>NC_069503.1:774266664-774866664 GCF_027579735.1 Bombina bombina
AGGCAGAAATTTAGAGATTTAATTTTTATAAAGTATATTAATATAACAATGTTGGTTGTGTAAAGCTGGGGAATGGGTAATAAAGGGATTATCTATCTTTTTAAACAATAACATTTTTGGAGTTGACTGCCGCTTTAACTCTAGATTATTTGATTCGTCCCAAAAACCATGGCTACTAGGGGAGGACTTATTAAGTTTTCTTAGTTTATGTATTGTTTTGTTATGTTTATTCAGTTTTTATTATCAACATGTCTTAAATCACTATAAGCCACATATTTACCATGAGTGTTACGAGCAACCACATCATCTTATTATGAGATAGCTTCACTAATTAATGTCCAAATGTTTACCCTCATATCATTAAACATTAAAGGCCTAAACTCAACATTCAAGAGTTCAAAGGCGTTTCACTACCTCATTCATAGGAACGGTAGTATATCGTTTCTGCAAGAAATGCATATTAAAAGAGGACATTAACCCAAATACTTCTCTTCTAATTATCCCAATAATTTCCACAGAAGTAACCTGAGGAAAATAATTAATGGCGGGAGCATACTTTTTCATAAATCCATTCCCTTTGAACTCTTACATAAAGAACAAGATAAGGAAGGGATATTTAGGCCTATATGACTTATTATTCGGCTCCCAACTACCATCAATCTGACTTTTTCCAGAAAATTACAGATTCGATTATCAATTATTCAAAAGGCCCATTCCTGTTGGCAGGGGATTTTAACTTTCTACTAGACCCATCTACAGATAGTGCAAACCCACGTTTGACTTGCTAATCAATCCTTTCAATCTATTTGGAATAACTTTTCACTCTTACACTTTTTTCTCCAACCCAACTGGGCTGACCACCTTTAATTAATTAATTTAATAGACTTGCGTATTCTCCCTATAAGTTAGACTGACCACTCAGCAGTCAGTAGTCCCTTTTTCTGGCCTTCTTTCCCCATACGCTCATTTCAGTGGAAGCTGGATAAAATACTACTATTTGATCCTTTAATTAATATAGACATTGAACAAGCTATTCAAGAATACTTTTCTATTAATAGAACCACTGAAACTTCACCAGTAATTTTATGGAAGACACACAAGTGTGTTATTAGAAGTATATTGATGAAACATAAAGCAATTTAAAAAAATAAAACAAGCTAAGCAAAAACACTTTGAGCTTACTCAAGAAATCTTAAAATTTGACTACACCCACAAAAGATATCCATTAGACCAAGATATTTAACAGAAATTAGACCAGGCAAAATCACAACTGAATGATCTCTTGGATATTAAAGCCCAAGATACAGCCTTTTTCCTATGTAAAATATACTATGCCCAATGTAACAAGGTAACTTGTTTATATGTTCACACCTTAATGTCAAATCAGGCCAAGAAAAATTGTAGATTCTAAATCTATAGGTAAAACCTTCCATAAATACTATTCCAAATAATATAATTTATTCCACGACCGCTCACTACTTAATCACTAACAAAAATGTTCTAATTACCTTGACTAACTATATTTACCTCAACTAAATTCAGAAAAAGCCCAGTATCTATGCCAACCAATTTCTCCTCAAGAACAGTGTTTGTGCCACAGAGAGATACCAAAGGTAATACGGTCAAAGTCCTGCACTTACAAAATCCCCTCTATCTTTCTGTCCACAGATGCTGAAAAGGCATTTGATCTCATAAACTGGACCTTCTTTAAGTACACCCTCAAAAAATTTGTCTTTCCCAAAGAATTAATTAAAAAAATTATAGTACTCTATACACAACCCTCAGCTAGGGTCAGAATGAATGGCCTACTACCTGATCCCTTCCAAATTAAAAATGGCACAATGCAAGGCAGTCTGTTATTCACACTTCTTTTTGTCCTTTCAATGGAGATACTAGCATCTAACCTACGATATCGCCAGAAATTGAAGGGATAAAAACGAAGAACTCAAAATATAAATTGGCGCTGTTTGCTGATGACTCTCACCTTATTACCACAGTCTCTCTCTGTGCCATGTTCCATCCTAAAAGATTATGGCACTGTTTCCAATTTTTCGATTTATTTTGAAAAGTCAGAATTACTTCCTATACAGGTCCATAGAAAAGATTTAGCTTTAATGAAATGTATTACCCCAATTAGGCTCCAACCCCACAAATTCTAATATTTAGGCATTCATCTGTCACCAGACATAACAGAGTTGACCAGATTAAATTATGAATCTTTGCTCTCTGATTTTTCTGCAAAAAACATGCAATGACTCCCCAATACCATCTCTTGGTTGGGGAGGATTGGGGTGGCAAAAAAGACCATACTGCCAAAAGTCTTATATGTTCTACAAACGGTACCTATTCCACTACTGGGTTCATTTATACTGCGCTTACAATCACTAGTCAATTCTGTAAAGAAAATCCCCCACAAATTTCTAAATCTACAATCTACTTTGACCCTAAATGTGAAGGCCTGGGAGTACCTAATTTCCAGGAATATTGCAATGCAGTCTTTTTAACAAGAATATAAGATTGGTGCTCTTTTGAGGAATACCACTAGCACAAACAATGGGTCCAATTGGAGCATGGACTTTCAAGTTCCCCCAGTTGGTCGCCTCCTGTTGGGTAGATAATTTGAAACAGTCAATAGACCCTATCATTTCTAAAACTTACAAAGTCTGGAAAGACATAATTAAAACACAGTCAGGCATTTCATCAATACCCTCACTATGAACATCCACGATAAAAAACATTAACTTTACTCTGGGACTCTATTCACCTTCTTTTACCTGCCTAAACTTTGGTGGAAGATGGTAGACTGTTACCTAAACAATATATTGAACATCTAGGAGACATATTTTATAAACAATGGTTCCAATATCACCAGCTTTATCATTTTAGAAACTTTTCTCCTGACAAACAGGATCTTGTAAGATCTAGTTCAGTGATTTGCAACCTTTTTTTTGCCGTGGCACACTTTTTTACATTAAAAAATCCTGTGGCACACCACCATCCCAAAATTTTACAAAATCACACATTGTAGCCTAATACAGGATATATATACAGTGTATATGTATATATAAAGTGTATATGGAATTCTATCTTTATTAAAATTAACAAGTCAGTACACTAAGCTAAATTATTAGAGACGAATATTAAATTAATAACCAGATGGTATCTAACACCCAAACTCTTCCAGTAGATGCCGAAGACATTGTCCAGATGAAAGCCCCCTATACCATATTTGGTGTTCCTGCCCCGAAATACAAACTTTTTTAAATTCTCTTGTGAATTATATCCAAAAATCCATAGGAACTTGGATTCCTTTAGACCTCCTAATATTCCTATTCAATTTGACTCCAAAATTGCAATAAAAATTCCATTTAAAACTTTTTCAGTTAATGGTCAGTAGTGCTAATCAATTAATTCCGCGTTTGTGTAAAAAAGATGTTACCCCCCTCTTTACAAATGTGGATATGGGTATTCCAACATAACCTCAAACTTGAAAGATATCACTATCTCCTCTCTAATACTAGATAAATATTATAATATAATAGATGTCTGGGAATCACGCCTTAATAATTTATTGGCTCTTACCTCTTAAACTTGTGTTCATTTAATAAATTAATTAAAAGGGTAACTTGCTTATTCTAATTCAGGATTTAAGCAATACCCTAGTTCAATAAAAGACATATATAGTATTGTGGTATATTTTAAAACCTTTTTGGATAACCTCAAGATATTAAAATGTTATCATTGTTCTATTTGTTTGTGCATTTAGTTTTCTCTGCTAATTCCTAATGTAACATTGGTAATTAACTTATATTATGAACCTCAATTGGACTCTACATCTCAGCCTTTTGGGACTTATATCTGAAGTGCACTACAAAACAGATTGACTATGCTGGATTGGCATAGACTAGATATGTCCGGATTGACTTAGATTTCTCTTACCATGAATCAAGTTACCCCCATTTCCTCTTGTACCATCACCACTTTGTACAATATCTCTGTTTTGTAAAGTATGTATATTTATGTTACCAATGTTGTAATAACTATCTTTGCAAATAAAATAAAAAAAACTATAATTGAAAAAAAAACAAAAAAAAAACATGGTTACTGGTCAGTGTTTTTTTTTTTTACAGATCAATCTTTTGACCTTTAACAACATAGCATCAAGTTGTGATATGTTTGGTTTTTGTAGCATATATTATAGTGTAATTTGCATACTTGTGTACAGTTGTGGTTTTGTAAACTAAGGGATGATCATTTATGAATATAGAGAACAAGACGGGCCCTAAAATGGAAACCTGGGGCACACTGCTTTGACAGAGCTGGAGGCATTGTTAGAAATAGACACAAATTGAGATCTGTCTGATAAGTAAGAGCAAAACCAATTTAATGATTCATCTTCAAATCCTAAAGGCTTTCAGCTTGCGTATTAAGATGTCATGATTAACAGTGTCAAAAGTATTTTCAAAATCAAGGAAAAAAGCTCCAGTCAGTTCACTTTGTTCCATTCCAATCTGAACATCATTGGTACCTTTTAAGAGAGCTGTTACAGTAGAGTGCTTTGGGTGAAAGCCAGATTAGAATGTGATGGGGAAGTCTATCTCCTGGTAAAACTTGCAGAGTTGGTGATAGGCACATTTCTCCAATATTTTGAACAACACCGGGAGTAAGGCTATAGACCTATAGTTTGAGACTAAGGTTTTATCGCCAATTTTGTGGACTGGAACAACCCTTGTTGTTTTCCAAGCCTTGGTATAGCCAATCATCAGGAAGGAGTTATTTAAGAATGCAGTAGGAAAGGCAGTAGGCGGTGCACTGAGCTTTAGGAGCATAGCGGGTAAGTGGTCTGGCCCAGATTGAGATCTCAGTTCTAGATTTATGAGATGATCTGTTATCTTATTAATGGCTACAGGTACAAAACTAAATGTATTTGTACAGTTTGATAGGAGAAGAGCTGCTGGGATATTATCCTCTCTTTCATCCACCGTTTTACATTTAGCAATCAGGGTGGTGGCACATCCAACAAAATGGTTATTAAATGAGTCCGCAATGGTGATGGTTTCAAGTCTATTTAAATATGATAAAGGCACTGAAGCACAGGCCAAGTTGACCAAGGGTAAAATACACCACTAGATGGAAACCTCTCTGGAAGAGCAAGATAAACCTAAAAAAATAAATTTATAACTGATTTTTACAGCCTTTGCTGTAAGACATTAAAAATGTACTTGTGATGTGTACAAACACACCACATTGAACACACATTTAAAGAGACAGTCTAGTCAAAATTAAAGTTTCATGATTCAGATAGGGCATGTAATTTTAATCCCTTAGGCCTAGATTTGGAGTTCGGCGGTAGCCGTCAAAACCAGCGTTAGAGGCTCCTAACGCTGGTTTTGGGCGCCCGCTGGTATTTGGAGTCAGTGATTAAAGGGTCTAACGCTCACTTTTCAGCCGCGACTTTTCCATACCGCAGATCCCCCTACGCCATTTGCGTATCCTATCTTTTCAATGGGATCTTTCTAACGCTGGTATTTAGAGTCGTTTCTGAAGTGAGCGTTAGAGCTCTAACGACAAAATTCCAGCCGCCTGAAAATAGCAGGAGTTAAGAGCTTTCTGGCTAACGCCGGTTCATAAAGCTCTTAACTACTGTACCCTAAAGTACACTAACACCCATAAACTACCTATGTACCCCTAAACCGAGCTCCCCCCACATCGCCGCCACTCGATTAAAATTTTTAACCCCTAATCTGCCGACCGCCACCTACATTATACTTATGTACCCCTAATCTGCTGCCCCTAACCCCGCCGACCCCTGTATTACATTTATTAACCCCTAACCTGCCCCCCACAACGTCGCCGCCAGCTACTTAAAATAATTAACCCCTAATCTTCCGACCGCAAAGCGCCGCCACCTACGTTATCCCTATGTACCACTAATCTGCTACCCCTAACACCGCTGACCCCTATATTATATTTATTAACCCCTAATCTGCCCCCCTCAACGTCGCCGACACCTGCCTACACTTATTAACCCCTAATCTGCCGAGCGGACCTGAGCGCTACTATAATAAAGTTATTAACCCCTAACCCGCCTCACTAACCCTATAATAAATAGTATTAACCCCTAATCTGCCCTCCCTAACATCGCCGACCCCTTAACTTCAATTATTAACCCCTAATCTGCCGAGCGGACCTCACCGCTACTATAATAAATGTATTAACCCCTAAAGCTAAGTCTAACCCTAATACTAACACCCCCCTAACTTAAATATAATTTACATCTAACGAAATTAATTAACTCTTATTAAATAAATGATTCCTATTTAAAGCTAAATACTTACCTGTAAAATAAATCCTAATATAGCTACAATATAAATTATAATTATATTATAGCTATTTTAGGATTAATATTTATTTTACAGGCAACTTTGTAATTATTTTAACCAGGTACAATAGCTATTAAATAGTTAAGAACTATTTAATAGTTACCTAGTTAAAATAATAACAAATTTACCTGTAAAATAAATCCTAACCTAAGATATAATTAAACCTAACACTACCCTATCAATAAATTAATTAAATAAACTACCTACAATTACCTACAATTAACCTAACACTACACTATCAATAAATTAATTAAACACAATTCCTACAAATAAATACAATTAAATAAACTAGCTAAAGTACAAAAAATAAAAAAGAACTAAGTTACAAAAAATAATAAAATATTTACAAACATAAGAAAAATATTACAACAATTTTAAACTAATTACACCTACTCTAAGCCCCCTAATAAAATAACAAAGCCCCCCAAAATAAAAAATTCCCTACCCTATTCTAAATTAAAAAAGTTACAAGCTCTTTTACCTTACCAGCCCTGAACAGGGCCCTTTGCGGGGCATGCCCCAAGGATATCAGCTCTTTTGCCTGTAAAAAAAAACATACCATACCCCCCCCCCAACATTACAACCCACCACCCACATACCCCTAATCTAACCCAAACCCCCCTTAAATAAACCTAACACTAAGCCCCTGAAGATCTTCCTACCTTGTCTTCACCATACCAGGTTCACCGATCCGTCCTGGCTCCAACATCTTCATCCAACCCAAGCGGGGGTTGGCGATCCATCATCCGGTGCTGAAGAGGTCCAGAAGAGGCTCCAAAGTCTTCCTCCTATCCGGCAAGAAGAGGACATCCGGACCGGCAAACATCTTCTCCAAGCGGCATCTTCAATCTTCTTCCATCCGGTGCGGAGCGGGTCCATCTTGAAGCAGGCGACGCGGATCCATCCTCTTCTTCCGTTGTCTCCCGACGAATGACGGTTCCTTTAAGGGACGTCATCCAAGATGGCGACCCTCGAATTCCGATTGGCTGATAGGATTCTATCAGCCAATCGGAATTAAGGTAGGAATTTTCTGATTGGCTGATGGAATCAGCCAATTAGAATCAAGTTCAATCCGATTGGCTGATCCAATCAGCCAATCAGATTGAGCTCGCATTCTATTGGCTGTTCCGATCAGCCAATAGAATGCGAGCTCAATCTGATTGGCTGATTGGATCAGCCAATCGGATTGAACTTGATTCTGATTGGCTGATTCCATCAGCCAATCAGAAAATTCCTACCTTAATTCCGATTGGCTGATAGAATCCTATCAGCCAATCGGAATTCGAGGGACGCCATCTTGGATGACGTCCCTTAAAGGAACCGTCATTCGTCGGGAGACAACGGAAGAAGAGGATGGATCCGCGTCGCCTGCTTCAAGATGGACCCGCTCCGCACTGGATGGAAGAAGATTGAAGATGCCGCTTGGAGAAGATGTTTGCCGGTCCGGATGTCCTCTTCTTGCCGGATAGGAGGAAGACTTTGGAGCCTCTTCTGGACCTCTTCAGCACCGGATGATGGATCGCCAACCCCCGCTTGGGTTGGATGAAGATGTTGGAGCCAGGACGGATCGGTGAACCTGGTATGGTGAAGACAAGGTAGGAAGATCTTCAGGGGCTTAGTGTTAGGTTTATTTAAGGGGGGTTTGGATTAGATTAGGGGTATGTGGGTGGTGGGTTGTAATGTTGGGGGGGGGGGTATGGTATGTTTTTTTTTACAGGCAAAAGAGCTGAAATTCTTGGGGCATGCCCCGCAAAGGGCCCTGTTCAGGGCTGGTAAGGTAAAAGAGCTTGTAACTTTTTTAATTTAGAATAGGGTAGGGAATTTTTTATTTTGGGGGGCTTTGTTATTTTATTAGGGGGCTTAGAGTAGGTGTAATTAGTTTAAAATTGTTGTAATATTTTTCTTATGTTTGTAAATATTTTATTATTTTTTGTAACTTAGTTCTTTTTTATTTTTTGTACTTTAGCTAGTTTATTTAATTGTATTTATTTGTAGGAATTGTGTTTAATTAATTTATTGATAGTGTAGTGTTAGGTTAATTGTAGGTAATTGTAGGTAGTTTATTTAATTAATTTATTGATAGGGTAGTGTTAGGTTTAATTATAACTTAGGTTAGGATTTATTTTACAGGTAAATTTGTTATTATTTTAACTAGGTAACTATTAAATAGTTCTTAACTATTTAATAGCTATTGTACCTGGTTAAAATAATTAAAAAGTTGCCTGTAAAATAAATATTAATCCTAAAATAGCTATAATATAATTATAATTTATATTGTAGCTATATTAGGATTTATTTTACAGGTAAGTATTTAGCTTTAAATAGGAATCATTTATTTAATAAGAGTTAATTAATTTCGTTCGATGTAAATTATTTTTAAGTTAGGGGGGTGTTAGTATTAGGGTTAGACTTAGCTTTAGGGGTTAATACATTTATTATAGTAGCGGTGAGGTCCGCTCGGCAGATTAGGGGTTAATAATTGAAGGTAGGTGTCGGCGATGTTAGGGAGGGCAGATTAGGGGTTAATACTATTTATGATAGGGTTAGTGAGGCGGATTAGGGGTTAATAACTTTATTATAGTAGCGCTCAGGTCCGCTCGGCAGATTAGGGGTTAATAAGTGTAGGCAGGTGTCGGCGACGTTGAGGGGGGCAGATTAGGGGTTAATAAATATAATATAGGGGTCGGCGATGTTAGGGCAGCAGATTAGGGGTACATAGGGATAACGTAGGTTGCGGCGGTTTACGGAGCGGCAGATTAGGGGTTAAAAAAAATATGCAGGGGTCAGCGATAGCGGGGGCGGCAGAATATGGGTTAATAAGTGTAAGGTTAGGGGTGTTTAGACTCGGGGTACATGTTAGAGTGTTAGGTGCAGACGTAGGAAGTGTTTCCCCATAGGAAACAATGGGGCTGCGTTAGGAGCTGAACGCTGCTTTTTTGCAGGTGTTAGGTTTTTTTTCAGCTCAAACAGCCCCATTGTTTCCTATGGGAGAATCGTGCACGAGCACGTTTTTGAGGCCGGCCGCGTCCGTAAGCAACTCTGGTATCGAGAGTTGCATTTGCGGTAAAAATGCTCTACGCTCCTTTTTTGGAGCCTAACGCAGCATTTGTTTAAACTCTCGATACCAGAGTTAAATTTATGGTGCGGCCAGAAAAAAGCCAGCGGAGCGTTAACAGCCCTTCTACCGCCGAACTCCAAATCTAGGCCTTAGTGACCAGACCATTTTTCAATTTTCTTACCGTTAAGGGTTAAGGGTTATTTTTACATTTCTGAAGTGTTTGTGTTTAGCTTTAATTTTCATCTTACTCCTTTACTGTACCCACACATATTATATTTTCTCACCAATAAATGGACTTTCTAAAGATACCATTATTTTTATCATATCTCGTAATTTACTATAATTTATTTTTATAAAATATGAAAAAAAACTTTGACCCACAAAATCTGTTACACATCTACAACCACCAAAAAAACAACCATGCTAAATAATTTCTAAATCTTGTCCTGAGTTTAGAAATACCCCTTTTTTTTTTTTTTTTTACAAGTTATAGGGCAATAAATACAAGTAGCACAGCTATTTCCAAACCATTTTTTTTTTCTCACAAACTTTAGGTTCTCACTGGAATTATTTACAAACAGCTTGTGCAATTATGGCACAAATGGTTGTAAATGCTTCTCTGGGATCCCCTTTGTTCAGAAATAGCAGACATATATGTCTTTGGCATTGCTTTTTGGTAATTAGAAGGCCGCTTAATGACGCTGCGCACCACACTTTTATTATACCCAGCAGTGAAGGGGTTAATGAGGTAGATTGTAGGGTTAATTTTAGCTTTAGTGTAGAGCTCAGCCTCCCACCTGACATATCCCACCACCTGATCCCTCCCTGACCCCCCCTCAAACAGCTCTCTTCTCTCCCCCCCCAAATGTCACCCCCAACTCAGACATCCCAACTCTCCCTGAAGTTCAGGGAGCCTCCCTGATTGTACTAGCGGCTCCCTGATGCCAGCAAATGGAATGCAATCTCCCTGAAACTCCAAGTACCAATGTCGCCCAAATCTGGAAAAATGTTTCTTTAAGGAATGCCTTTAGTTGCTGGGACGTTATAGAACCCTTAAAGCATGCATTAGTAACCAAAACCCCCCACTGATTTTAATAAAATAAAACACAAATACTACCTTATTTACTGCACATAATTAAACTTTGTATTCTAAAATATTTAAGCATTCAACAAGCGTACGATCACTGAAAAATAGGTTTGTTGTATGTGGTTGTGCAATAAAGCTACTTTTTTATAACGTGACTTTAGTGGGAAGCTACCTTAATGATAAGTCTCTATCTTATGTAGGGTTTTAAGGTGTCCAATATATAACAGGGGGGGGGGGGGTTGGCGTTGCAGTAGCGGGTGAACCCACCTCCCTGAAATGAGTTTTTGCAGGTTGGGATGTCTGTCAACTTGAGTACTGCAAGTCTGCTTGTATAAAAATAAAAGTTTTTTTTTTATATATATATTTTATGCAGAGTAGTATCCTCCCAACCTCCCTGACCGACCCCCCTAAACAGCTCTCCAACCCTCCCCCCTCTAACTGTTAGGCGCCATCTTAGGTACTGGCAGCTGTCTGCCAGTACCCAGTCTCCAGTAAAATTGGGCGATTTAAAAAATAAAGTTTTTTCCGTAGAATAGCTGCCCCCCTTCAATACCCTACCCCCTTTCCCAAATCTTATTGCCCTCTATTTTCTATATCTTATTGCCCACTATGTTCCATAGTGTAGTGGGCCTGCCCGCTCCCGCCCCATCGCAAGCTTGCGCTCCCGCCACCCCTGCCCACTCCCCAACCACACACGGAAATCCTCCAGCGATGGGCCGCTCACCCGCCTCCCAGCTATGGCTGCGACCCACCAACGATCGGCACCAACGAGTGGCCCTATCTGCATCGGATGCTTAAAAATCAGTATTGCAGGATACCTCAATATCAAGGCATCACTGCAATACCCTGAAAGTGACTGGAAGCGATCAGGGTTGAAAACCCTGAGAACGTGCAGGGTACGTCCTTGGTCATTAACTACCAGTTTTTGTAGGATGTACCCTGCATGTCCTTGGTCGTTAAGGGGTTAAACGATTTTCGAGTTTACTTTTATCATCAAATTTGCTTTGTTCTCTTGGTATTCTTAGTTGAAAGTTAAACCTAGGTAGGCTCATATGCTAATTGGAGTAGACTATCACTTTAAATCAGAACAAACTATTGGTTAACCCTAAAACTTTAATGTTTATTACATTATATAATTAAAAACTCCACTCAGATAATAATTCATAGCCCCCCAAAAAATCTATCTATATACATACTGTGCAACCATAAAACGCAAATATAACAAAAATAACAAATACATAATACTGGCTTAAAGGGTTAGTTATAGATGGATTAATAACTCATTGCATTTATATTTCTACTGTCTAATTCAGCTCTAGAGGTGGCCTGGTAGTAATGCATTTCCCCTTGTTTTATTGTTTTTAATATTGTTCTGCAGTTCAGTGTAGTCTCTAGCTGAGCCTAATTCAGTCCTTATCTAATTACTGCACCAGCATTATGTCTACTTTTTAATCACATAAGGAAAACAGATAAAAGTATAATAGGGAGCAAGAAACTCAGGAGTGTTACATTAGCAATAGCATATTTCCTTCAGGCAATTTCACCAGTCAATAATTTTTATTAAGTATCTATCAGTAAGAGAACCTATAAATAATGACAATTAAATGAAGGTGCTGCCAAGGACCATGTGTTCTTGGAGTAAATTTTAAATTATCATTCGCATGAGTTATCTTATTGGCTTATATTATTTTAAATGCGTTTGTGAATCTTATGTTTTTTTTTTGTTTTTTTTTAAATGTGTGAAAATAATTTTGTTAAACTTTAATTAAACTATATTGATTTACATAAATAAAAACATCACAACTATAAAATGCATTAAGTACAGAACATTTGAATGACTTAATTACAAAGTTGCGTTATTTCACTCTCCATAGCGCTGCCTTTACAAGTTTCTAAAAAGCCGCTTTGTGCGTGCGATATGGTGGCGATAAGCTCCATACTGCACAAAATCCAAGGGCTGAGAATTACGTGCTCGTGCACGCTTTCCCCATAGACATCAATGGGGAGAGTCTGTTAGAAAAAACCCCCAGCTGAAGTGTAGAATGGCGATCGCTGTAACGCAACCCCATTGATGTCTATGATTTGAATAGCCAATAGAATTTCAGTAGCTCTCATCCTATAGGCTGATTTGAACAGCCAATAGGATTTCAGTAGCTCTCATCCTATTGGCTGATTTGAATTGAAAAAATCTGATTTGAATTTCAAAATAAGCCAATAGGAATGCAAGGGACGCCATTTTGAAAAGGCTCCCTTGCATTGAGGATTCAGTGTATGGCGGTGACCGTATGAAGAGGACGCTCCGCGCTGGATGTCTTCAAGGATGGACCCACTCCGCGCTATCGGGATGAAGATAAAAGACACAGCTGGGATGAAGATAGAAGATGCCGCCTGGATGGATGAAGGCCTCGCTGCCTGGATGAATACTTTGCCGTCTGGATGTCCGGACTTCAGAAACTGTAAGTGGATCGTCGGGGGTAAGTGTTATATTAGGGTTTTTTTTAGATTAGGGTTTGGGCTTTTTTAAAAGATCTAAATGCCCTTTTAAGGGCAGTGCCCATACAGATGCCCTTTTCAGGGCAATGGGTAACAGGTTTTTGTTATATACATATTTTTTGTAGTGGCACAATTTTCTTGCAGAGTGTATTCATATATATACCTTTGTCATCCACTCTCATCACGAATATCTTTTACCAAACTTAGGTTTAACCACTAACATAATCTTGGTGTTATTAGAAAAAGTTGATAACCTATTTTTTAGGGTTTAATTCCATCTATAATATTTCACATTGAAGTGTATCATTAAATATATAGTCACACACATTTAAATATATTATCACTATTAGTCACTATACACATTATGGGGGGTAGTTATCAAGCCGTCAACCTCAAATATGCTGCGTATTCCGCAGCGTATTTGTGGCGAGGCTGATACGCCTTAGTTATCAAAGGCTCGAGACAGGCAAAAGTAGAATTTTGTGACGTAAGCTTCGATCCGCCGGACTCAGTCCGACACAGATCGATTCTTACGTCACTCCAGATGTTCCGCACACAAGTGCGGCACAATCTCACTACTTTTGCTAGCTATCAAAAAACTAGCAGGTACGCTCGGCACTTTTACGGCCCAGCGTACCTGGTTTTCAAAGCGCCAGCCTGGAGGTGGCGGATCCCATAGGAATCAATGGGAGTCTGACCATAGCGAAAGTACAAGTTCGCTGCTGACAGACATCCCATTGATTTCTATGGGAGCTGTCTACACCTAACACCCTAACATGTACCCCGAGTCTAAACACCCCTAATCTGACCCCCCCTACACCGCCGCAACTAAATAAAGTTATTACCCCCTAAACCGCCGCTCCCGGAGCCCACCGCAAGCTACTCTATACATATTAACCCCTAAACCGCCGCTCCCGGAGCCCACCGCAACTATAATAAATGTATTAACCCCTAACCCGCCGCTCCCTGAACCCGCCGCAACCTATATTAAATGTATTAACCCCTATCCTGCCCCCCCTACACCGTCGCCACCTATAATACATTTATTAACCCCTAATCTGCCCCCCCTACACCGTCGCCACCTATAATAAATTTATTAACCCCTATCCTGCCCCCCACTACGCCGCCGCCACTGTAATAAAATGATTAACCCCTAAACCTAACCCTAACCCTAACGCCCCCTAACTTAAATATTAATTAAATAAATCTAAATAAATTAACTCTTATTAACTAAATGAATCCTATTTAAAACTAAATACTTACCTTTAAAATAAACCCTAATATAGCTACAATATAAATAATAATTATATTCTAGCTATCTTAGGATTTATTTTTATTTGACAGGTACCTTTCAATTTATTTTAACCATGTACAATAACTATTATCTAAAATAAAGAGAAATGTACCTGTGAAATAAATCCTAACCTAAGTTACAATTACACCTAACACTACACTATACTTTAATAAATTATTCCTATTTAAAAATAAATACTTACCTGTAAAATAAACCCTAAGATAGCTACAATGTAATTAATAATTATATTATAGCTATCTTAGGATTTATATTTATTTTACAGGTAACTTTGTATTTATTTTAGCTAGTTAGAATAGTTATTAAATAGTTATTAACTATTTAATAACTACCTAGCTAAAAGAAATACAAAATTACCTGTAAAATAAATCCTAACTTAAGTTACAATTAAACCTAATACTACACTATCATTAAATTAACTAAATAAACTACCTACAAAGAACTACAATGAAATACAATTACATAAACTAACTAAAGTACAAAAAATAAAAAAAGCTAAGTTACAAAAAATAAAAAATTAAGTTACAAACATGTTAAAAATATTACAACAATTTTAAGCTACTTACACCTAATCTAAGCCCCCTAATAAAATAACAAACCCCCCCAAAATAAAAAAAATCCCTACCCTATTCTAAATTACATAAATTTCAATGCTCTTTTACCTTACCAGCCCTTAAAAGGGCCATTTGTGGGGGCATGCCCCAAAAAGTTCAGCTCTTTTGCCTGTAAAATAAAAATACAACCCCCCCCCCAACATTAAAACCCACCACCCACATACCCCTAATCTAACCCAAACCCCCCTTACAAAAACCTAACACTAATCCCCTGAAGATCATCCTACCTTGAGTCGTCTTCACTCAGCCGAGCCACCGATGGAACTGAAGAGGACATCCGGAGCGGAAGAAGTTAATCCTCCAAGCGGCGCTGAAGAAATCTTCCATCCGATGAAGTCATCATCCAGGCGGCGCTGAAGAAGTCTTCGATCCGGCCGATGTCATCTTCAAAGAGGCGCTGAAGAGGTCTTCTATCCGGGCGAAGTCATCTTCCAAGCCGGGTCTTGAATCTTCCTTCCGCCGACGCGGAACCACCTTCTTCACCGACGGACTACGACGAATGACGGCTCCTTTAAGGGACGTCATCCAAGATGGCGTCCCCTCAATTCCGATTGGCTGATAGGATTCTATCAGCCAATCGGAATTAAGGTAGGAAAATCTGATTGGCTGATGGAATCAGCCAATCAGATTCAAGTTCAATCCGATTGGCTGATCCAATCAGCCAATCAGATTGAGCTCGCATTCTATTGGCTGATCGGAACAGCCAATAGAATGCGAGCTCAATCTGATTGGCTGATTCCATCAGCCAATCAGATTTTCCTACCTTAATTCCGATTGGCTGATAGAATCCTATCAGCCAATCGGAATTGAGGGGACACCATCTTGGATGACGTCCCTTAAAGGAGCCGTCATTCGTCGTAGTCCGTCGGTGAAGAAGGTGGTTCCGCGTTGGCGGACGGAAGATTCAAGACCCGGCTTGGAAGATGACTTCGCCCGGATAGAAGACCTCTTCAGCGCCTCTTTGAAGATGACATCGGCCGGATCGAAGACTTCTTCAGCGCCGCCTGGATGATGACTTCATCGGATGGAAGATTTCTTCAGCGCCGCTTGGAGGATTAACTTCTTCCGCTCCGGATGTCCTCTTCAGTTCCATCGGTGGCTCGGCTGAGTGAAGACGACTCAAGGTAGGATGATCTTCAGGGGATTAGTGTTAGGTTTTTGTAAGGGGGGTTTGGGTTAGATTAGGGGTATGTGGGTGGTGGGTTTTAATGTTGGGGGGGGTTGTATTTTTATTTTACAGGCAAAAGAGCTGAACTTTTTGGGGCATGCCCCCACAAATGGCCCTTTTAAGGGCTGGTAAGGTAAAAGAGCATTGAAATTTATGTAATTTAGAATAGGGTAGGGATTTTTTTTATTTTGGGGGGGTTTGTTATTTTATTAGGGGGCTTAGATTAGGTGTAAGTAGCTTAAAATTGTTGTAATATTTTTTTTTTTTTTTTTTTTTTTTTTTTTTTTTTTTTTTTAAATCGTTTATTGAAAAGGATAAATTAAATCAACAATATAGGAGACGCAGCTCCAATACAGTACAAATCAAATACATCTCTGTTTCTTTTGTTGCATGACAATAGTTAACTTAGCGGAAAACAATTGGTAATTGAATTTAAATTCCATTTCATCTGGTTTAAACAGAAAAACAAGAAGGACATAAGGTTACAAAAAAGCTAAACAACAGAAAAAAAAAACATCCTTCCTTGGTTGCATACTACTTGAAGATAAGTCCTCTTCTCCTGAATCTAAGTTAAGACTCGGCTAAATGCATGCATAATTCTACTCAGACTGACCGAACTAGTCCCTAGACCACTGAATACTGTTATAATTCAGTTAATAATCATTAATTATGCTAGTACGGATTTTACTTGGAACATTCCGGGAGCCCGCTACAAGCTCCTGGTACCTATAACAGGGGGTTAACTCTACTCGTGGCTCCTTATCTACCACTTCCTCCTGAGTTTAAGTCGCTGCGGAGACCTATATTCCCCTCTTGATAGGAGGGCCAGGCAGAAGGGGGGAGGGCCCGGCGCGAAGGGGGAAGAGAGAAAAAAAAAAAAAAAAAAAAAAAAAAAAAAAAAAAAAAAAAAAAAAAAAAAGGGGGGAAAAAAGGGAAGGGGTAGGAAAAGGGGGGGGAGATTCCTATCTTTTGCCCTCCCTCCTCTCCCTTTAATGGATTAAACCAGGACATCCCTCCCCAACATCCCCATCTTTCCTCTAATGTTTGCCCAACCATGATCTAGGGAACAAACCCCGTTCTATTTGGCTTTGTAGCCAGGGTGAGGATTTATACTGCAACACCGCCTGTTCCTGCATCTCCTCGGGAAGTGAGATAATGTATAATTTCCATTTACTAAAAAATCTAGAAATTTGTTTAGGGTTGATAGATCTTAAGTTATATTGCTCCAGAACCATTTGGTACTGAACTTCTTTCAAAAAATCGGTAAATTTAAGTGCTTTATGGTTCTTCCAGTTTCTTAGAATTAAATTTCGTGCTATCAAGATACATACATTGATAAATCTGTTATTGGGGAGAGCTGTCGTATATTTACATAAAAACACTATCTGTTGTAGCGTAACTTTGACACTTGTCCCCATAATCTTAGAGACCCAGAAGTTGATCTTCTGCCATAATTGGGATATTTTGGGGCAGGACCAAAAACAATGAACATAATCTGTACGTTCCTTACTACACTTAGGACATTTCCCTTTTTCAGGACTCCATTTAACAAGTCTGGCTGGAGTGAGATATGCCCTATTAACTAATTTCATATGAGATTCTTTCCAAGCATGCATATGTGTTGCCCTCGCTACCAATGACATACTCTGTATTATAGTCTCACTCTCTAGTCTCAGATTTTCTTTTGCCCATTTTGTGGATATGTCTAAAATATTGTTTTGGCCCCATGCTCTCATAATAGCAGTATATGGCTGGGAGATAGTGCTCACCCCCTCACGATAAACAGTAATTATATGTTTCAGATCTTTGTTATCTATGCCCACCCCTGTCTCTAATCTCAAATTCTCCACCCAATGCCTGATTTGCAAATAGGCGAAGAAGCTAGACTTCGGGAGATGGAACTGGTTAACAATATTCTCGAATGAGCGGAGTCTCAACTGGTTACCATCGCATAACTGAATTACATAATTCACCCCACATTTGGCCCATAGCTCAAATACCGAGGGCTTACATGCTATTGGGAAATTCGGGTTACCCATTATGGGTAAATATTCTGATTTCCTAAAATCTGCTCCAAGTTCCTTGCAAATTTTCTGCCAAGCTTGTACAACACACTTAAAAGTAAGCAATTGGCATACTTGATCTGGTAATTTACTTGCCGTATGATGAAGGATTGCCTTCAAGCTAAGCGGTTTTATCAGAGTAGACTCAATCTCATAAAACGAGATTTGATTTTTCTCGGTGATCCAATCCAGAGCAAATTTTGCTACTGCGACATAATTGTAAAATTTCAGGTTGGGACAGGCCATACCTCCAAAAGCTTTAGGGAGAGTTAGCTTAAATAATGAGATCCGTGGTTTCTTGGCTTGCCAGATGAACTGATTGAGCGCCTTATTAAAGGTATCTAGATCTTTTTTATATAGCAAAAGCGGGAGATTCTGTAGAAAATAAAGCAATTTGGGGAAGAGCACTACCTTGACTAACATGATTCGAGCAGTGAGGGACAGAGGGAGGTGCCCCCAGTTCTGCATTTTCAGAATCAGGCCCTTGATGCAGGGTTTGAAGTTGAGTTCATACCATCTATTGGGGTTGGAGCTTAATGTAATTCCTAAATAAGTAATCTGAGTAGATTCTACAAATGGATGGGCACAGGGGCCTATAGGTTTGCGTATCCACATAATCTCTGATTTTCCGTAATTAATTTTGTAACCTGAAAACGAACTAAACAGGTTGCATAGTTCCAATAACCGAGGGATAGAGGTCCTTACATTACTCAGAAAAAGCAGGAGATCGTCTGCAAACAACGAAAGAACCAACTTATGACCTCCCAGCTGAATACCTTGCATTTCCTTCCTCAAAAGAATTGCAAGTGGTTCAAGGGATAAGTTGAAAAGGAATGGGGATAGTGGACACCCTTGACGGGTACCCCGCCCCAGGGTAATATTCTCAGTTAGTTCTCCATTCACAGTGATTGAAGAATTTGGCTTCTTGTATAGTTGTGAAATAAAACCTTGAAAGGAGCCAGTTATACCAAACTTCCCTAGCGTAGTGAGCAGGTGGTCCCAAACGATAGAATCGAACGCCTTTTCGGCGTCGATTGTGAGTATCGCAAGGTCCGGTTTAGGGCCGTGTCTTTCTACCTTATTCCAAAAAAAGTCAAGAACCAATTGTATTTTCCTCAGATTTTTAACAGGGTTCCTGCCCATCATGAAACCCGTCTGGTCAGGATGTATGAGTTCTCCTAAGGGAGTTTTCAATCTATTCGCCAAGATATATGTAAGGATCTTATAGTCTTGGTTCAAAAGTGAAATAGGCCTATATGACGAGGTTAACTCTGGGTCTTTACCTTTTTTGGGAATCAAGACTATATTAGAAGCCGCAAATAAGGGGGATTGGGGTTTGTTCCTGATAAAATAGTCATTGAATAAGTTAACTAACACTGACGGAATCTGATCAGAGAGGAGTTTGTAGAACTCTGATGGTAGAGCATCTGGCCCAGGAGCTTTCCCTAGCTTCAGCTTCTGAATAGCTTTCACAATTTCTTCTACAGAAAAGGGCTTATTCAGCACTTGAAGGGCCTCTTTATTGATTTGCGGGAGAGTTAGACCTTGCCAGAACTGTTGTTTCAAGAAGGAGTTAATCTGCTTCTCTGCATATAATTCTTGGTATGCCTGGAAGAAGGCAGCTCTAATTGCTGAGGGATCAGTTACTCTGGTATTTTTAAACTTAATTGCTGAGATATAGTTTTTTTGCTGTCTTATTTTAACAATCCTAGCTAGGTATTTAGCTGAGATGCCATGCACCCCGGCATATAGGGCTTTAAGCTTTAAATCTTCCGATACAGAGTGCTGTTTCAGAAACAGATCATACACAGCTTTACTATCTTTATACTTAAGCCATTGCTCGGGTGAAGGGGCGGTAAGATATCTCCTATAGTTGTTACTTAAGGTGTTAGCTAATTGCAACTCTCTTCTCCTCCATATTGCCCTTGTTCTTACTACATACGCCTTGATCTCCCCTCTAAAAACGGCTTTCGCGGTTTCCCAGAGAATCTCTGGCCTATCTGAATAGTCTTGATTTTCAGCAATATATTGATACCATCTTTTCTGAATCCACTTTTTAAAGTGTGGATTGTTGTAAAGATATTGAGGAAAGAAGAACTTATTTGTTGAAGTTGGTTTCTCACTTAGTCCTAGCTCTAATGAGATAATAGCGTGATCAGAGATCAAAATGTCTTGGATATCAGCCCGCATTTTTATTTTAGCCATATGTTTAATAGTTAGGAAGAAATCAATCCTTGAGAAAGAAGCATGCGCCCTAGAAGCGCATGTATACTCCCGCCGATCCGGGTTCTGGAGCCGCCAGATATCTTGTAATACAAGACTCTTAGTAAATCTTTGAAGGACATCAACATCCTTCGTTTTTCTTAATAGATTGGATATCTTGGATCTATCTAGAACCTGAGAGAAAACCAAATTAAAATCACCGACAACTATCAAGTTTTTCCCTGTGTGCAGGAACAATTTCAACCTTAAACTTTCCCAGAAACTTTTGTCCATCCTATTAGGACCATACACATTGCAAAAAACAAAAATGGAGCCATTAACTTCCATCTCTAAAATTTGGTACCTCCCGTTTATATCATTTTCTACAGTTATGATTTTGTAATCAAGTTGTTTACGTATTAATATTGCTAGACCTCTCTTAGATTTATCATATGGGGTGAACACTACCTCCCCCACCCACTTGCATTTTAATTTGACAGCCTCCTTGGGTCTGAGATGGGTCTCCTGGACAAACACTATATCAGGCTTTTGGTAGCCGAGGTGTCTAATGGCTAACTTCCTTTTACGTGGGGAAGAGATCCCTCCAATATTCCAGGATAATAGTTTCAACTTAACCATTTAGACTACTGGGGGTAGGGGGGTAGGAGGGAAAAGAGAGAGGAGAAAAACAAAAAAAAAAAAAAAAAAAAAAAAAAAAAAAAAAAAAAAAAAAAAAAAAAAAAAAAAAAAGGGGAGGGGGAAAGGGATACAAAAGAGAAAAAGGGGGGGACTCATCTCCCCCAGCACACCCGGCCCCCCCTCCCCCCCCCCCTGAATTCTCCGCAGACAACGTCCCACCCAGGTAGCCAACTAAGTTACACATGATTACCTCTGTCAATTGGAGAACCGCCATTGAATACCTTTTTGGGGTTCATCCTCTAGTCAAAAAGTACCTGAATTACAGGCCTATATTTTTACAATATGACTTAATCTCTTCCAGTTTTGTAAAAATGTGAGCTTCTCCATCTTTCTCTAAAATCACTTTAGCAGGGTACACTAATCTTGCATTTAAATTGGCCTTGATCAATTGGGAGCAAAATGGGGCCATTTCTCTACGCTTATTCTGAGTCTCCACCGAGAAATCCTGAAATAGTAAAATTTTGTTGGATCCTATCATAATATTATTGTTCTTACGGTACAATCTAAGGATGTGGAATTTGTCTTGATAATTTAAAAATTTAATAATGACTACTCTGGGTCTTGGCTGTCCCTCTAGGTTCCTTCTGGGCTGGCCTAGTCTATGAGCTCTCTCAATAGGTAACCTTACATTATCTATGTTGCTGCCTACAAGTTTTGGGAGCTGTGTGGCTGCAAAATTTATCAAATCATGGTACTCAGCAGTTTCCGGGAGCCCCACCACCCTCAAATTATTGCGCCTTGCTCTATCCTCTAATTCCTCGATTTTAGCTTGTAAAACAGGAAGTTTAGTATCATGCATTTTAACCAGCTGTTCTTGTGTTAATAATCTGTCTTCTGCGTCAGATACTCTGGATTCTACTTCATTAATACGAATTGCAAACTGTTTAATTTCACTCGTAGCCATGGCAATTTCTGACTTTAAAGCTTCAAACTGTGGCATAACTAGTTCTGAGATCTGTTGTATTAGTAGAGAGTTATCAGGACCACTTGCCCCTGCATCATTTTGATTGAATATCTCAGAGCTACTCTCATTTGGTTTAGCTTTTTTATCTTTTGATTTAGGTGGCATGCTGGGTGAGGTAGTTTTAGTATGTGAAATAAATCTTTCCATGAATTAAGTGAATAAGTGAACAAACTTCAGCCCCAGTACTAGAATTAAGATACTGAGTGTATTTTCAAACTTTAGGTCCCTTTAAGTGAGATGTAGACCTAATTCCAATAGAATAGACACTAAAACAAGTGAGTGTGTGCTATGCAACCTGAAACAGAATTATCAGGCTAATCCTGTTAAAGTCAGTGTAAAGCTATATATAGATCGAGGGGTCCTATTCCTTCCCTTGTTCTATCTCCCCTCTCTCCTTTCCTTTCCTAAGTGAACTAAAGTGAGATTATGTGTACCAAACAAATAGAACAAATAGAGTGATATGAACACAGGTCTATAATTGCAAATAGTGTAAAAAACAAAAAAAAAACAAACAGTGACTCAAATTTCAGCACCTTCTGGGAGCGCAACAAAAGAGCCCCTTAGAGGGTGTGGATATAGAAAAGCAAGTGAAAATAAGCACACCACCTCACAAGATAATATTGATCTCAGTTTCCTAATTCCACACAAAAATAGCAGTTTTAGTTATTCTGCCTGAAAATTCCTAATCTCTGTAAAAAAAGAAAAAAAAACAGTATGCAATGTAATACAGTAAAACACTTAACTCAAAGCAGAATATATCAACCTTTTAACCAGACTTTTTCCCCTTCTCTTGCCCTCTTTCTTTCCCCTTTTTTATTTTCTTTCCTTCTCTTTTTTCCTTTTCCCTCTCCCTTCAAGACTTTTCCATAATTGGATTTTATTATAATGGCCAGGTCTAATATTTCCCAATTATATAGCTCCTAAGGCCAGCTTCTAGGGCCCTTGTCTCTCAGATATGAAATACCTTACAAACACATTAGACCCACGAAGTCAATTGTATAGTCAGGTCGGCCCAATTGGGGATAGGAGAAAGTCTCTTGTTGTGTTAAACAGTCCCTTGTTCAAGAGGAAACCTTTTTGTTCTAGCCAAGTTTTTTTTTTAAATCAAGGGAACTTTTCTCCAGAATGTCCAGGTAGTATATAGTTCCCCAGGGCCAGTTATGGAACAGACCCAATTGTTCAAAAAATAGGGAGATGTTATTTCCACTCTCACTTGGACCTTTGTATTTAAGAGAGAAAAAGTTTGTTGCTGAAGTGTGGGGAGTTTTTAGCCTGGAGTAGGGCCTTTTTAACCTCGCTATGTCCAGCTTAAACACAGTTTTAGGGAGAGGTGTTATAGGTAGTCTGGTGTATGATGCACAGTAACACGCAGCGTATCCAAGCTCACATAGATATAGAAAGTATTGGAGGATCTTACCAGACCTTAGCGGCAGCTATCTTCCCCCTGGTACCGGCTCTGCTTGAGGCATTTACCTCTCTTCCACTGCTGCCAGTGAGTCCCAGCCTTCCTGGTGGTTAGAGTGCTGCACGGCTCCTTATTGCGAGCCTTCCTTCAGCAGAGTACCATTTCATCGACTGAGCTCCAGCGTCCTCTCTCTGCCAGGCCCGCCCGTGAACCTCAGCTGTTTCCGACTCACGCTCTGGCCAGGACACGCCTCCAAAGGACGTCACCGTCTGGGGTACCTTGCCGTCCTACCGGACCAGGACCTTTCTGCCAGGGTAGACACACAGCCGCAATTGGTGGGGGGGGCCGCCGATCCCAGACACCTCCAAGATCTCCGCCTCGCCCGCAGCAGCAATATCTCCCCTCTCTTTCCTGGTGGTAAGCCTGAGATGGTTCCACGGGTTTATTAGATTATTATCTGTCCCATAGCAAAATAGAATTGTGAAAGAACGCCGCCTGGCGTCACGACTCGGCACCTGAGTCTGTCTGCTGTTAGGGACCGGCTTCTGTAAAAAAGTATCCGGACCAGGTAGCTTCTCTCTGGCCAAGGATAAGCACAGGTGGGGGGTGGTCGATAATGCCCTTCGCTGTAGAGCAAGATGCTAGCGTGCAGGTAGCTGCTGCTAACTCCTCCCCTTCCGGTCTCCTTACTGTGGAGCACCTGTTGTAATATTTTTAACATGTTTGTAACTTAATTTTTTATTTTTTGTAACTTAGCTTTTTTTATTTTTTGTACTTTAGTTAGTTTATGTAATTGTATTTCATTGTAGTTCTTTGTAGGTAGTTTATTTAGTTAATTTAATGATAGTGTAGTATTAGGTTTAATTGTAACTTAAGTTAGGATTTATTTTACAGGTAATTTTGTATTTCTTTTAGCTAGGTAGTTATTAAATAGTTAATAACTATTTAATAACTATTCTAACTAGCTAAAATAAATACAAAGTTACCTGTAAAATAAATATAAATCCTAAAATAGCTATAATATAATTATTAATTACATTGTAGCTATCTTAGGGTTTATTTTACAGGTAAGTATTTATTTTTAAATAGGAATAATTTATTAAAGTATAGTGTAGTGTTAGGTGTAATTGTAACTTAGGTTAGGATTTATTTCACAGGTACATTTCTCTTTATTTTAGCTAGGTAAGCTATTAAATAGTTAATAACTATTTAATAGTTATTGTACATGGTTAAAATAAATTGAAAGGTACCTGTAAAATAAAAATAAATCCTAAGATAGCTAGAATATAATTCTTATTTATATTGTAGCTATATTAGGGTTTATTTTAAAGGTAAGTATTTAGTTTTAAATAGGATTCATTTAGTTAATAAGAGTTAATTTATTTAGATTTATTTAATTAATATTTAAGTTAGGGGGGCGTTATGGTTAGGGTTAGACTTAGGTTTAAGGGTTAATCATTTTATTACAGTGGCGGCGGCGTAGTGGGGGGCAGGATAGGGGTTAATAAATTTATTATAGGTTGCGGCGGGTTCATGGAGCGGCGGTTTAGGGGTTAAACTATTTATTTAGTTGCGGAGAGGTGCGGGATCAGCAGGATAGGGGTTAATAATTTTATAATAGAGGGCGACGGTATAGGGGGGGCAGGATAGGGGTTACTAGGTATAATGTAGGTGGCAGCGGTGTCCGGGAGCGGCGGTTTAGGGGTTAATACATTTATAAGAGTTGCGGCAGGGTCTAGGAGCGGCGGTTTAGGGGTTAATACATTTATAAGAGTTGCGGCAGGGTCTAGGAGCGGCGGTTTAGGGGTTAGTAACTTTATTTAGTTGCGGGGGGCTCCGGGGGCGCCGGTATAGGGGGCAGAACAGTGCAGTTTAGTGTGAGTGCTTAGTGACAGGCTAGCAATAAAGCTGGGAAAAAGCCGAAGGGCAGCGAGATCGGATGAGTGATAACTGTCACAGTCCGCTGCTCATCGCCCCGCGGCTTTTTGACAGCTTTATTTGATAACTTAGGCGAACGTATTCAAGGTCCGCGGCGGCGAAGGTAGGCGAGCTTAGGCGGACGTATTGGGCCGGCGAAGCCAGAAAAGTAGACGGCTTGATAACTAGCCCCCTATGGGTCTACCATTATGGTAGTATAGATGCATATTTCACATAGTTATGACATAATTAAATATTAGTACACAAGTTATTTAATCTTTATAGAGAACAATTTTTTATGTTTGAATTTTGACATCACGATGTCTCTTATATGAAAAAAATATCTTTTCCACACATATGTGGTTTTCACTTTGGTCTAATTTCTGAATAAAATCACTCATTTCTATTCAAATAAAACAACCACCATATTAATATATATATATTAAATAATATTGCTAGTTCACGTAATAACATTATAAAAATATATATAACTTTACACATGCACGGTGTCAGAAGGTCTTTTATATATACACATTGTATTGTATCACATATAGGAATCCCCACATCAGTGAGGAACATGTTACATTGAGATTGACGGGTTGTTCAATAATATGTAAAATGGGTGTAATACACTGACGATACTAGCGTTAGACATAGTTATAACCTATCGTAACACATAACAACATTAAGAGTGGGAGTATCAGACTGACGTAATTATCGTCAGCACCAGTTACAACCTATTACGTAACGATAGGCGTAACCATCTGTCTCATCTCTTACTAGAGTTACTCCCCTTTCAATTGATTGGATCTAGTAAGTGGGTGACGGCTCCTACGTAATTATGGTAAATTGACTGATAGATTTCACGCATTCAATCAAAAGGCCATCGTTGATATTCGTTTTGATGTAGTTTGAGTGTCATTGACTTTGACCAATTAGAGTCGAGCATTTGGTCCCATTGACATTATGAAGGTTTGATAAAGTCGGCCTAATATGTATACAAATTTTAAATATCGCGAATGCTACTTTTATATGCATCGAAGACGCTGCAAGCAGTCTACATGTGCACACTAAATAAATAAATATAAATATATGTACAACTATAGCAAACACAGATGCAGCAAGGTGGGCGTGCAAAAACGAAGGGTCCCCATTGGTCAGGGGATATGTTAGGAGAGGGGAGGGATTATTAGAATTGTTGGTAGTGTAGCCCTATTTAAGGGCTGAGAAATATGTGTTTAACATGCCTGATGAAACAGTTTTTTACTGAGAAACGCGTTGTATTGTTTCTCCTCAATTGCTCAAGATTTTACTGGCACAAATATGAGTTGTTTTTAAACAGGTTTTCAAATAAAACTTTTTTATGTTTTTAAACTCTCAGTGTTTAGTATCTCTCTGAGCTTACGCTACCTATAGGGCGATTAATCCCAATTCCTGGTCATCTATATGTACTCCTGGTTTGCTGGTATCCTGCATCTTGGACATTTACCTGGAAAGTGATCAGCTAGCTGGACTGCTGTAGAAATCCAGCCTGCTTCTATGGGCATGATTGAATGCCTTTTTTACAAGTGAATACCCTGTGCACGTCTCCTATATTGATCTCCTTAAATGCATCACTGATCTGTACCATTGGGGCCTCTTTCTGTGTGTTTTTTATAGAATAGATCTCCTTCCTCTGAATGAAGTAGGAGAGCTACCTGCAATATCCTGCACACCATACCTGCAACTGTGGGACTTTGCCAAAACTGGAAATTGGAACATTAAGTATATCTTCCAGTGACATTTGTTTGTTGCTTTGTATCTGCTTTGAGATATTTGTGGGCATATGGGACATTAAGATTTGGACCCCCACATTATTATCAACATATATATATATATATATAGATTGTATTTCTCGTTTTTACAGATATTGTCTGACATCTTATATCTATTTTTATATCATTGTTACATCCTTTTACTGTGTGTTCCTGAGCGCCTCCTAGAGGATTATATTCATCATATATTTTATGTTGGATATTTATCTTTGGGTTTAGATTTTTTAGTAGTGTTAGTTTTTTTTAATGTTTAATTTAGTTTATTTAATTTGCAGTTATTTTAGTATAATAGTTATGTTAGGTTAATTTATAGTTTAAACTTAGGTTTTTTTAATTTCACAGGTAAGTTTTTATTTTTTTTTAAGATAGGGATATTGTAATTTAAATTTAAATTTAGGGGGTTGTTAGGTTTAGGGGTTAAAAGTTTAATTTAGTTTTTTGTGATGTGGGGGGCTGGTGGTTTAGGGGTTAATAGGTTTATTTAGTGGTGGTGATGTGGGAGGCCAGAGGTTTAGGTGTTAATAACTTTATTTAGTGGCGGCGATGTTGGGGAGCAGCGGAATAGTGGTTAATAGCTTTATTATAGTGTTGGGTATGTTGGAGTGCGGGGTAATAGGGGTTAATAACTTTATTATAGTGGCGGTGATGTCAGGGAGCTGCGGAATAGGGGTTAATAACTTTTACTAGTGGCGGTGATGTTGGGAGCGGAAGCTTAGGAGTTAATACGTTTTAAATAGTGTTTGCGATGTGGGAGGGTGGTGGAATAGGGGTTAATAGGTAGTTAATGGGTGTTAGTGTACTTTGTAACATTTTAGTTATGACTACTGCTTTCAGATAGCGGAACGGATCGTGACGGTATAGGATGGAATGCAAGCAATTTAGCCTCACCGCACAACTTGTAATACCGGCGCTATGAAAATCCCACACAAAAATGTCATTTGTTTAAATGCGGGATTGACGTTGCGTTACAGGCTATATATTGCTTGCGGTACAGCTATACCGACAAGACTCGTAATGGCTGCGTTACTGTTTTTACACTGAAATGGCCATTTGTTCAGCGCTAAAACAGTAACACACAACTCGTAATCTAGCCATAGCTGTATTATGTATACCGTTTATTCATTAAGTTAAATAATGAACAGAACCTCAAAATCTTACTGTACTCCTCAACATTACATTATTAAAGTTTTTTAAGAAACCTGTGTAAAAGTTCTTGAATGGAACAACAAACGGTTAAATCCCTGCCAGGAAGACATGAATGCTGCTTGTCATTTCAGTCCTGTTGTCTTCATAAATGGCATTTCAGTCACAAAAATGTGAGTATGCATTAAAAGAAAAATTAAGAATGTGATTGATACACACTCTATACAATGATACCCAAATATATATCACACACACCTCACAATACATATAAAACACAAATGCACATGTTATATAGGGGTACCCTTGCATTCCTATTGGTTGATTTTTAAATCCAAATTCACATCAGCCAATAGAAAAAGATTTCATTTTATTGACTGATTTTAATTTGGATTTGAAAATCAGCCAAGAGGAATGCAAGGGTACCCCTATATAAAGGGGTACCTTGCATTCAAAATTCAGTGTGCGGTGGGTGACTTCATAGAGGACATTGTGGATGGAAGATCAGAAGATGGCAAGAAAAGAAGATAAGAAGATGCATCGGGTGGAAGATGGATGAAGACTTCCCCAGTGGAGTGGCTGCAGAAGATGGACTACAGCTGCCAGGATGAAACTAGGAGAGGACCACCGCCTCCATGAATATGGGCCCCCACCAGGATGAAGATGGGCACCAAAACGAAGGGGGAAGAAACAAGAATGCTACTAGCTAATACCCAAAATATGAGAATGAAAAATTTTATAGCCCCAAATATATCTAAAAAATATAATTTTATTATGTAATATTAAAGACAATGGTAATATTAAGTAAACAATATTTTGTGATATGAATAGTACTATCCTTGTAAAAGATTCAAATGAGCTCTGTGTATGTATTAAAAAATTGTATCAAATCTTAGAATATAAAGACAATCAAAATATCGTTGTGTTCTCAAGATATATAAAACAATGTTAAAAAACAATATAGGCTGTTTCCTATACCATCTAGACAAGTCACTGGCTAATTTAGTTAATACGGTTGGCCAAACATACAATAGACTCTCACAGTTAGAGAAGTCTCCTAATCACACAAAAACAATCCTTTTAAGGTGATAGGTAAATTAATTCCAAAACAGTTTATAGAATAACATGTATCACGTATGTCAGGGTAACAGTAACTTTATATCTATTTAGGTAGCGCCGGCTATGTGGTCAAATAAGTTAGTATCGTCCGTTGGATAGTTGGAGATGAATATTTAAAACACACAGTTTATCCTATCTGCAGTATGCAGTATATGCGGTCTGTCTTAACATGCAACAAACTTAGGCCTAGATTTGGAGTTTGGCGTTAGCCGTGAAAACCAGCGTTAGAGGCTCCTAACGCTGGTTTTAGGCTACCGCCGGTATTTGGAGTCACTCAAAATAGGGTCTAACGCTCACTTTTCAGCCGCGACTTTTCCATACCGCAGATCCCCTTACGTAAATTGCGTATCCTATCTTTTCAATGGGATCTTCCTAACTCCGGTATTTAGAGTCGTGTCTGAAGTGAGCGTTAGACATCTAACGACAAAACTCCAGCCGCAGGAAAAAAGTCAGCAGTTAAGAGCTTTCTGGGCTAACGCCGGTTTCTAAAGCTCTTAACTACTGTACTCTAAAGTACACTAACACCCATAAACTACCTATGTACCCCTAAACCGAGGTCCCCCCACATCGCCGACACTCGAATAATTTTTTTTAACCCCTAATCTGCCGACCGCCACCTACGTTATCCTTATGTACCCCTAATCTGCTCCCCCTAACACCGCCGATCCCTGTATTATATTTATTAACCCCTAATCTGCCCCCCTCAACGTCGCCTCCATCTGCCTACACTTATTAACCCCTAATCTGCCGACCGCAAAGCGCCGCCACCTACATTATCCTTATGTACCCCTAATCTGCTGCCCCTAACACCGCCGACCCCTATATTATATTTATTAACCCCTAATCTGCCCCCCTCAACGTCGCCTCCATCTGCCTACACTTATTAACCCCTAATCTGCCGAGCGGACCGCACCGCTACTATAATAAAGTTATTAACCCCTAATCCGCCTCACTAACCCTATAATAAATAGTATTAACCCCTAATCTGCCCTCCCTAACATCGCCAACACCTAACTTCAATTATTAACCCCTAATCTGCCGACCGGAGCTCACCGCTACTCTAATAAATGTATTAACCCCTAAAGCTAAGTCTAACCCTAACACTAACACCCCCCTAAATTAAATATAATTTTATTCTAACGAAATAAATTAACTCTTATTAAATAAATTATTCCTATTTAAAGCTAAATACTTACCTGTAAAATAAATCCTAATATAGCTACAATATAAATTATAATTATATTATAGCTATTTTAGGATTTATATTTATTTTACAGGTAACTTTGTATTTATTTTAACCAGGTACAATAGCTATTAAATAGTTAAGAACTATTTAATAGCTAAAATAGTTAAAATAATTACAAAATTACCTGTAAAATAAATACTAACCTAAGTTACAATTAAGCCTAACACTACACTATCAATAAATTAATTAAATAAACTACCTACAATTACCTACAATTAACCTAACACTACACTATCAATAAATTAATTAAATACAATTCCTACAAATAAATACAATTAAATAAACTAGCTAAAGTACAAAAAATAAAAAAGAACTAAGTTACAAAAAATAAAAAAATATTTACAAACATAAGAAAAATATTACAACAATTTTAAACTAATTACACCTACTCTAAGCCCCCTAATAAAACAACAAAGCCCCCCAAAATAAAAAATGCCCTACCCTATTCTAAATTAATAAAGTTAAAAGCTCTTTTACCTTACCAGCCCTGAACAGGGCCCTTTGCGGGGCATGCCCCAAGAAGTTCAGCTCTTTTGCCTGTAAAAAAAAAACATACAATACACCCCCCCAACATTACAACCCACCACCCACATACCCCTAATCTAACCCAAACCCCCCTTAAATAAACCTAACACTAAGCCCCTGAAGATCATCCTACCTTGTCTTCACCTCACCAGGTATCACCGATCCGTCCTGGCTCCAAAATCTTCATCCAACCCAAGCGGGGGTTGGCGATCCATCATCCGGTGGCTGAAGAGGTCCAGAAGAGGCTCCAAAGTCTTCATCCTATCCGGGAAGAAGAGGCGATCCGGACCGGCAACCATCTTGATCCAAGCGGCATCTTCTATCTTCATCCGATGACGACCGGCTCCATCCTGAAGACCTCCACCGCGGACCCATCTTCTTCCGGCGACGTCCAACTGAAGAATGACGGTTCCTTTAAGGGACGTCATCCAAGATGGCGTCCCTCGAATTCCAATTGGCTGATAGGATTCTATCAGTTTCAACTGAGCAATCTCAGCCTTGCTCAAGCATAACCTCCTTGTAGTTCTTGACCTTTAAATATCTTTATCTCCTCCTTGATTGGTCCGTGAAATTTTATTGAAAGACAGTTCTATTTTGGAACGAAGATGGGCACCACCATGAAGAGCAGCACCTCAGTTAGCGATTACATTGTAGGATTTTTTTGGGGGTGGGCTTTTTATTTTTAAGCTTAGGGTTTTTTCCCTTTTGTTTTTTTTAGTATATTATTTTATAAGAATAGGGCTTTAATTTATTTTAATTTTATTCCAAAAAGGGTAATGTCCCACCAAAAGCCCTTATCAGAGCAATTTTTAGAGTAGTTTTTTTTTAAGTTAGGCTTTTTTGGGGGGAGGGGTGAGAGGTTACTTTTATTGTAGAATGGGGTTGTATTTTTGCTAAATCGCTTTAGGGCAATGACCTACAAAAATACCTTGTTATAGTAACTCTTAGAGGCCAATTTAACAAATGTCTTGCGGACCTGATCCGACAGTGCGGATCAGGTCCGCAAGACATCGCTGAATGTGGAGAGCAATACGCTCTCCATATTCAGCATTGCACCAGCAGCTCACAAGAGCTGCTGGTTCAACACCGCCCACTGCAGATTTGCGACCAATGGGCCGCCAGCAGGGGGGTGTCAATCAACCCGATCGTACTCGAGCAGGTGGACAGGGTTATGGAGCAGCGGTCTTTGTGACTGCTGCTCCATAACTTGTGTTTCTGGCGAGTCTGAAGACTCGCCAGTAACACGGGCCGTCAAGCTTGATAGATAGGCCTCTTAGTGTTAGTATTAGTTTTCTTATTTTGGGGTATTTATATTACAAAGTTAGACAGCCTGAGCGCCACAGGAAAGAGCAAATCTTCCATGTAAATCTTCTGAAACCATGGAGAGACAGAGAGACTTGTTTATCGGTAATGAAAAACTCAAGAGTTGATTCCATTCACTTAGAACATTTGGTAGCAATTTCCCCAGTGTTCACAACTGAACAAGCAGAGACAGCTAAAGAAATTGTAAAAATGAATAGGGATGTCTTTTTACCTATGCCAAGTAGGACCCCATGACAAAATCACAGAGCCTGGAATAACCCTTAAAGGGACATAATACTCATATGCTAAATCACTTAAAACTAATACAGTATAACTGTAAAAAGCTGACAGGAAAATATAACCTGAGCATCTCTATGTAAAAAAGGTTAGATATTTTACCTCACAATCTCCTCAGCTCAGCAGAGTAAGTTCTGTGTAAAAAGTTATAATTCAGCTGCTGCCCAGCTGCAGGTAAAAAAAAAATAAAAAAAAAATGAAGAAATCAACAGCGGCCAATCAGCATCAGCAGTGCTGAGGTCATGAACTCTTTTACTGTGATCTCATGAGATTAGACTTAACTCTTATGAGATTTCATGGTAAACTTCCTTAAACTGAATAGGGAAATAAGATGAGTGTGCACGAAGCTCAATCCCTTCACTGTCCTGGGACAGACATACTGATTTGCTGCTTAGAAGTCCTTTACAATGGGATGTGACTACTGAGGAACTTTTGAGGTAAAATATCTTTCTTTTTTACATAGAGATGTTCAGGAGATATTTTCTAGTCAGCTTTTTACAGCTATGCTGCATCACTTTCAAGTGTTTCAACATTTGGGTATCATGGCCCTTTAAGGTAAAATCATATAGAATACCTAAAGCCAGAAGGGAAGCTATAAAAACAGAAGTTAAAAAAGTGCTTGAGCTTGGAGTGATTGATGAATCTCACAGTAACTGGTCTAGTTCAATTGTGTTAGTACCCGAAACTGATGGTTCTACTAAGTTCTGCAACTATTTCAGAAAATGAATTGAGATATTAAAGTTTGATGCCTACCCTATGATGCGGGTAGATGAGCTTGTAGAAAGACTATCCAAGACCAGATATACTTTGGACCTCACTAAAGGTTATTGGCAGCTCTAGAGAGAAAACTGCCTTTTGGTCTGCATAGAGCCCCATCAACATTTCAATGGTCGATGGATAAGTTACTCAGACCTTATACACATTTGAATGACATCATTATTCACACTCAAGGTTGGGATTCTCATTTACAAAAAGTAGAGGCTGTAATAGAAACCTTTAGAAAGGCTGAGTTAACAGCCAATCCATTGAAGTGTACCATTGGCTTGGCTGAGGCTAAATACTTCATTTTTATTGTTGGTAGGAGAGTTGTGAAACCCCAAGTAGACATGATAGGAGTAATCCAGAGATGGCCAAGGCCACTCAGAAAAAGCCCAGGTTAGAGCTTTCCTAGGAATGGTTGGTTATTACCGACGATTTATTCCTCACTTTGCAATAAGGGCTGCTCCCCTCACTGATCTTACTAAAGCAATATGTCCTGATAAAGTGAGATAGAAGGCTGAGGAATCTTTTGCAGATCTTCACTCCACACTTTGTCAACAACCTGTGCTACTGGTTCCAGATTTTAACAAAGAAATCTTTTTTACAAACTGATTCCTCTGAGTTTGGTTCGGGGGCTGTAATCTCACAATATGTAGACAAGGAGGAGCATCCATTTCTGTATCTAAGTAGGAAACTTTTACCCTGTAAGTAGCGCTATTCCACAATAGAAAAGGAAAGTTTAGCAATCAAGTGGGCTACAGAAACTCTTAGGTAGTATTTACTGGGTAGGCACTTCACCCTGGTCATGGACCATGCTCCGTTGAGGTGGATGCACAACAATAGGGACCAGAATTCAAGGCTCACAAGGTGGTTCTTGCCTCTTCTGCCTTTTAGTTTTGTGGTGAAACACCGGGTTGGTCTTTTACATGATAATGCTGATGCACTATCTAGGGTGTATGTTCTTACAGCTATAGCCGCTTTACCCCACAGTGTTACGCTGGGGAGGGGGATATGTCACAAGGTGAGAGGTGTGTACATTAGCAGGCGGTTAGAGAGAGCAATGTTTATCAGCTACTAAAGATTTAAACCTGTTAGGTCAGTTTCACAGCTGCTCCCTATTAAGTTAGCTCAGGCCTTTATAAGCAACTCTCTAGGCATAGCATTTTTCTCAGGGAACAGGCTGTTTTCCAGAGTGAAAGAGAGGCTGGAGACCTGTTAGCATGGCTGACTGCCTGTAAAGAGACACACTGGTGAGACAAACTTGTTTTGATTTGTTTGTATTTTGCGTATGCCATTTCTGTGAAGTACTAAACTGGGTTCAGGTTAGCTGCCCAGTTTTTCATTAGTAAGGGTAAATTTATGTGTAGTTAGGCTTAGTATGCTTTGTTTTGCTTGCTGCTTTGAAATTGCTGTACTTAAAGAGACAGTGTACCTGTAATGTTAAAATACTATTTTTCACTGAATAAAACTGTTTAAAATACACTTACCACGACCATTGAGTCTGTTCTTCCAGTGACCTTACCACAAATATATATATACAGGGAGTGCAGAATTATTAGGCAAATTAGTATTTTGACCACATCATCCTCTTTATGCATGTTGTCTTACTCCAAGCTGTATAGGCTCGAAAGCCTACTACCAATTAAGCATATTAGGTGATGTGCATCTCTGTAATGAGAAGGGGTGTGGTCTAATGACATCAACACCCTATATCAGGTGTGCATAATTATTAGGCAACTTCCTTTCCTTTGGCAAATTGGGTCAAAAGAAGGACTTGACAGGCTCAGAAAAGTCAAAAATAGTGAGATATCTTGCAGAGGGATGCAGCACTCTTAAAATTGCAAAGCTTCTGAAGCGTGATCATCGAACAATCAAGCGTTTCATTCAAAATAGTCAACAGGGTCGCAAGAAGCGTGTGGAAAAACCAAGGCGCAAAATAACTGCCCATGAACTGAGAAAAGTCAAGCGTGCAGCTGCCAAGATGCCACTTGCCACCAGTTTGGCCATATTTCAGAGCTGCAACATCACTGGAGTGCCCAAAAGCACAAGGTGTGCAATACTCAGAGACATGGCCAAGGTAAGAAAGGCTGAAAGACGACCACCACTGAACAAGACACACAAGCTGAAACGTCAAGACTGGGCCAAGAAATATCTCAAGACTGATTTTTCTAAGGTTTTATGGACTGATGACATGAGAGTGAGTCTTGATGGGCCAGATGGATGGGCCCGTGGCTGGATTGGTAAAGGGCAGAGAGCTCCAGTCCGACTCAGACGCCAGCAAGGTGGAGGTGGAGTACTGGTTTGGGCTGGTATCATCAAAGATGAGCTTGTGGGGCCTTTTCGGGTTGAGGATGGAGTCAAGCTCAACTCCCAGTCCTACTGCCAGTTTCTGGAAGACACCTTCTTCAAGCAGTGGTACAGGAAGAAGTCTGCATCCTTCAAGAAAAACATGATTTTCATGCAGGACAATGCTCAATCACACGCGTCCAAGTACTCCACAGCGTGGCTGGCAAGAAAGGGTATAAAAGAAGAAAATCTAATGACATGGCCTCCTTGTTCACCTGATCTGAACCCCATTGAGAACCTGTGGTCCATCATCAAATGTGAGATTTACAAGGAGGGAAAACAGTACACCTCTCTGAACAGTGTCTGGGAGGCTGTGGTTGCTGCTGCACGCAATGTTGATGGTGAACAGATCAAAACACTGACAGAATCCATGGATGGCAGGCTTTTGAGTGTCCTTGCAAAGAAAGGTGGCTATATTGGTCACTGATTTGTTTTTGTTTTGTTTTTGAATGTCAGAAATGTATATTTGTGAATGTTGAGATGTTATATTGGTTTCACTGGTAAAAATAAATAATTGAAATGGGTATATATTTGTTTTTTGTTAAGTTGCCTAATAATTATGCACAGTAATAGTCACCTGCACACACAGATATCCCCCTAAAATAGCTATAACTAAAAACAAACTAAAAACTACTTCCAAAACTATTCAGCTTTGATATTAATGAGTTTTTTGGGTTCATTGAGAACATGGTTGTTGTTCAATAATAAAATTAATCCTCAAAAATACAACTTTCCTAATAATTCTGCACTCCCTGTATATATTTACATGTGTATTAACGTGTTTATATGTGTATGAATTCAAAAAGAGATACGGTTGTCTTGCAAGTTAAAAATCACAATTTTATTAATCCACGGTTAAAACCAGGTTACAGCAAACCAAGGCACACACACTCATACAGCATAGCACAAGACAGCTTATGCAATTCAGCTCTGGGCTTTAGTCACAGCCTGCTGTGCTATCGTACACCATTAGTTTAAAAAAGGTACAACTAACATCAATTGGTTAAAAACAAAAAACACCCATGTTGTGTGAGCCAATAGTATTTACCTACATCTCGTAATGTGATACAGCACACATACACTCCTAGAATGTCGAACATGACAACTGCTTCAATACAAAATAGAACATGGAAAAGGGCTAGATTGCAAAGTGCATACTTATACTTATGACAGAACGATATATTATGAATAATATCTTAGATAGAAACAATACTAAGAAACTATAGTACAGGGTTATCACATGAATATCATAGAACCGATAAAATGGACAAATCAAATAATGTGATACATTGCATATTGAAATTCAAAGGAGAACAAGTTAACAACATGTAAATAGTGACATATTGACACATACATGAGATACAAATTCAATGCATAGTGAGATTCAGAAAAAGAGAACAAATTTACTGAGTATAACATATAGGTATGTAATAACCAGTTACATATATATAAATGATACTTAGTAAAGTAGAGCATAACGTATTTCTGCCATCTCATATGTAATGAAAACACTATAAGCTAGCATGGATCTACAGATAGCTATCCACTTGTGGGAATATTTTTGTATGTAAGCCAATCTACAAAAGGCTGTATTAAAGGGACATTAAACCCCAAAATTTTCTTTCATGATTCAGACAGAGAATACAATTTTAAACATTCCAATTAACTTCTATTATCTAATTTGCTTCACTCTTTAGATATCCTTTGTTGAAGAAATAGCAATGCACGTGTCAGCCAATCACACAAGGCATTTATGTGCAGCCACCAATCAGCAGCTTCTGAGCCTATCTAGATATGCTTTTCAGGAAAGAATATCAAGAGAATGAAGCAAATTAGATAATAGAAGTAAATTAGAAAGGTGTTTAAAATTGTATTCTCTATCTGAATCAGGAAAGAAAACATCTTTGTTTAATGTTCCTTTAATTCTTATGGTTCTGTCCAGACAAAGAGAGATACACACACATATATTTAATAACAGCTAAACTGCCACATAGCCCACCGCAAAATCCCCACTACACTTTTAACCCCTAAACAGCCACCCCAAATCGCAGACTACCTCTTTACGCTATTAACCCCTAAACCGACACCCCTTCCACCGCAAAGTAAGCTTCTACACTATTAACCCCTAAACCACCACAGCCTCCACCGCAAAGTAAGCTTCTACGCTATTAACCCCTAAACCGCCGGCCCCCCACATTGCAAAGTCTCCAATACACTATTTAACCCTAAACTGCCAGCCCCCCACATCGCAAGATGACCCACTAACATCTAAACCCACTAAGCTAACATCGCTTAAGTTAACCCAAAATAAACTAAACATACCTTTACCAAAAAACCCCCACTAACTTCCCTTTTAAAAATAAAAACTTACCGGTGAAATAAAAAAAATCTAATCTTACCTCTTAAAATAAAAAGCATAACATTACTATTAAAATAAAAAACAAACATTACAAAAAAATTTTAATTACTTTAAAAAAAACGTAACATTACAAAAAAATTAAAAATACCATTACAAAAAATAACAAACCCTACCTAACATTACAAAAAATTAAGAATAAATTACCAAAAAAAATTAAAAAAAATTCGAATTCGAATACCCCAAAATAAAAAACCTTTTCTAAAAAGAAAGTACAAATAGCCCTTAAAAGTGCCTTTTGTAGGGCATTGCCATAAAGTGATCAAGCTATTTTACAGAAAACAAACATTCCAACCCTCTAACATTAACCCCCGCCCTCCTCCCAAAATAAAAACTATCTAAAAAAAATCTAGTTCAGTGTGCGGCTGGGGACCGCATGAAGAGGACCGCCGTGTTCAAGGTCCTAAGATGGATGAAGACTGCCTCCGCAGGGATGAAGATGGAGCGCCGCCACTGCAATCATCTTCAGTGAGTACCATCTTGGGGTGTTTTTTTTGGGGGGGTGTTTTTTTTTTTTAATTTATTTTTTTTTAATGGCAATGCCCAGCCAAATGCCCTTTTCAGGGCACTTTTTAGATTAGATTTTTTTTTGGGGGTGGGGTGGAGGGGTTAATGTTAGAGGGTTGGAGTTTTCTTTTTTTCTGCAAAAGAGCTTGATCACTTTAGGGCAATTTGTATTTTAATTTTAGAATAGGGGGCGCGATCTGATATACTGCGTAGTTGTCGGCGCAAGCGAGGGAACCCGCGCCGCCCGTAGTTTCACCTCGCACATCGGGGTATTACATATACCCCGCCGGCAGTTGCTAAAGTGCCATAAGTCGGACAAACTAGCAATGTCCAGAAATGAGCGTAACGTAAAGTATTAAATCTCAAGTAACTGTCTAACCTGCCTCCCAAAAATAGCCCGACACGTATACCCCTATATCCGCAATCCCCCCTCTCACTCCTTATAATAAATGTATTAACCCCTAGACCGACAACCCCCCACAACGCAATAAGCCTAATTATTAACCCCTAAACCATCATAGCCCACAGAGCAATAAACCTATCCTAGTATTAACCCCTAAACCGCCGCTCCCGGAGCCCACCGCCACCTACATTATATGTATTAACCCCTAAACCGCCACTCCCGGACCCCGCCGCACCTAAATAAAGTGTTTAACCACTAAACCGCCGCTCCCGGACCCCGCCGCCACCTACATTAAATTTATTAACCCCTAATCTGACCCCCCTACACCGCCGCTACCTACATTAAATGTATTACCCCCTAATCTGACCCCCCTACACCGCCGCCACCTAATTAAATGTATTACCCCTAAACTTACGTCTAACCCTAACACCCCCTAACTTAATTATTATTTAAATAAATATAAATAATATTAATATTATTAACTAAATAATTCCTATTTAAAACTAAATACTTACCTATAAAATAAACCCTAAGATAGCTATAATATAATTAATAATTACATTGCAGCTATTTTAGGATTTATATTTATTTTACAGGTAACTTTGTATTTATTTTAACTGGGTACAATAGCTATTAAATAGTTAAAGGGACATAATACTCATATGCTAAATCACTTGAAACTGATGCAGTATAATTGTAAAAAGCTATCAGGAAAATATCACCTGAGAATCTCTATGTAAAAAAGGAAGATATTTTACCTCACAATTTCCTCAGCTCAGCAGAGTAAGTTCTGTGTAAAAAGTTATACTCAGCTGCTCCCAGCTGCAGGTAAAAAAATAAATAAAAAATGAAGAAATGAACAGCAGCCAATCAGCATCAGCAGTGCTGAGGTTATGAACTCTTACTGTGATCTCATGAGATTTGACTTAACTCTCATGAGATTTCATAGTAAGCTTCCTTTACCTGATTGGTGAAATAATATGAGAGTTCACGAGGCTCATCCCCTAAGCTGTCCCAGGACAGACACACTAAAATGCTGCTTAGAAATCCTTTACAATGGGAGGTGGCTACTGAGGAACTTTTGAGGTAAAATATCTTTCTTTTTTACATAGAGATGTTCAGGAGATATTTTCTAGTCAGCTTTTTACAGCTATGCTGCATCACTTTCAAGTGTTTAAACATTTGGGTATTATGGCCCTTTAATAACTATTTAATAGCTACCTAGTTAAAATAATTACAAAATTACCTGTAAAATAAATCCTAACCTAAGTTACAAATACACCTAACACTACACTATCAATAAATAAATTAAATAAATTAACTACAATTATCTAAAATAAAATACAATTAAATAAACTAAACTATATTACAAAAACAAACACTAAATTACAAAAAAAAAATATTACAAGAAGTTTAATCTAATTACACCTAATCTAAGCCCCTTAATAAAATAAAAAAGCCCCCCAAAATAATAAAATTCCCTATCCTAAACTAAATTACAAATAGCCCTTAAAAGGGCCTTTTGCGGGGCATTGCCCCAAAGTAATCAGCTCTTTTACCTGTAAAAAAAAGAAATACAACCCCCCCAACATTTACAACCCACCAACCACACACCCCTACTCTAAAACCCGCCCAATCCCCCCTTAAACAAAAACCTAACACTACCCCATTGAAGATCACCCTACCTTGAGCCGTCTTCACCCAGCTGGGCACCAGTGGTCATCTGATGGTGCAGAAGAGGACATCCGGACCGGCAGAAGTCTTCATCCTATCCAGGCAGAAGAGGACATCCGGACCGGCAGAAGTCTTCATCCTATCCGGGCAGAAGAGGACATCCGGACTCGCAGACATCTTCATCCAAGCGGCATCTTCTATCTTCATCCATCCGACGAGGAACGGCTCCATCTTGAAGACCTCCGGCGCGGAACATCCTTCTAGGCCGACGACTACCCAACGAATGGCTGGTCCTTTAAATGACATCATCCAAGATGGCGTCCCTCGAATTCCGATTGGCTGATAGGATTCTATCAGCCAATGAGAATTAAGGTAGGAAAAATCAGATTGGTTGATTTAATTAGCCAATCGGATTGAAGTTCAATCCGATTGGCTGATTGGATCAGCCAATAGAATGCGAGGTTAGGTGTAATTAGATTAAACTTCTTGTAATATTATTTTTTTTTGTAATTTAGTGTTTGTTTGTTTTTGTAATATAGTTTAGTTTATTTAATTGTATTTTATTTTAGATAATTGTAGTTAATTTATTTAATTAGTTTATTGATAGTGTAGTGTTAGGTGTATTTGTAACTTAGGTTAGGATTTATTTTACAGGTAATTTTGTAATTATTTTAACTAGGTAGCTATTAAATAGTTCTTAACTATTTAATAGCAATTCTACCTAGTTAAAATAAATACAGTTACCTGTAGAATAAATATAAATCCTAAAATAGCTACAATGTAATTATTAATTATATTGTAGCTATCTTAGGGTTTATTTTATAGGTAAGTATTTAGTTTTTAATAGGAATTATTTATTTAATAATATTAATATTATTTATATTTATTTAAATAATAATTAAGTTAGGGGGTGTTAGGGTTAGACTTAGGTTTAGGGGGTAATACATTTAATGTAGGTGGCGGCGGTGTAGGGGGGTCAGATTAGAGGGTTATACATTTAATGTATGTGGCGGCGGTGTAGGGGGGTCAGATTAGGGGTTAATATATTTAATGTAGGTGGCAACGGTTTATGGGGTTCAGATTAGGGGTTAATATATTTAATGTTGGTGGTGGCAGTGTATGGGGGTCAGATTAGGGGTTAATATATTTAATGTAGGTGGCGGCGGGGTCTGGGAGCGGCGGTTTAGGGGTTAAACACTTTATTTAGGTGCGACGGGGTCCGGGAGCGGCGGTTTAGGGTTAATACATATAATGTAGGTGGCGGTGGGCTCCGGGAGCGGCGGTTTAGGGGTTAACACAGTTTATTAGGTATTACGGTGGGGGATTGCGGTTGACAGGTAGATAGACATTGCGCATGCGTTAGGTGTTAGGTTTTATTGCAGGCATTTTAGGGAGTTACGGTGCTCCCATACTCAGCGCAAGGCCTGCTACAGCTGCATTTTATGACGAGGTGAAAATGGAGAAAGTTTTCTCCATTTTCGTCATGTAAGGCCTTGCGCTGGATATTGGATACCAAATTGCGCAGGTTTTATATGTTAGTTTATGGGGAAAAAAACTACGTCTGATGGGTGAAATATACGTGCCGCATTTATATGCGGCGGTGTATATAGAATACCAAACCCGTGCAAAAACCGGCGTCGCCGGCTTTTGTGGGCAACGCTGCATATCGGATGGGGCTCCGTGTTTTTTATTTTGGGTGGGTTTTTTATTTTAGGGTATTAGAATAGGCATAAATATTTTTTTTTTTGTTTATAGTTTTGGTAAATTATTTTTTATTTTTTTGTAATGTTAGGGTTTGCTATTTTTTGTAATATCAGGTTTTTTGTAATTAGATTTTTTGTAATTTTACAGGTAAGATTTTATTTTTTAAAGGAAAGTTAGTTTTTTTGGTAAAGGTAGAGTAAGTTTATTTTGGATTAACTTGGGGGATGTTAGGCTAGGAGGTTTAGATTTTAGTGGGTTATCTTGCGATGTGGGGGCTGGCGGTTTAGGGGTTAATAGTGTAGTTGAGACTTTGCAATGAGGGGGGCTGGCAGTTTAGGAATTAATAGTGTAAAGAGGTAGTTTGCGATGTGGGGGGTGGCGGCTTAGGGGTTAATAGTGTAGTGGAGACTTTTTGATGTGGGGGGTGGCGGTTTAGGGGTTCATAGTTAAGTTTAGTGCTACTGTTGTATCCCGGGCAAACTTTCACTTTTGTAATAGGAGCGCATATTACCACTGAACGCTACCCATAGAAAATATGGGGAGCGTAAATTACTACCAGTTCACGCAAAAATTTTTGCTAAGAGGTGACATTTTCACTTCTTAGCCAATAGCCGTGCGGTAAATCCGGCTCCCATGGGCGCCAAGTCGGATTTACTGCACGGCTATTGGCTAAGAGGTGAAAACATCACCTCTTAGCAAAAAATTTTTTTAGCCGTGGGCTGCTGTAGGAGCTAAAAACGGTGATTGGTTAAAACAAATAAAGTTTTCTACATGAAGTATCTTATACTTCCTGAATGAAAGTCCCCTTTGATTTGTTTCAAAAGGCAATCCTAGCGTTTGTAAAACGCTAGGATTTACTTTCACTTTAAATAAATCTTAGATAGAATGATGCATTCAAAGAAAAGATCAGTCTGAGAATAACGTGTAGATACATTTTTTAAAGTTTCATTAGTTGTTTAAATATTAACAAAATAAGTGTAAAGTTTTAGGGGCATTTTTATGATTGTGCGAGCGGATATGATCCGATATAGCGGATCATGTCCGCTGCACATCGATAAATGCCAACAGCATACACTCTCAGCATTTATCATTGCACCAGCAGTTCTTGTGAACTGCTGATGCAATACCGCCCCTACAGATTCGTGGCTAATTGGCCGCTAGCAGAGGGTGTCAATCAACCCGATCGTATTTGATTGATTTAGATTGATTTCTGTTGATTTCTGTCCGCCGCCTTAGAGCAGGCGGACAGGTTATAGAGCAGCGGTCTTTAGACCGCTGCTTCATAACTTCTGTTTCCGGCGAGCTTGATAAATATGCCCCTAGTGTCTATAAAACAATGGGAGCTGCCATGTTGTAACTTAGGTTACCTTCTCTGCTGTGACCAATTAGGGAAAGTTATAAATAGGTCACTAAAGTGTGCAGCCAATGGCTGTGTGGAATATAACAGTGTTCTGCACTTTTCTAACAGAATCAGAAAAGCTCACAATTTCAGAATGGAATTACAGGAAAAGGGTACAAAATAAATAATAAAAGTGTATTGCAGATTTTTTATATATATAAGTGTAGCGGGTCTCGGTACCCCAGACTGGGTATACCCGCTAAAGTCTGCTTCCTCCCGCCAAACAATGAACCTCTACTGGATACCGGCCGCTATTAAAATATTGGCTGCTGCAGGTTGTTAAAGCTACCCCCAAGAACATTAGCCAAGACTAAATGCTTGAGGTTCAAAATAAGAACCACTTTATTGCACAGAAAACACAGCTTTTAAACATTTCCAACAAATGGGGGTAGTCACCACATAATCAATAGAAACAAATATTATACAATGGGACAAACATCAGACAATGGTTAATTAAACAAGATTCTAATCACATCCTGACTTACAAAAGGACAATGGATGACTCAGACAATAACAGAAAGACACTTCACACCTAGACTAGATATGCATACACATAACAGCAGGAGGTCCCAGCATAAAAGCAGGAGGTTGCAATCATTCTGAGTCTCTGAGTCTAGGGGGGTGGTGTTGGAGCAGGCAATGCTGGTTTGGGCTGTCACCTTATACTCCAACAAAACACAGGAACCCCTACTCTGTATCAGGGCCCTTCAGTTCTCAGAGTCTCTGGGAATTCGGGGTAAACCTGAATCCAGGGTAAAAGTACTTCAAATGTCCCCTGGACACCTGCCTCCCAAATCACAGAATCCCCTCAAGTTCCAGGGTCCATAGTCGCTGGGGAGGAGGCTGGCCTGCAGTCCTCTCCAAGTACAAAAGTAAGGGAAGCTTCATTATCATTTTATATTACCATCTCAAAGTTTTTAATGTCCCTTTAATATTGTGCTCAAGTATAATTTATTTGTTGGTTATTTATTTTGTGGCTCAAAAGTTGGTTAAATAAATCATATTGGATTTCTAATCATTCAGATCATAAAAATGGGCAAAAAGTGTAACTGAAAGGTAAATAGATTTTATCATCACAACATAAAATTTCAATAAAGAGAAAAATCGGCTGCACTCTGCAGAGTATTTAAAATTAAAAAATATCTTTATTTCTGAGCCAGAATCAAGTTATTAATCACCATATGCAAATGAACGTTGTGAGCAAGAAATCAGATATCAAGTCATCAAAGATAGAGAATTGAGTTCTGGATCATAAATGCGACCCTGTGAAGTCACTTAGTGAAACTTGACATCTATATCTGGTCAGCATACCATGTCCGCTCTGGCCGCACTAGTGCAAATAGAATCATTGGCACCCGCTCCTGATGTATTCTGGCCACAATGCAATGCAAATGGGGGGAAGATGTACATTAGAAAGAATGACAAAGGAACTACCAAGACATCCACCAGGGTAGCCTGAGGAAATCAAGTACTAGCTGAATAATGGTGAACCTTGATCAAACAAGAGGCCATGAGATCTATCTATAGCTGGACCTAGTGTCTTGTAATCTGATCAAATACTTATGGATAGAGAGCCCACTTGTTTGGATTTAGATGTTGGGGGATAAGGAAGTCGGCCTTCCAATTGTCCACCCATAGAATGTTAATGGCTGAAGGATGAAGCACACTGCTTCCTTTAGGGCAGAGATGCTCTTAATTTTTCCTTGATGAATGACATATGCCTCAGCCATGACATTTTTGGATTGAAAACAAATGTGATATATCTTAGCAAGCACATCAGATCTTTGAAGATTGCTCAAAGTTCCAGAATGTTGATTGGTTAATTTGCTATCTGAAGTGACTAAACCCCTTGCAACCTCTAAAGATTCAATACTGCTCCCCAGCCCACCAGACTGGCATCCATAAAAATGACTGTTTAAACATTGGTCCCCCAAAAAAGCCCCTAGTACTATGGATGGGTGAGATTTCCAATGAATAAAAAAGAAAGTCATATACTGATCAATTTCGTCAGTCTCAAATAATGCAAAACATGCAAGCTTCGTATCAACAGCATGCCTCCCGTATTCCCATAAGAGGTACCTGGTGATCTAGAGCAGAAGCTGACCATATACTGTAGTGGGGACGGTAAGGTGCAGAGGATGTCCTTACTCCGAACTTGTCTAACACCAAGTGTTCCTACTTGTATATCTCTCACCAATCCTGGCGTCCTGCTTCCGTGATGTGCTCCTGGGCGCTTTACTGTGACCTCATCATAGGGGCGGAGTTGGTAACGAATTAAAACAGCCCACCGGTCATAGGAATCAATCCAGCTGGATATAATGAAGTGAATTCAGACAAACAAATAAAGTCCATATATTATCCAAACAGGAAGAGAGATGATAGATAAAGCAATATATGAGTAACCACTGGAAACATTAGATCCATACAGTTGTTTGTAAATCAGATATACAAAATGATTCATTCCCAGTAGTTAATCATATCATACCTAGAATTTAGGCCCTGTGGAAGTCTGGTACCTAACTGGAAAATCCAGTAGATCTCACATTTGGCCAAAATCTGGTCCAAAATTCCACATCTTTTAGGTAACGCTACCTAACAGGGAATTTCCTAACTCAAGATTATGACCCGGGATAAATCCTTGCAATCATTGTTCAACTTTTGCAGGAGATACAACTGTAGAGCCTTCAGGAGAAGCTGGACAAAAGTCACTGCGTCTGACACGACAATCTTTAACCCCACAACCTAAATGCACATTTTCCCTGTTGGCTGAGGGTCTTCTCCCTACCTCAAACAGGCTGCCAGAAGTTTTTTTTTGTGTGTTTGCTAAAACATATCAGAAACATATCAGAAATCCAAGAAAGGACACCTTGGCAAGGCCAGAAATGCATTCTTAGGACTTATAGCAAATCTAAAGGGGCCTACCTGAGCCAGAAATATCCTGGTAAGGGGCTACTAATGTTGGGCAAGTGAAATTTTCAGTGCCGTCTCCTTTTAATATTAAAAGTACCTTGTAAGATCAGACTCAAAGTCTGTTTTGTAGTTCAATCCTATAGTAAACGCAAGTGAAGTAATCCGAAGTTCAGGTAATACCAGGTTACCTTAAGCTGCTTTTTTCAAGGAAGCATCTGTCAGGTTGTGAATATAATACCTTATTTCTTTCTTTCCTTGTCCTTTATGGTAAAGCCAGGTTACCACTTTGAAATTCGAGCAGCATACAGGACTGTTGTGGCGTTATTGTGGGGCTTCCGCGTCTGGAAGCAGAGTAATTTTTGTCCGGTCTTTTTCCTGCTGATGGTAGTCTGATGTCACAGACTACGGTGGCTCAAATTGGCCAAAAAGAAGTAACGCATTTCGGTCGTGGACCTTTCTCAAAGTTTGAGAAAGGTCCACGACCGAAACGCGTTACTTCTTTTTGGCCAATTTGAGCCACCGTAGTCTGTGACGTCAGACTACCATCAGCAGGAAAAAGACCGGACAAAAATTACTCTGCTTCCAGACGCGGAAGCCCCACAATAACGCCACAACAGTCCTGTATGCTGCTCGAATTTCAAAGTGGTAACCTGGCTTTACCATAAAGGACAAGGAAAGAAAGAAATAAGGTATTATATTCACAACCTGACAGATGCTTCCTTGAAAAAAGCAGCTTAAGGTAACCTGGTATTACCTGAACTTCGGATTACTTCACTTGCGTTTACTATAGGATTGAACTACAAAACAGACTTTGAGTCTGATCTTACAAGGTACTTTTAATATTAAAAGGAGACGGCACTGAAAATTTCACTTGCCCAACATTTTGCATATGCCAACAATCTTTATCTGTGCACAGAAAAGAACTATTTTAAAACTTCAGATCCACTTTACAGTTCTATCACAATTGTGTTTGAAATGGCTATTCTTTATACTAAATTTTAGTTACATTGTTCTAGCTTTATTAACTTAGCTTTATTAACTTTACCTTTTAACCTAAGCTCTATTTACATTGCTTTTTTGCACAACTGTCTACTACACGAATTTAGGTGTATTCAATCTATAGCTGTTTAGCTTACACTATTTTAGTTTATAATATATTTTTAGCACACACACCTTTAGCTTATACACCTTTAGCTGACACATTTTATAGTTTACACTTTAACCTGAATCAAATCCACTGCACTCATTACACCTGTTGTATACTAACCGCATCTGTTGTTATAATAACCCCACTAACTATACTAACATACTAATTATATGTGCTGTGTATACTAACTATATCCTCTGCTCAGTACACTCACCTCACCTATATTTTATCTCTTTATCTTTTTGCCTCTGTTATTTTTGCCGAATATATTTTAATATATCAGCTTTTTAATACAAATTCAATTAAATTCAATTTTCAATCAATTTTTTAATAAAATTTTTAAAAATAAATTGTCATAGAATATATTTTAATCATCTCTTTTATCAATAATAAATATTAGCTTATATCTAACATATTTTATGTCCTGAGTGATTATTTCCATATATTCAGTGTCACCTCAAATGTTTTAGCTTTAGGACCACATAACCTGGCCTTTAGCGCAGGAAGACTATTCATATAGATTTTAATCATCAATTTTATCTGGGGATTTTTTGATATCAACCTGTGTACTTTGAGGTGAACTGTTTCAGCGCTCTCTCTCTCTCCCTCGATATATTCCAAGGGGCTACTAATACCTTTCAACCATAATTAAAAATCCCAAACTCCAGGAAGGTACATAAAAACACTTGTTTACTCACCACAGCAGCTCTAAAGACTCCAAAGACAGAGTTTACTGGTCCATCCAAGGAAGTGCAAGCATATATAAAGAGTTGCATGCTGTTGACCAGGAAAGTGGTAGATTAATCCACATTTCTTTCATGTAATTAGCAAGAGTCCATGAGCTAGTGACGTATGGGATATACATTCCTACCAGGAGGGGCAAAGTTTCCCAAACCTTAAAATGCCTACAAATACACCCCTCACCACACCCACAATTCAGTTTTACAAACTTTGCCTCCCGTGGAGGTGGTGAAGTAAGTTTGTGCTAGATTCTACGTTGATATGCGCTTCGCAGCAGGCTGAAGCCCGGTTTTCCTCTCAGTGTGCAGTGAATGTCAGAGGGATGTGAAGAGAGTATTGCCTATTTGAATTCAATGGTCTCCTTCTATGGGATCTATTTCATAGGTTCTCTGTTATCGGTCGTAGAGATTCATCTCTTACCTCCCTTTTTAGATCGACGATATACTCTTATATATACCATTACCTCTACTGATTCTCGTTTCAGTACTGGTTTAGCTTTCTACTACATGTAGATGAGTGTCCTGGGGTAAGTAAGTCTTATTTTTTTGTGACACTCTAAGCTATGGTTGGGCACTTTTATATAAAGTTCTAAATAGATGTGTTTAAACATTTATTTGCCTTGATTCAGGATGATCAATATTCCTTATTTCAGACAGTCAGTTTCATTATTTGGGATAATGCATACGAATAATTAATTTTTTTCTTACCTTAAAAATTGACTTTTTTTCCTGTGGGCTATTAGGCTCGCGGGGGCTGAAAATGCTTCATTTTATTGCGTAATTCTTGGCGCGGATTTTTTTGGCGCAAAAAATTTCTTTGTCATTTCCGGCGTCGTACTTGTCGCCGGAAGTTGTTTGTGATTGCGTCATTTTTTTGACGTTTTGCGCCAAAAATGTCGGCGTCGCCGGATGTGGCGTCATTCTTGGCGCCAAAAGCATTTAGGCGCCTAATAATGTGGGCGTCTTTTTTGGTGCTAAAAAATATGGTCGTCATTATTGTCTCCACATTATTTAAGTCTCATTGTTTATTTGCTTCTGGTTGCTAGAAGCTTGTTCATTGGCATTTTTTCCCATTCCTGAAACTGTCATTTAAAGAATTTGATAGATTTTGCTTTATATGTTGTTTTTTCTATTACATATTGCAAGATGTCTCAGATTGACCCTGGATCAGAAGCTACTTCTGGAAAAACGCTTGACTGAGTTCAGTCCTACCAAAGCTAAGTTCATTTATTTTAAATGTTATGAATGTTTATCTTTAGCTATGGTTTGTAATAGGTTATCATGATAAACTTTTACATGCAGAATCCATTAGTATTTATGCTTTATATATTGCCATTCTTTTTACATCTTATGTACAAGAAATATTTAGAAGATTTTTAAGAAATATTTTTCTGATTCTATTTTAAAGGCTTTGTCTGACTTTGTGCCTTCTAATAAAATTTTTAGGTCTTTTTCAAACTTCTTTTTTATTGAAGTTTCAAATGACCAACAACATACTGATTTATCCTTCTCTGATGATGTTTTTTCTCATTCAGAATTTTCTTCATCAGATATTGACACTAACAAATCTACTTTTTTATTAAAGTACATTTGTTCTTTGCTGAAAAGGTGTTGATTATTTTGGACATTAAGGTAACTAGTTATTTTTCAAGACTAGCTAACACTATTTCTGCTTATTTATTCTTCTGTGTTTTCAGAGGTTTTTTTCCAATTCCTTATACTAGGGAATGGAATAGGCTGAGAATTTTCTTTTATTCCTTCTTCAAAGGTTTTAAACTATACTCTTTGCCGGCAGTTTAATTCAATTTGGAGGGTTCTCCAATTTATTGGGGCTATCTCTACACCTACTAATTATGCTATTGTTTCTATAGCAAAATAGTATTTATTTTCCTTTAGATGGTTGTATCTCATTTATGGAAAATTATTTCGTTTCAGGTACCTTTCTTGGACCTGTGATTTATTTGGATGTTGCAATTGCTTCAGTTTTTCTGTTTACTTTAAGATCAAGTATCAGATTATGATTTATTTTAGCATTGTTAAAGGGACAACATTTACTAGACTAGGTGCTGTTGCATTTGTCTTGTTGTTTTGCATTTATTGATTATGCAAGTCCACTGTATTGTCTGGTCCTTTAACTGGACTATCATGCTAATAATTTCATTTGTGTCTTCATTTTATTGAATATTTTCACAAATGAGGTTTAATATATGTCTTTAGCTGTTTGAGCTAGAAGAATTTTGTGATTTCTAAAAATCCATATTTCTTTTGTTCTAAGATAATCAATTATTTGTTTTATAATTGGATTCAATTCTTAACTGTTACTCTGGGCTTCAAGATTGAGTTCTAAGACTAAAACTTTAAGCTTATACTAATTTGATTGTTCTTATTAAGGAATGAATTCCTGAGTTGGAAATTTTTTCAGTTCGAAATCAGCTCCCTTAAATTGCGATGTATGTGCCGTATTCCAGCTTGGCTGGCAAGGGGCAGGTTAAGATTTTTTTTGAAATTTATTTGGTTCTATTCGGTCCATATTTCTTTGATTTTATTCCAGTAAGGCTAACACTTTCTTTAAGTGTGTTTCGGTCCTATTTATTTTGGGTACTGTTGAAGCATGGCTGGTCACCCGTGGGGTTCAAGCGCTGCTCAGACCTGGAATCTTCTGGGGTATTTCTTCCAGTTCCATTTTTAGGAACTGGGTTTTGGAGTTTTTATTCAAACTATTCTGCCTTTTTTTGGTCAGTGATAGCATTATTTGTTTTCATTAGATACAATAAATGCATATTTTTTCTGTATTTATTCAGATTATTTTCTGAGGATGTGGAATCTCATATGATTCACTTTGTTCTTCAGGACATAGTTAGAGGATCTTTTTTTTCAAAAGCTCTTGATTCCTCTCACAAGGGTCACCTTTTTTTAGGTTTCCAGATAGTTTGTGTCACTGTCTTTGTCTCTATCAGACAAGGGACAATTTTATTGGGTTCCGTCTGTCGGTACCTTTAGTCTCTATTATTTCCTTCAGTTGCTATATATGCATAGAAGTTTTAGGTCTTATGGCCACAGCATTGGATTCAATTCCCTTTGCTCATTTTCAATAGACAGAACCTTTCCAGTCTTTTATGCTGAATTATGGTGCAGGGATTCTAGGATTTCGCATTTTAAATCTTCAAATCCTAATATTTATCTCTCTTGATTTGGTGGTTAAGATCACCATCATTTAGTTCTCAACCTGGACCATGATCTCTACAGATGTGAGTCTTTTTGTTTGGGAGGCTGTCTGAGGATCTCTGTCAGCACAAGGGGTTTGGAAATCTCAGGAGGCGCGATTACCATTTGATATTTTAGAACTCCTTATTTTCTCAGAGTTTTTCAGTTAGTTTCTTTTTGAGGAAGAGACATTTATTGTTTTTCAGACAATATCACAACTATGGTGTATGTCAATCATCAGGGTAGGACTATCAGTCCTTAGGCTGTGACAGAGGTGTCTCGGATATTAGCTTAGGCTAAATCCAGCTCCTATCTAAATTCTGTGTTTTTTTCCCCAGGTATAGATATTTGGGAAGCAGATTATCTCTGTTAATCAAGCTTTACATCCGGGAGAATGGTCTGTCATACCCAGATATGTTTTTCAATTTTTCAGATGTGAGCATTTCTAGAAATAGATCTGTTGGCATCTCATCTGAATAAAGAACTTCCCAGGGGCATATTCAGGTCCGGGGATCCTCAGGCGGAAGTAGTGTATGCATTGACATTTCTTTGGAAATTATCTTTTTGCCTATTTCTTTCCGCCTCTAGTTCTTCTTCCAAAATGATTTCCAAAATTCTTATGGAGTATTTGTTTGTTATGCTGCTGGCTCCAGCATGGCCTCTCAGGTTTTGGTATGCGGATTTCATTCGGATGGCCAGTTGCCAACCTTGGACACTTCCGTTTAAACCACACCTTCTTTCTCAAGGCCCATTTTTTCCATCAGGATCTCAAATCATTAAATTTGAAGGGATGGAGATTGAACGCTTGGTTTCAGGCTCGTAAATCTGTCTCTAGAAAGATTTATTATTGAGTCTGGAAGACCTACTTTTCTTGGCATTCTTTTTCAATTCATAGAATTTTATTATTTTTTTCAGGTTGGTTTGGATAAGGTTTTGTCTGCAGTTCTTTGTTAGGACAAATCTCTACTCTTTCTGTTCTTTTTTCACAGAAAGATTGCTAATCATCCTGATATTCATTGTTTTGTTCAGGCTTTGGTCCGTAATTCAATTAATTCAATCTCTCCTCTTTGGAGTCTCAATTTGGTGCTGAGGGCTTTACAGGCTCCTCCGTTTGAAACTATGCATTTTCTGAACATTAAATTACTTTCTTGGAAAAGTATTGTTCCTTTTGGTTATTTCTTCTGCTAGAAGAATTTTTGAGCTATCTGCTCTTTTTTGTGAATATCTTTTTCTGATTTTTCATCAGGATAAGGCAGTGTTACTTCCTGATAGTCATCATTTTTTTCAGGTTTTGATTCATATCAAACCTGTCATTAAGCCAATTTCTCCTCCTTGGAGTCTTAATTGGGTTCTGAAGGTTTTTCAGGCTCTTCTATTTGAGCATATGCGTGCTCTGGACATTAATTACTTTCATGGAAAGTATTGTTCTTTTTGGACATCTCTTCAGCTAGAACAGCTTTTGAATTATCTGTTCTTTCTTGTGAATCTCTTTTTTCTGATTTTTTTCATCAGGAAAAGGTGGTTTTTGCTGTCCTCATTTCAATTCTTACCTAAAGTTGTAAATTCTAACAAACATTAGGAAGGAATTATTGTTTTCCTAAGACTTCTTTGGTGAGATTCTTACTTTCTATGTTGAAGCTATTCAGATTTCAGATAGACTTCTAGTCTATTTTTTATCTTTTCTGGTTTTAGGAAGGTCAAAAAGCTTCTGCCATTTATTTGGCATCTTGCTTAAACTTTTGATTCATCATGCTTATTTGGAGTCGGGTGGATTCCCACCTCGGAGGATTATGGCTCATTCTACTAGGTAAGTTTCTACTTCCTGGGCTTTTTTAAAGAATGAAGCTTCTGTTGATCAGATTTGCAAAGCAATGACTTGGTCTTCTTTGCATATTTTTACTATGTTCTACCATTTTGATGTTTTCTCTTCTTAGAAGCAGTTTTGGTAGAATGGTACTTCAGGCAGCTGTCTCAGTTTGATTCTTCTGCTTATAATTTCAGTTTTTTTCATTATAAAAATTGAAACTTTTTTGATTTGGGTAGTGGATTCATTTTTCAGCGGAATTGGCTGTCTTTATTTTATCCCTCCCTCTCTAGTGACTCTTGCGTGGAAGTTCCACATCTTGGGTATTTATTATCCCATACGTCACTAGCTCATGGACTCTTGCTAATTACATGAAAGAAAACATAATTTATGTAAGAACTTACCTGATAAATTCATTTCTTTCATATTAGCAAGAGTCCATGAGGCCCACCCTTTTTTGTGGTGGTTATGATTTTTTTTGTATAAAGCACAATTATTCCAATTCCTTATTTTTTTGATGCTTTCACTCTTTTCTTATCACCCCACTTCTTGGCTATTCGTTAAACTGAATTGTGGGTGTGGTGAAGGGTGTATTTGTAGGCATTTTAAGGTTTGGGAAACTTTGCCCCTCCTGGTAGGAATGTATATCCCATACGTCACTAGCTCATGGACTCTTGCTAATATGAAAGAAATTAATTTATCAGGTAAGTTCTTACATAAATTATGTTTTTGCTTGGGGGGGGCTGCAAAATCTCCACACTAGAAGAAAAACGTCTTTGCCTTGCCATTATGGAGCATAATGGGTATCAGATTGATTTGAGAACCTGTATCAATCTTCTTTCTTTATTAACTGAGGCTGAGCTGAAGGGCGTACCAGTTAGGGAGGAGTAAAGCTCTGGAATACTTACAGGTGTTGTGCCTCCTTCTGCTGGACAGGAACTTGTATCCCAACTGATGTACTTAGCCAATCTATTTGTCAAACAATCTAGGGGATAGTAGTATGTTCATGTACTATTACTACACTGTGGTCTTTCTATATGCATATATTGCAATACCAATGTACTTTACATTATTATTTAAAACTATTTGTTATTCTTAGAATATATGCTCAGACTGAAAGACTGAACCAGACAAGTGACATTTATGACACCCAGTAAATGGGGGGGGGGGGAGTGAACTTTCTTTAAGGCTTCAAGTTTTCAAAGAAGTCAGAAAATAGCCTGTACTTTACTGAGAATAATCTGTATCATCAAATTGGAAAATATTTCTGGGCACAAAATACTGCCAGGATGTGAGCACAATGCAACATTCTTGTCAACTGACTCATACAAGCCTTGTACTCTTTTAAGATGTCATAAAGGACTGGTAGATGTGTCTGTATCACATTTTATTAATCTAATATTTCTTTATCTGTCAACACTTTCAGATTTACATGGTTCTGCCTAAGAGCTTCTGGATTTCTGGATGTGGGTGTGTGGCTGGATGGTTCTCAGGAACTTTTACTCATTCTCTTTCAGCCGCTCCATTTGCTCCTCTTTGTCAGGTTTCAGTCTTTAAAGCTTCCTCAACTTCACCAGTGATTCAATGCAGCTGATTCAATAAAGAATTTTTGCCAAAATTTTTTTATCAATAGCCCACCACTTTCATTATTTTGAGGAGCCAATCTGTGCTTGTTAAAAGAGTAGTCAATGCTGCCATGGTCTATTGATAGCAAAATAGTAATTGTCTTGCAGGTTTCACCTTTCTGAAGTCATTTAGGGACAGATATGTAGCGCAGTTAGGGTTGTGAAATCTGAAGTGTGGACTTTCTCAGAACTGTAAAACCCTAATTTTTAAAACTTAATTTACAGGGAAAAAAGGGGAACAAAAATAATAAAAGTATATTGCAAAGTGTTTTTCATTACACATAATTAAACTTGTTATACTACAATCTATGGGGTAGGTTTAAAATTAGTATAGTGGACATGATTCACTGTAGCAAATCATGTCCGCTCGACCTCGCTAAATGCTGATAGCATACACTGTCAACATTTAACATTGCACAAGCAATTCTAGTGAAATACTTGTGCAATGCCACCCCCTGCTCACCGGTGGCCAATCGGCTGCTAGCTGGGGGTGTCAATCACCCCGATTGGACCGCTGCTTCTTAACTTTCGTTAAGAATGTAAAATGCAGCATCCGCTGATTAATAAATATACCCCTATGTCTCTTTAATAAGCTGTATATAATAATATAGGCACCCTTATCTTTTCTCTTATCTGTTAAATTTCTCGCTTTTATATTTATCTTCCGTATTCCAAACAGCTCAATTTTTCTGAAGATTTTATTATTTTTCACAGCATCTTAATTTTGATGACGAGTGTATTGTTATTGTAAATGTACTTGTTCATACAGATAAATAATACAATTAATTAAATAAAAATTAATTAAATTACGAGTTTTGCGTTAGACTTAAAAAGCAGAGTTAGCCGGTCCTAACGCTGCTTTTTAACGCCCGCTGGTATTACATGTCTTGCAGGTACAGGTGTAACGCTCACTTTTTTGGCCAGACTTTGAAATACTGCAAATCCACTTACGTAAATTGCATATCCTCTTTTTTCAATGGGACTTTCATAGCGCCGGTATTACAAGTCTGCCAAAAAGTGAGCGGTACACCCTCTCCTATCAAGACTGGTACCGCATTTTAAAGTCAGTAGTTAAAGGGACACTGAACCCAAATTTTTTCTTTCGTGATTCAGATAGAGCATGCAATTTTAAACAACTTTCTAATTTACTCCTATTATCAATGTTTCTTCGTTCTCTTGCTATCTTTATATAAAAAAGAAGGCATCTAAGCTTTTTTCTTGTTTCAGAACTCTGGGCAGCAGTTTTTGATTGGTGGATGAATTTATCTACCAATCAGCAAGGACAACCTAGGTTGTTCACCAAAAATGGGCCGGCATCTAAACTTACATTCTTGCATTTCAAATAAAGATACCAAGAGAATAAGGAACATTTGATAATAGGAGTAAATTACAAAGTTGCTTAAAATTTCATGCTCTATCTGAATCACAAAAGAAAAAATTTGGGTTCAGTGTCCCTTTAAGAGTTTTACACTACAACGCCGTAGCATAAAACTCTTAACTAAAGTGCTAAAAAGTATACTAACACCCATAAACTACCTATTAACCCCTAAACCGAGGCCCTCCCATATAGCAAACACTAAAATAACATTTTTAACCCCTAATCTGCCGAACCGGACATCGCCGCCAATATAATAAATATATTAACCCCTAAACCGCCGCACTCCCGCCTTGCAAACATTAGTTAAATATTATTAACCCCTAATCTACCGTCCCTAACATTGATGCCACCTACCTACATTTATTAACCCCTAATCTGCCGCCCCCAACGTCGCCGCCACTATATTAAAGTTATTAACCCCTAAATCTAAGTCTAACCCTAACACCCCCTAACTTAAATATAATTAAAAGAAATCTAACTAAAAATTCCTATCATTAACTAAATTATTCCTATTTAAAACTAAATACCTATAAAATAAACCCTAATCTAGCTACAATATAACTAATAGTTACATTGTAGCTATTTTAGGATTTATTTTTATTTAACAGGCAAGTTTGTATTTATTTTAACTAGGTAGAATAGTTATTAAATAGTAATTAACTATTTAATAACTACATAGCTAAAATAAATACAAAAGTACCTGTAAAATAAAACCTAATCTAAATTACACTAACCCCTAACACTACACTATAATTAAATAAATTAACTAAATTAAATAAAATTAAATAAATTACATACAATTACCTAAATTAAATTAGCTAAAGTACAACCCCCCCCCACTAAATTACAGAAAATAATAAACAAATTACAGAAATTTAAACTAATTACACCTAATCTAATAGCCCTATTAAAATAAAAAAGCCCCCCAAAATAAAAAAAAACCCTAGCCTAAACAAAACTACCAATAGCCCTTAAAAGGGCCTTTTGCGAGGCATTGCCCCAAAGTAATCAGCTCTTTTACCTGTAAAAAAAAAATACAAACATCTGCCCCAACAATAAAACCCACCACCCACACAACCAACTCCCCAAATTAAAACCTATCTAAAAAAACCTAAGCTCCCCATTGCCCTGAAAAGGGCATTTGGATGGGCATTGCCCTTAAAAGGGCAGTTAGCTCTTTTGCCGCCCAAAGTCCCTAAACTAAAAATAAAACCCACCCAATACACCCTTAAAAAAACCTAACACTAACCCAGTGAAGATCGACTTACTGGGAGACGTCTTCATCCAAGCCGGGCAAAGTGGTCCTCCAGATGAGCAGAAGTCTTCATCCAAGCGGGGCAGAAGTGGTCCTCCAGACGGGCAGAAGTCTTCATCCAGACGGCATCTTCTATCTTCATCCATCTGGCGCGGAGAGGGTCCATCTTCAAGACATCCGACGCGGAGCATCCTCTTCATCCGACGACTAACACAGAATGAAGGTACCTTTAAGTGACGTCATCCAAGATGGCGTCCCTTAGATAGAATTCTATCAGCCAATTGGAATCAAGGTAGAAAAAATCCTATTGGCTGATGCAATCAGTCAATAGGATTGAAGTTCAATCCTATTGGCTGATCCAATCAGCCAATAGAATGCAAGCTCAATCCTATTGGCTGATAGGATCAGCTAATATTATTGAACTTCAATCCTATTGGCTGATTGCATCAGCCATTAGGATTTTTTCTACCTTAATTCCGATTGTCTAATAGAATTCTATCAGCCAATTGGAATCTAAGGGACGCCATCTTGGATGACGTCACTTAAAGGTACCTTCATTCTGTGCTAGTCATCAGATGAAGAGGATGCTCCGCGTCGGATGTTTTGAAGATGGACCCTCTCCGCGCCGGATGGATGAAGATAGAAGATGCCGTCTGGATGAAGACTTCTGCCCGTCTGGAGGACCACTTCTGCCTGGCTTGGATGAAGACTTCTGCCCATCTGGAGGACGACTTTGCACGGCTTGGATGAAGACGTCCCCCGGTAAGTCGATCTTCAGGGGGTTAGTGTTAGTTTTTTTAAGGGTGTATTGGGTGGGTTTTATTTTTAGGTTAGGTACTTTGGCCGGCAAAAGAGCTAACTGCCCTTTAAAGGGCAATGCCCATCCAAATGCCCTTTTCAGGGCAATGGGGAGCTTAGGTTTTTTTAGATAGGTTTTTATTTGGGGGTTGGTTGTGTGGGTGGTGGGTTTTACTGTTGGGGGGGTTGTTTGCATTTTTTTACAGGTAAAAGAGCTGATTACTTTGGGGCAATGCCCCGCAAAAGGTCCTATTAAGGGCTATTGGTAGTTTAGTTTAGGCTAGGGTTTTTTTTTTTTTTTTTTTTGGGCTTTTTTATTTTAATAGGGTTATTAGATTAGGTGTAATTAGTTTAAATTTCTGTAATTTGTTTATTATTTAATGTAATTTAGTGTTTGTTTGTTTTCTGTACTTTAGCTAATTTAATTTAGGTAATTGTATTTAATTTAGTTAATTTATTTAATTTTAGTGTAGTGTTAGGTGTTAGTGTAACTTAGGTTAGGTTTTATTTTACAGGTAAATTTGTCTTTATTTTAACTAGGTAGTTATTAAATAGTTAATAACTATTTAATAACTATTCTACCTAGTTAAAATAAATACAAACTTGCCTGTAAAATAAAAATAAACCCTAAGCTAGATATTATGGCCTCTATTTATCAAGGTCTGTCGGACCTGATCCGACAGTGCGGATCAGGTCCGACAGACCTCGCTGAATACGGCAAGCAATACACTCGCCGTATTCAGCATTGCACCAGCAGCTCACAAGAGCTGCTGGTGCAACGCCGCCCCCTGCAGACTCGCGGCCAATGGGTCGCCAGCAGGGGGGTGTCAATCAACCCGATCGTACTCGATCGGGTTGATTTCCGGAGATGTATGTCCGCCTGCTCAGAGCAGGCGGACAGGTTATGGAGCAACGGTCTTTGTGAACACTGCTTCATAACTGCTGTTTCTGGCGAGCCTGCAGGCTCGCCAGAAACACGGGGCATCAAGCTCCATTCAGAGCTTGATAAATATGCCCCAATGTAACTATTAGTATTTAGTTTTAAATAGGAATAATTTAGTTAATGATAGGAATATTTATTTTGATTTATTTAAATTATATTTAAGTTAGGGGGTGTTAGGTTTAGGGTTAGACTTAGGTTTAGGGGTTAATAACTTTAATATAGTGGCGGCGACGTTGGGGGAGGCAGATTAGGGGTTAATAAGTGTAGGTAGGTGGTGGCGACATTGGGGGCGGCAGAGTAGGGGTTAATAAATATAATGTAGGGTTTGACGATGTTGGGGGCAGCAGATTAGGGGTTCATAAGTATAATATAGGTGGCGGCGGTGTCGGGGGGCGGCAGATTAGGGGTTAATAAGTGTAAGATTAGGGGTGTTTAGACTGGTGAACTGTTGTGCAATGATAAATGCCGACAGAGTATGCTGTTGGCATTTATCGATGTGCAGCGGACATGATGCTTAGGGACCGAATTATCAAGCTCGAAAGGAGCTTGATGCCCCTTGTTTCTGGTGAGCCTTCAGGCCTCTAAAGACCGCTGCTCCATAACTTGTCTGCCTGCTCTGAGGCGGCGGACAGAAATCAACCCAATCGGGTTGACTGACACCCTCTGGTAGCGGCCGATTGGTCGCTAATCTGAAGGGGGCGGTATTGCACAAGCAGTTCTGGTGAACTGCTTGTGCAATGATAAATGCCGACAGCGTATGCTGTCGGCATTTATCGATGTGCAGCAGACATAAAACGCTACATCGTATCATGTCCGCTCACACTTTGATAAATATGCCCCTTAGATACAAGGCAGTCACAGAGGTAAAAAGTTTATTAATATAACAGTGTTGGTTATGCAAAACTGGAGAATGGGTAATAAAGGGATTATCTATCTTTTAAAACAATACCATTTCTGGTGTAGACTGTCCCTTTAAGCATCATATATTTAGCAATGTTTTATATTTGAATATTTATGCAATGTAATTGGTTTTACACCTGTGCTCTTTGGGCTGATATACTGGTTTTATGCAGTTTTTTTGTTATTTGTACAGCACAAACATATTTTTTCAGAACTGTACAACACTATACAAACAAAAGTAAAAAAGGGGAGTAAGGAAAAATGAAATTATGGTAAAGTGTCAGTAAATTTGATATATTTCCAAAGTATAAATGGGTACCATTTGAATAATAAACGCCACTAACATCATTATTGATAAGAAGTTACAGATTATATAAATATATTTTAATTTAAATGTGTTGCCCATCGCTGCATGACTTACCCCCTTCACTGTGCTAGGTTCTCATGCCCTGTCTCACGGCATGAAAACAAGGCTCTTTTCTTCTTGAAGCCGGAGAAGCGATTCCCCCTCCTGCCGCTCGTCTCTTCTTACGTCAGCAATGACGAATACGGCAGAAGCCGGATTCTCATTGCTGACGTGTGAAGTGACGAGCGGCAGGAGGGGGAATCGCTTCTCTGGCTTCAAGAAGAAAAGGTAAGTATTTTAATGTAAACTTTCATGAATTAAAGTGCCCCTGTTTTTAATAGTATATTTTCCCATTTACTGTCCCTTTAATTTAGAATTTATTTTTTTTAAAGTTAAAATTTAGATGGGACTTATTAAACCATATACATTTCTTAAATGTATATATCAGTTAGACTGTGAGGGAGCTTGACTTTGGGCTCATTGTTGAAATCTAGAATGTGAGTGTGGCTTGCCATTACCCAAAATCATATTAGAAAGAGATTGACTTTGCATGCTTTAAATAGCTTATTTAAAAAGCCTGATAAACCTGCCCACAAGTTGATTAGTTGTACTGGAATATAGGTAATATATCATAACCAGTATATACTGTATTGAATCTAGGTAGAATTAGTTAGAAAAACAAAATAGAGTAATTTACAAAGGAATTTTGTGTAAATATTTTTTTTCCTTGTAAAGCTATTATATGAATAGTATGCACGGTTTACTGTCTCCACAAATCTGAATCTACAAACTTGATACTGCATAGAAAATTTGTATGAAGTGCAAGTGAACTTGTGCTGCACAACTTGCTTCAAGGAGTAATTAGATATGGCTTTGGCATTTGACTTGTGGTCACCTGTAATTTAAAACATATGAAAATCAACTACACCATTGATTAGTTGGCTCCAGACTAAATTACCTCTAAAGTCAAGGCAGTATGCTTACCTGTCGCTCTTCCTTTAAATTTATATGCAGAAACTTATTTTTTTAACAAGATCTTGGTTAAATTACATCTACATAATTATATCTTGAGTCAGTGTTGTCAACTAAAAACGTAAGCCTAATATAAAATGGCTGCTGTTCAGGAGAAAAGCAGAATTACAATTTTAACAAAGTGAATTAAAAAAAAATGGAAACGTGCAACTATATTCTTAAAAACAGCAATTATTGTAATGTTCTGTTAATAGTGTATTACATTTCAGGATATATTTCACAATCAAATACATAAAACATCACATAAAAATATAGATAATAAATATTAATGTTGAGCCATTGACATCTATTTATCAAGCCGTCAACCACAAATACGATGGAATTCCGCAGCGTATTTGTGGCAAGCCTTATTCCCCTTAGTTATCAAACCCTACAGACCGGCAAAAGTAGAATTTTGTGACGTAACATACGATCCGCCGGACTCAGTCTGACACAGATCGATGCTTACGTCATTACAGATGTTCCGAATGCAAATTCGGCACAATCTGACTACTTTTGCTAGTTATAAAATTTCTACCAGGTACGCTCGCCACTATTCCGGCCCAGCGTACCTGGTTTTCAATCCGCCACCCTGGAGGCGGCGGATGTCATAGGAATCAATGGGAGTCTGAAAGCAGCGAAAGCTAATGTTCGCTGCTGCCCGATATCTCATTGATTCCTATGGTAACGTTTACAACTAACACCCTAACATGTACCCCGAGTCTAAACACCCCTAATCTACCCCCCTACACCGCCGCCACCTACATTATACTTATTAACCCCTAATCTGCTACCCCGCCACCGCCGCCACCTACATAAAGTTATTAACCCCTAATCTGCCCCCCCTACACCGCCGCAACCTACATTATACTTATTAACTCCTAATCTGCCCCCCTACACCACCGCCACCTACAATATATTTATTAACCCCTAATCTGCCCCCCTACACTGCCGCTTATGTTCGCTGCTGCCCGATATCTCATTGATTCCTATGGTAACGTTTACAACTAACACCCTAACATGAACCCTGAGTCTAAACACCCCTAATCTACCCCCCCTACACTGCCGCCACCTACATTATACTTATTAACCCCTAATCTGCTACCCCGACACCGCCGCCACCTACATAAAGTTATTAACCCCTAATCTGCCCCCCCTACACCGCCGCAACCTACATTATACTTATTAACTCCTAATCTGCCCCCCTACACCGCCACCACCTACAATATATTTATTAACCCCTAATCTGCCCCCTACACTGCCGCGACTATATTAAATTTATTAACCCCTAAACCTAAGTCTAACCCTAACACCCCCTAACTTAAATATCATTTAAATAAATCTAAATAAATATTCCTATCATTAAATAAATTATTCCTATTTAAAACTAAATACTTACCTATAAAATAAACCCTAAGCTAGCTACAATATAACTAATAGTTACATTGTATCTAGCTTAGGGTTTATTTTTATTTTACACTTATTAACCCCTAATTTATTTACACTTATTAACCCCTAATCTGCTGCCCCTGACATCGCCGCCACCTGCATAATATTATTAACCCCTAATCTGCCGCTCCGGACACCACCGCCACCTACATTATCCCTATGAACCCCTAATCTGCTGCCCCCAACATCGCTGATACCTACTTTTTATTTATTAACCCCTAATCTGCTGCCCCCAATGTCGCCGCCTCCTAACTACACTTATTAACCCCTAATCTGCCGCCGACAACGTCGCCGCCACTATAATAAACATATTAACCCATAAATCTAAGTCTAACTCTACCACCCCCTAACTTAAATATAACTTAAATACATCTAAATAAAATTACTTTTATTAACTAAATTATTCCTATTTAAACTAAATACATATAAAATAAACCCTAAGATTGCTACAATATAACTAATAGTTATATTGTAGCTAGTTTAGGGTTTATTTTTATTTTATAGGCAACTTTGTATTTATTTTAACTAGGTACAATAGTTATTAAATAGTTATTAACTATTTAATAACTTCCTAGTTAAAATAAATACAAATATACCTGTAAAATAAAACCTAACCTAAGTTACAATTACACCTAACACTACACTATAATTAAATAAATTCCCTAAATGAAATACAATTAAATACAACTAAATAAAATTATCTAAAGTACAAAAAACAACAACACTAAATTACAGAAAATAATAAACAAATTACAAGATTTTTAAACTAATTACACCTAATCTAATCCCCCTAACAAAATAAAAAAGCCCCCCCAAAATAAAAAAAAAGCCCTACCCTACACTAAATTACAAAAATCTGTTAAAATCTGACAGCGCTCAACCTTGTGTCTGAAGCTCCTAATATTGTGGGTACCAGCGCCCCCCAAAAAAGGTATATCTTTGAATGAATTGATCCCTGAGACATAGGATCCATTTCTGTATTTTTTCATCGTTTACACACAGGAATAACTTTTTAGGAGCATCTCTTCACATCTTGTATTCACATAAGGGTCACTTTATAAGTGTGTTATTCACTTTAACACATCCTAAATATTCATTTGGATTATTTCTTCACATTTTTTCCTTTTTTCATTTTTGTGTACACACATTTTTGATTATTCACGACCACTTCATCACATCATGTTTTCAGGATTTTTTGGATATTCACAATAATTTTTTAAATTTGATTTGAAAACCACTACGTTTTTCTTTTTTACACACTTCATCATTTCACCGTTTATCGAGGGATATATAAGGATAACTGTTTAAAATAAAATCTTCATATTGGACATTCACTCTCTGGAAAGAATTTAAAGTTTGGGACCTACATATTTATGGACACCTACTCAGTAAATTGATGTTTTTATATATTTATATTTTTTATCCAACCATCAACAGCTGTTTTATTGTAATTTATTTTGTGATTAAGATTGTATATTGTTGTGGTTTTTAACCACAATTGTATTGTTTTTTATATAGATATATGCATATTTTATTGTTAATTTTAAGTGGATCCACTTTTGTATCTTGTTTGTATATTTTAGCTATAAGTAGCTTATAAAATATTTTATATACCCCTATAGAATTTCAATATATTTTTTATTTAAATAATCTTGTCACTACTAGTGTCTTAGCCTTTTAGGAGGCGCTCTGTGTATTTATTTTTAGCCCTACACTAAATTACAACTAGCCCTTAAAAGGGTTTTTTTGCGGGGCATTGCCCCAAAGTAATCAGCTCTTTTACCTGAAATTTTTTTTACAATCCCCCAACATTAAAACTCACCACCCACACAACCAACCCTACTCTAAAACCCACCCAAACCCCCCTTAAAAAAACCTAACACTAACCCCTTGAAGATCACCGTACCGTGAGAAGTCTTCACCCAACTGGGCCGAAGTCCTCAACGAATCCGGCAGAAGTGGTCCTCCAGATGGGCAGAAGTGGTCCTCCAGACGGGCAGAAGTCTTCATCCAGACGGCATCTTCTATCTTCATCCATCCGGAGCGGAGCTGCTCCATCTCTGATTGGAACAGCCAATAGAATGCGAGCTCAATCCTATTGGCTGATTGGATTAGCCAATAGGATTGAACTTCAATCCTATTGGCTGATTGCATCAGCCAATAGGATTTTTCCTACCTTAATTCCGATTGGCTGATAGAATTCTATCAGCCAATCAGAATAGAAGGGACGCCATCTTGGATGACGCCACTTAAAGGAACCGTCATTGTTCAAGAAGACATTGGATGAAGAGGATGCTCCGCGTCGGATGTCTAGAAGATGGAGCCGCTCTGCGCCGGATGGATGAAGATAGAAGATGCCAATCTGGAGGACCACTTCTGCCCGTCTGGAGGACCACTTCAGCCAGATTCGTTGAGGAGTTCGGCCCGGTTGGGTGAAGACTTCTCACGGTAGGGTGATCTTCAAGGGGTTTGTGTTAGGTTTTTTTAAGGGGGGATTGGTTGGGTTTTAGAGTAGGGTTGGTTGTGTGGGTGGTGGGTTTTAATGTTGGGGGGGTTGTAATTTTTTTTTACAGGCAAAAGAGCTGATTACTTTGGGGCAATGCCCTGCAAAAGGCCCTTTTAAGGGCTATTTGTAATTTAGTGTAGGGTAGGGCTTTTTTATATTGTGGGGGGGCTTTTTTATTTTGTTAGGGGGATTAGATTAGGTGTAATTAGTTTAAAAATCTTGTAATTTGTTTTATTTTCTGTAATTTAGTGTTTTGTTTTTTTTGTACTTTAGATAATTTATTTAATTGTATTTAATTGCATTTAGTTTAGGGAATTTATTTAATTATAGTGTAGTGTTAGGTGTAATTGTAACTTAGGTTAGGTTTTATTTTACAGGTATATTTGCATTTATTTTAACTAGGAAGTTATTAAATAGTTAATAACTATTTAATAACTATTGTACCTAGTTAAAATAAATACAAACTTGTCTGTAAAATAAAAATAAACCCTAAGCTAGCTACAATGTAACTACTAGTTATATTGTAGCTATCTTAGGGTTTATTTTATAGGTAAGTATTTAGTTTTAAATAGGAATAATTTATTTAATGATAGGAATATATATATTTAGATTTATTTAAATTATATTTAAGTTAGGGGGTGCTAGGGTTAGACTTAGGTTTAGGGGTTAATAAATTTAATATAGTGGCGGCGGTGTAGGGGGCAGATTAGGGGTTAATAAGTATAATGTAGGTGGCGGCGGTGTAGGGGGGCAGATTAGAAGTTAATAAATATAATGTAGGTGGCGGCGGTGTAGGGGCGGAAAATTATGGGTTAATAAGTATAATGTAGGTGGCGGTGGGCTCCGAGAGCAGCGTTTTAGGGGTTAAACTCTTTATTTAGTTGCGGCAGGGTCCGTGAGCGGCGGTTTAGGGGTTAATACATTTATTAGAGTTGCAGTGGGCTCCGGGAGCGGCGGTATAGGGGGTAAAACAGTATAGTATAGTGTGGGTGTTTAGTGACAGGGTACCAATAAAGCTGTGAAAAAGCCGAAGAGCAGTGAGATCAATGACTGTTAGTTAACAACAGTCTGCTGCTCATCGTCCGTACTTGGTGCGCAGCTTTTTGACAGCTTTTTTGGTGAACGTATTCAGGTCCGCGGCAGCGATGTTATGCGATCTTAGGCGAGCGTAATGGTGCCGTCGAATGCAAGTAAGTTGACGGGTTGATAAATAGATGCCATTATGTTGATGAATAAGCTTACTTGGTTAAGTGACTGACAGCAATATCTGCAACCTAGGTCCATGTATTTAGATTGTAGGTTCAAATTCTAGGGTCAACTGAGCCCTTCATCCTTATGATATTCAGTCCTAGTTAAAAGTACACTGTAACCATGCATGACTTTAAAGGGACAGTCAGCACTGGAATTTTTGTTGTTTAAAAAGATACACCTAGATTACGAGTTTTGCAGTAACAGGGGTGCGGTGCTAACAAGCAGTTTTCCCTCACCGCTCACCTACAGACAACGCTGGTATTACGGGTTTTTACAAACCCGGCGTTAGCCTCAGAAAAGTGAGCGGAGAACAAAATTTTGCTCCACATCTCACTGTAATACCAACGCTGCTTACGGTAGCAGTGATCTGGCTAAACGTGCTTGTGCACGATTTCCCCATAGGAATCAATGGGGGAGAGCCGGCTGAAAAAAAGTCTAACACCTGCAAAAAAGCAGCGTTCAGCTTCTAATGCAGCCCCATTGATTCCTATGGGGAAATACATTTTATGTCTACACCTAACACCCTAACATGAACACAGAGTCTAAACACCCCTAATCTTACACTTATTAACCCCTAATCTGCTGCCCCTGATATCGCCGCCACCTGCATAATATTATTAACCCCTAATCTGCCGCTCCGGACACCGCCGCCACCTACATTATCCCTATGAACCCCTAATCTGCTGCCCCCAACATCGCTGACACCTACTTTTTATTTATTAACTCCTAATCTGCCGCCCCCAATGTCGCCACCTCCTAACTACACTTATTAACCCCTAATCTGCCGCCGCCAACGTCGCCGCCACTATAATAAATATATTAACCCCTAAATCTAAGTCTAACTCTAACACCCACCTAACTTAAAACAGAATTTATGCATACCTGATCAATTTATTTCTCTTGTGGTGTATCCAGTCCACGGATTCATCCTTTACTTATGGGATATTCTCCTTCCCAACAGGAAGTGGCAAAGAGAGCACACAGCAGAGCTGTCCATATAGCTCCCCCTCTAGCTCCACCCCCCAGTCATTCGACCGAAGGTTAGGAAGATAAAGAAGAAACCATAGGGTGCAGTGGTGACTGTAGTTTAAAAATAAAAACCACCTGTCTTAAAATGACAGGGCGGGCCGTGGACTGGATACACCACAAGAGAAATACATTTATCAGGTAAGCATAAATTCTGTTTTCTCTTGGAAGGTGTATCCAGTCCACGGATTCATCCTTTACTTGTGGGATACCAATACCAAAGCTTTAGGACACGGATGAAGGGAGGGAACAAGACAGGTACATTAAATGGAATGCACCACTGCTTGTAAAACCTTTCTCCCAAAAATAGCCTCCGAAGAAGCAAAAGTATCGAATTTGTAAAATTTGGAAAAAGTATGCAGCGAAGACCAAGTCGCTGCCTTACAAATCTGTTCAACAGAAGCCTCATTTTTAAAAGCCCATGTGGAAGCCACTGCTCTGGTAGAATGAGCAGTAATTGTTTCAGGAGGCTGCTGGCCAGCAGTCTCATAGGCCAAACGGATGATGCTTTTCAGCCAAAAGGAAAGAGAGGTAGCGGTCGCCTTCTGACCTCTCCTCTTACCAGAATAGATAACAAACAAAGAAGTTGTTTGTCTGAAATACTTAGTTGCTTGTAAATAGAACTTTAAAGCACGAACCACATAAAGATTGTGTAACAGACGTTCCTTATTCGATGAAGGATTAGGACACAGAGAAGGAACAACAATTTCCTGGTTAATATTGTTATTAGACACAACCTTAGGAAGAAAACTGGGCTTGGTACGCAAAACTACCTTATCTGCATGGAACACCAGGTAAGGTGAATCACACTGTAAAGCAGATAACTCTGAAACTCTTCGAGCAGAAGAGATAGCTACCAAAAACAAAGCTTTTCAAGATAAAAGCTTAATATCCATGGAATGTAAAGGTTCAAACGGAACCCCTTGCAGAACTGAAAGAACTAAATTCAGACTCCATGGCGGAGCCACAGGTCTATAAACAGGCTTGATTCTGACTAAAGCCTGACTAAACGTTTGAACGTCTGGTACCTCTGCCAGACGTTTGTGAAAAAGAATAGACAAAGCAGATATCTGTCCCTTTAAGGAACTAGCTGATAATCCTTTCTCCAAGCCGTCTTGGAGAAAGGACAAAATCCTGGGAATCCTAAACTTACTCCATGAGTAACCCTTGGATTCGCACCAAAAAAGATATTTTTGCCAAATCTTATGGTAGATTTTCCTGGTGACAGGCTTTTTAGCCTGAATCAGGGTATCAATAACCGACTCAGAGAAACCACGCTTTGATAGAATTAGGCGTTAAATCTCCAAGCAGTCAGACGCAGAGAAATTAGATTTGGATGTTTGAAAGGACCTTGTATTAGAAGGTCCTGCCTCATTGGTAGTGTCCATGGTGGGACAGATGACATGTCCACTAGGTCTGCATACCAGGTCCTGCGTGGCCACGCAGGCGCTATTAGAATCACCGAAGCCCTTTCCTGCTTGATTCTGGCAACCAGACGAGGGAGGAGAGGAAACGGTAGAAAAACATAGGCCAGATTGAAGGAATGTCAGGGAATTTAGCTTATCTAGTCTGTCACTTTAAATCTCACTCCTCTACCCTATTTAAGGCCCCTCCTCCCTATTCTCCCTGCTTGATAATTTGTTTCAGTTGTTCCAGTGACTCCTGCCTAAGAAACCTTGCCCATTTTCCTCTGTTCAGGGGAATTTCTTACCTGAGATTCTAACATATAGCTGAGTCCTGCTGACCTCAGCTCCTCTATGCCGGTGCGCTTCAAACAGCTAAACTTCAGCCATACCGGAACCAAAAATACTGCCTAAGATTCTTCTTGCTGCAACACCGGGTGTGTGTGACGTCACACCCGGCATCTCAGCGTTTCTCTCAGCGCGTGTACCGCGCTCTCTCTCCCCTATATGGTTAACAGTCCTACCTGCAACTGCCTACACGCTCTCCCTGCTATTCTACAAGGATTTGGTCTGTATGAACTTTCTTACATTTACTGGATAACAGCATGTTACTTACGCTTATTTCATGACTTTGTTACCTTAATAGACTGTGTTGCTATCCTCAGCTGCATAATACCTATGTTTGCCAAACTCATTACTAATTGTTACTGGATACTGCTTGTCAATTGTTATACCTGCTATCTCAAGTACTGCTACTCTAACTGTCATTACTAAGGACTGCCATATCAACTACTATCTGCATATCCCAGTATAACCATAATCAAACTTTATTTAACACCTCAGCTGCTGCTCATTTCTTACAGTAGATATTCTAACAACTACTAAAGGCCTTGTTATACTGCCTCAACTAACACATATTGGGCTTTATCCTCAGTACATAACATTGTCTCTATACACACTCATTTCTATTCACTATTACTTTTGTGTGCCATTTAAACTTCATTGGGGGTTAAATCCTCTGTCTCATACGTTATATTTGGCAGCTTGTGTGATTGAGTGTGAGTGTCTACTGTATATATTTTATTCTAGCTGCTGTGATTGTGTGACATTCCTGATATATATATAAATCTAGCTTGGAGGAATATCTACCATAATTACCTGTAGATTCCTTTCTATCTTATTTATCTATTGATATCTATCTATCATAATTATATGGTTGCGTGACAGCTCCGTTTTCACTCTGTACCCTGCAGTAGTGACCCTCAGTTCAATGAGCATAACTGGATTCCTACAAGTTAAATCTGTGTGAATCCAAGGTTTTGTGTGAGGCTGAGTGGTCCTACAATAGAGGATACTAGGTACCAGAACTCTTTCTATCACTTGTTCTGACATATTACATATATCATTACATATTACCAAGCCCCTATATAGTACCTCTATCCTCTATTATGGAGCTGAATGAACTCTCTAACAGAGTGGGTTCTCTAGCCCAAAGTATGGACAATATGATACAGGGCTTAAGGGAGATACAAATTGAGAACCAGAACATAAGGAAATTTATCAATGAGCATTTGGCAAATAAACCTTCCACACCAGAGTCCCCCTGAGAAATTCTCTGGGGATAGGTCTATGTTTAGAGACTTTAGAAATTCCTGTACTCTCATGTTTACCTTGAAACCAAAGTCTTATCCTACTGATAGAATACGGGTATTGACTGTAATTTCCTTTTTACGTGGTGAAGCTAGATCCTGGGCTAACGCCTTCTACGAATCTAATGACCCCATACTAAATTCTCTTGATTCCTTCTTCAGCGCAATGTCCCTTTTATATGAGGATCACAACAAGCAGAATACTGCTGAGACTGCCTTAAGATCCTTACGGCAAGGGAAAAGGATGGTAGAAGAATATATAACGGATTTTAAAAGGTGAGCCCCTGACACCTTGTGGAACGATCCGGCCTTGAAGAATCAATTTCGTCTGGGTCTGAGTGATTCCTTAAAAGACGAACTTGCCAGAGGTATAATACCAGATGACCTTGAGGCCCTAATGACTTTGTGTATTGGTATTGACCGAAGACTCAGGGAACGGAAGTATGAGACATCTACAGCAGATAACACGCCTAGGAAATACACCCCGTATCATTCCAATCTTCCTTCCCACTCTACTAGGAATGTGGACGAACCCATGGATGTTGCCGTGATCAGAGGGCCGCTTAAGGCTGAAGAGAAAGCTAGACGCAAGCTCTTAAATTTGTGTCTGTATTGTGCTGAAAAAGATCATGGCGTAAGGGATTGCCCATCTCTCCTTTGTCAAAAGAAGGGTAAGAGATCAAGTAATAGTCACACAGTGAATCTAGTTGATAATAGTTCACCCCATTTATCAATCCCTCTTTCATTACAGTGGGATCACCAGAAGATAGACGTACAAGCCGTAGTTGACTCTGGAGCATCTGGGAATTTCATAGATTTAGTTTTTGTTGTTAAGCACAATATACCACTAATAAAAAAGAGTGTTGCACTAGCCATCCGTTTGGTTGATGGTTCTTATTTCAGTTCAGGACCTATTTCACACCACACTGTTCCTCTTACTGTAACCTCAGTTTCTGGGCATACAGAACTAATGTCTTTTGATGTCCTGCCAAGTTCTGTCTACCCCATGATACTTAGTATTCAGTGGTTGTCTAAACATAATCCCACTATCTCCTGGACAGAAGCGACAGTAGTTTTTGATTCTCAGTTCTGTAAGCAATCTTGTACTGACTCCCATACACTTTGTCATGTTACTGTAGATACACTACCAGATTGTTATAAGGAATATGCAGATGTTTTTGATAAAGCTGAGGCAGCCATACTTCCACCACATAGAAGTTATGATTGCCCTATAGATCTTATTCCTAATTGTTCCATTCCTTATGGTCACATTTACCCTCTATCTCAGCCAGAATTGGCTCACCTCAAGGAATATTTAGACGAAAATCTGAAAAAAGGCTTCATACGACCATCTACTTCTTCAGCGGGCGCTGCGATGTTCTTTGTGAAAAACAAGGACGGCAGTTTACGCCCCATTATAGATTACAGACAACTAAATAAATGCACTAAGAAGAACAGATATCCCCTGCCTCTCATTCCTGAACTAATTGCCACCATCTACACCAAGCTTGATCTTAGAGGCGCATTCAATTTGATCAGGATGAGAGCAGGGGATGAATGGTTAACGGCTTTCCGTACACGTTACGGATTATACAAATATACAGTGATGCCGTTTGGGCTATGTAACGCCCCAGCCACTTTCCAGTGCTTTATAAATGATGTGTTCCATGACCTATTGGATGTCTGTATAGTTATCTATTTGGATGACATTCTTGTATATTCTGACACTTATGAAAACCATCTATCACATGTAAAACAAGTTCTATCTCGTTTAAGGCATCATCATCTCTACGCTAAGTTAGAGAAGTGTATATTTAACACCAACACCATATCCTTTTTGGGTTATTGTATCTCCCTCACTGGAATTACCATGGAAACCAGTAAAGTAGAAGCCATACTTAAATGGCCAGCACCCAGTTGTAAAAAAGATGTCCAGAGATTCCTTGGATTTGCGAATTTTTATAGAAAATTCATTAAAGATTTTTCACACATTGTCAGACCTCTAACCAGTCTAACTAGAAAACATATCAAGTTTTCATGTGATAGTAATGCTGAGGATTCTTTCACTACTCTTAAAAACAGATTTACTTCAGCTCCTATACTGCAATTCCCAGATCCCAGTTGTCATTTTACGCTTGAGGTAGATGCTTCTGAATATGCAATTGGGGCTGTTCTGTCCCAGAGAGTCTCCCAAAAAGACCCTTTGCACCCAGTTTCGTTCTATTGCCGTGTCATGAGTTCAGCTGAAATTAACTATGGCATTGGAGATAAGGAATTGCTTGCTATCAAATCCGCATTGGAGTTTTGGAGGCATATTCTAGAAGGTACAAAATACCCCATTACTATCTATACTGACCATTGTTACCTGGAATACTTGAAGACAAATAAGACCTTGACTTCTCGTCAAGTCCGCTGGAGCCTTTTCTTTTCACGTTTTGATTATGTGATCACTTATCGTCCAGGCTCAAAGAATTTCAAGGCTGATACCCTCTCCCGTATACCTCCTAAACCACAAAACCATCTGACTCCTGGTGCTGTGATACCTGCGGATAGGATTATCTGCTTAACAAATAACTTTCTAGAAACACTAAAGCTTCAACAAAAGGAGGATTCTTTAACAAAACATCTCAATTTAGAAAAACACTCTGATGAACTGTACTATCATCATGACCAACTTTATGTACCATTGGCTCTTAGGAATCAGGTATTGGCAGCAGCCCATGATTCAACATTAGCGGGTCATCCTGGGGTTCATAGGACTCTTCATATTCTTTCAAGGACTTATTGGTGGCCCAAAATGACTGATACAGTTAGTAAATATATTCAAACTTGTTTACTTTGTACCACTAAAAAACATCAACATAAACGTCCTTATGGATATCTTTTGTCTCTTCCCATACCTGAAAGACCATGGGCGGACATTGCCATGGTCTATATTGTTGATCTCCCACATTCTGCAAACTTTAACACCATATTGGTTGTGGTTGATCTATTTTCCAAAATGGCACATTTCTTGCCAAATAGAGGTCTACCAACAGCTTCTGAAACAGCTAACCTTTTCATAGATCATGTTGTTAAACTACATGGTATTCCTAATTCCATCACTACAGACAGAGGTTCACAGTTTACCTCCAGGTTTTGGAATCATCTTTGTCAATCCCTCAACATCTCCAAGAAGCTAAGTACAGCCTTTCACCCTCAAACCAACGGGCAGACTGAGAGAGCAAATCAAGCTCTGGAGCAGTATCTCCGTTGTTATTGTTCCCTAGAACAAGACAATTGTCATTCACTTCTGTCTACTGCCGAATTCGCTCATAATAACATGCTTAACTCCTCCACTAAAACCACTCCATTTTTTCTTAACTATGGATTTCATCCTTCTTATGATATTCATACTTCTAATAACTCACCTATACCTATTGTTAATGACAAGGTCAACACCCTGTCAAAAGGCTTCGCCAGTGTAAAGCAATTACTACATGATGCTCAAGCTGCACAAAAACGCCATTATGATCTACGAAGTTCCAAACCTCCTGAATATAAGGTGGGCGACAAGGTTTGGTTGAGCACTAAGAATTTAAGATTACAGGTTCCATCTAAGAAACTTGCCTCTCTTTATTTGGGTCCTTTCGAGATTAAGAAGGTTATTAATGTTAATGCAGTCACACTCCTGCTACTTTCTTCCATGAGAATACATCCAACCTTTCACGTCTCACTTTTAAAACCTTATGGTCCTATCAGGGCTACACCCTCAATGGGTGCTTCTCAAACTCATGTGGCAGATGAGATGGAGTATGAAATTGAGTCCATCCAGGATTCACGATACTTCCGAAACCACCTCCAGTATTTGGTCAGTTGGAAGAGATATGGTCCTGAGGAGGATTCTTGGGAGCCTGCTACGAATGTCACGGCTCCGCGTCTTCTGTCCTTATTCCATCGGAGGAATCCCCACTGTCCAGGCTCCTTGAACGGCTCCTTGAAGGGGGTGTCCTGTCAGGGAATTTAGCTTATCTAGTCTGTCACTTTAAATCTCACTCCTCTACCCTATTTAAGGCCCCTCCTCCCTATTCTCCCTGCTTGGTAATTTGTTTCAGTTGTTCCAGTGACTCCTGCCTAAGAAACCTTGCCCATTTTCCTCTGTTCAGGGGAATTTCTTACCTGAGATTCTAACATATAGCTGAGTCCTGCTGGCCTCAGCTCCTCTATGCCGGTGCGCTTCAAACAGCTAAACTTCAGCCATACCGGAACCAAAAATACTGCCTAAGTTTCTTCTTGCTGCAACACCGGGTGTGTGTGACGTCACACCCGGCATCTCAGCGTTTCTCTCAGCGCGTGTACCGCGCTCTCTCTCTCCTATATGGGTAACGGTCCTACCTGCAACTGCCTACACGCTTCCCTGCTATTCTACAAGGATTTGGTCTGTATGAACTTTCTTACCTTTACTGGATAACAGCATGTTACTTAATCTTATTTCATGACTTCGTTACCTTAATAGACTGTGTTGCTAACCTCAGCTGCATAATACCTATGTTTTCCAAACTCATTACTAATTGTTACTGGATACTGCTTGTCAATTGCTATACCTGCTATCTCAAATACCGCTACTCTAACTGTCTGTTTGGTTATCATTACTAAGGACTGCCATATCAACTACTATCTGCATATCCCAGTATAACCATAATCAAACTTTATTTAACACCTCAGCTGCTGCTCATATCTTACAGTAGATATTCTAACAACTACTAAAGGCCTTGTTATACTGCCTCAACTAACACATATTGGGCTTTATCCTCAGTACATAACATTGTCTCTATACACACTCATTTCTATTCACTATTACTTTTGTGTGCCATTTAAACTTCATTGGGGGTTAAATCCTCTGTCTCATACGTTATATTTGGCAGCTTGTGTGATTGAGTGTGAGTGTCTACTGTATATATTTTATTCTGACTGCTGTGATTGTGTGACATTCCTTATATATATATAAATCTAGCTTGGAGGAATATCTACCATAATTACCTGTAGATTCCTTTCTATCTTATTTATCTATTGATATCTATCTATCATAATTATATGGTTGCGTGACAGCTCCGTTTTCACTCTGTACCCTGCAGTAGTGACCCTCAGTTCAATGAGCATAACTGGATTCCTACAAGTTAAATCTGTGTGAATCCAAGGTTTTGTGTGAGGCTGAGTGGTCCTACAATAGAGGATACTAGGTACCAGAACTCTTTCTATCACATGTTCTGACATATTACATATATCATTACAATGACCAAGGCGCTGCTAGAGCATCTATCAGCACCGCCTGGGGATCCCAGGACCTGGACACGTAAAGAGGAAGTTTGGTGTTCTGACGGGACGCCATCAGATCCAATTCTGATGTGCCCCATAGCTGAGTCAGCTGGGCAAATACCTCCGGGTGGAGTTCCCACTCCCCTGGGTGAAAAGTCTGACGACTTAGAAAATCCGCCTCCCAGTTGTCTACTCCTGGGATGTGAATTGCTGAGAGATGGCAAGAGTGATCCTCCGCCCATCTGATTATTTTGGTTACTTCCATCATTGCTAGGGAACTCCTTGTTCCACCTTGATGATTGACGTAAGTTACAGTCGTGATGTTGTCCAACTGAAATCTGATTAATTTGGCCGCAGCTAGCTGAGGCCATGCCTGAAGCGCGTTGAATATCACCCTCAGTTCCAGAATGTTTATCGGGAGAAGAGCTTCTTCCCGAGACCATAAGCCCTGAGCTTTCAGGCAGTCCCAGACTGCACCCCAGCCCAACAGACTGGCGTCGGTCGTTACGATGATCCACTCTGGTCTGCGGAAACACATTCCCTGAGACAGGTGATCCTGAGACAACCACCAGAGAAGAGAATCTTTGGTCCCCTGGTCCAACTATATTTGAGGAGACAAATCTGCATAATTCCCATTCCACTGTTTGAGCATGCATAGTTGCAGTGGTCTGAGGTGTATCCGTGCAAAAGGGACTATGTCCATTGCCGCTACCATTAGTCCGATTGTCTCCATGCACTGAGCTACAGATGGCCGAGGAATGGAATGAAGAGCTCGGCAAGTAGTTAAGAGTTTTAACTTTCTGACCTCCGTCAGAAATATTTTCATTTCTACCGAGTCTATTAGGGTTCCTAGGAAGGGAACTCTTGTGAGGGGGGAGAGAAAACTCTTTTTGATGTTCACCTTCCACCCGTGAGACCTCAGAAAGGCCAATACAATTTCCGTGTGAGACTTGGCTCTTTGGAAAGTCGACGCCTGAATTAAGATGTCGTCTAGATAAGGCGCCACTGCTATGCCCCGCGGTCTTAGTACCGCCAGAAGGGACCCTAGCACCTTTGTGAAAATTTTGGTAGCAGTGGCCAACCCGAAAGGAAGAGCCACAAACTGATAATGCTTGTCCAGAAAGGCGAACCTGAGAAACTGGTGATGATCTTTGTGGATAGGAATGTGCAGATACGCATCCTTTAGATCCACGGTAGTCACATATTGACCCTCCTGGATCATTGGTAAGATTGTCCGAATGGTCTCCATCTTGAATGATGGGGCTCTGAGGAATTTGTTTAGAATTTTGAGATCCAGGATTGGTTGAAAGTTCCTTCTTTCTTGGGAACCACAAACAGGTTTGAGTAAAAACCCAGCCCTTGTTCCGCAATTGGAACTGGATGGATCACTCCCATTGTATGTAGGTCTTCTACACAGCGTAAGAATGCCTCTTTCTTTTTCTGGTCTGTAGACAAACGAGAAATGTGGAACCTTCCCCTTGGAGGGGAGTCCTTGAATTCTAGAAGATATCCCTGGGATACAATCTCTAAGGCCCAGGGATCGTGTACGTCTCTTGCCCAGGCCTGAGCGAAGAGAGAGAGTCTGCCCCCTACTAGATCCGGTCCCGGATCTGGGGCTACCCCATCAAGCTGTCTTGGAGGCAGCTGCAGGCTTCTTGGCCTGTTTAGCCTTGTTCCAGCCCTGGTAAGGTTTCCAGGCTGGCCTGGGTTGTGAAGCGTTACCCTCTTGCTTTGTAGTAGGGGAGGATAAAGTGAGGCCGCTCCTGAAATTCCGAAAGGAACGAAAATTATTTTGTTTGTTCTTTATCTTAAAGGACTTGTCCTGAGGGAAAGCATGGCCTTTTCCCCCAGTGATTTCTGAAATAATCTCTTTCAATTCAGGCCCGAAGAGGCTCTTTCCTTTGAAAGGGATGTTCAAGAGTTTGGATTTTGACGACACATCGGCCGACCAGGACTTTAGCCATAGCGCCCTGCGCGGTAAAATGGCGAAACCTGAATTCTTTGCCGCTAACTTAGCTAGTTGGAAAGCGGCATCTGTGATAAAAGAATTAGCCAGCTTAAGAGCCTTAATTCTGTCCATAATGTCCTCATATGAGGTCTCCGTCTGGAGCGCATCTTCCAGCGCCTCAAACCAGAAAGCAGCTGCAGTAGTTACAGGAACAATGCACGCAATAGGTTGGAGAAGAAAACCTTGTTGAACAAAAATTTTCTTAAGTAAACCCTCTAATTTTTTATCCATAGGATCTTTAAAAGCACAACTGTCTTCAATTGGTATGGTTGTGCGTTTAGCAAGTGAAGAAACAGCCCCCTCCACCTTAGGGACCGTCTGCCCCGAGTCCCGCATGGGGTCAGATATGGGGAACATTTTCTTAAAAACAGGAGGGGGAACAAACGGAATACCTGGTCTATCCCACTCCCTAGTAACGATATCCGCAATCCTCTTAGGGACCGGGAACACATCAGTGTAAACAGGAACTTCTAGGTACTTGTCCATTTTACACAATTTCTCTGGAACCACCAAAGGGTCGCAGCCATCCAGAGTAACTAATACCTCCCTGAGCAATAAGCGGAGGTGTTCTAGTTTAAATTTAAAAGCCAACGTATCTGAGTCTGTCTGAGGAGCAACCTTTCCCGAATCGGAAATTTCTCCCTCAGACAGCACATCCCTCGCCCCCATTTCAGAGCGTTGTGAGTGTATATCGGATACGGCTACTAAAGCGTCAGAATGCTCAGAATCTGTTCTTAAAACAGAGCTATCACGCTTTGCAGGTAATACGGGCAGTTTAGATAAAAACACTGAGAGGGTATTATTCATAACTGCCGCCAAGTCATGCAAGGTAAAAGAGTTAGACGCACTAGAGGTGCTAGGCGTCGCTTGAGCGGGCGTAACTGGTTGTGACACTTGGGGAGAGGTTAACGGGCTAACCTCATTACCTTCTGTCTGAGAATCATCTTGGGCCACATTTTTAAGTGCAACAATATGTTCTTTAAAGTGTATAGACATATCAGTACAAGTGGGACACATTCTGAGAAGGGGTTCCACCATGGCTTGTAAACACATTGAACAAGGATTTTCCTTGGTGTCAGACATGTTTAACAGACTAGTAGTAAGACAAACAGGCTTAGAAATAACTTTAATCAAGAAAAAACACACTTTGAATTTTTTTTTTTGCAAAACAGTGAAAAATGCAGCAAACATTTCAAAATTTTTACAGTATGTACCTAAAGCATTAGTAAGATTGCACCACTAGCAATAAAAACGATTAACGCCTTAATGCCCAAACCGGATCGACAGTAAGCCAACAAACCGGTTAAAACAACTTCAGCACCTTCCCACAGCTCTGCTGTGGCCCTACCTGCCCTTAGGAACCAGATTTGTGGGGAAAAGGCTTCTTATAGGCCCTCAAACTGCAGCCGGACCCTCCATGTGAAACAGCCTGAACTTCTAGTCAAATATAACTGCGCATCTGAGGCGCGAAATTAGGCCCCTCCCACCTTACTCCGGTGCTGTGAGGCCTAAAGAAACACTCCTAAGTGTTTTAATAATAGCCATGTGGGTAACAACCCCTGAAAGAAACCCAAAGGAACCTTCAAAGTGTCTCAAAAAACAATTTTTTTCAATAAAAACCGTTTGCCATTAAGTAGTGTCAACCAGCATAAACTAGCCCTGTTATGTAAGCTTGCAATTCCATACTTAGTCTCTGAATACAGCTTACCCTTCCCTCATGGGGATATTATCAGTCTTTTCTAGCATTATCACAGTCTTGTCTAGAAATAAATGACTGAACATACCTTATTGCAGCCTAACCTGCAAACCGTTCCCCCCAACTGAAGTTTTCTTGCACTCCTTAGTCCTATGTGGGAACAGCAGTGGATTTTAGTTACAACATGCTAAAATCATCTTCCTCCCTGCAGAACTCTTCATCTCCTTTCTGCTAGAGAGTAAATAGTACACACCGGTACCATTTAAAATAACACATTTTTGCTTGTAGAAAATAAAAACTACATTTCTAACACCACATTCACTTTACCCTTCCGATTGCTTAGAGCCGGCAAAGAGAATGACTGGGGGGTGGAGCTAGAGGGGGAGCTATATGGACAGCTCTGCTGTGGGCTCTCTTTGCCACTTCCTGTTGGGAAGGAGAATATCCCACAAGTAAAGGATGAATCCGTGGACTGGATACACCTTACAAGAGAAATATAACTTAAATACATCTAAATAAAATTACTATTATTAACTAAATTATTCCTATTTAAAACTAAATACTTACCTATAAAATAAACCCTAAGATAGCTACAATATAACTAATAGTTATATTGTAGCTAGCTTAGGGTTTATTTTTATTTTACAGGCAACTTTGTATTTATTTTAACTAGGTACAATAGTTATTAAATAGTTATTAACTATTTAATAGCTTCCTAGTTAAAATAAATACAAATATACCTGTAAAATAAATTCTAACCCAAGTTACAATTACACCTAACACTATACTATCATTAAATAAATTACCTAAACTAACTAAAATTAATTACAATTAAATTAAATAAACTAAAGTACGAAGAAAAAACCCCCACTAAATTACAGAAAATAATAAAATAATTACAATAATTTTAAACTAATTACACCTTTTCTAATCCCCCTAATAAAATAAAAAAGCCCCCCAAAATAATACAAAATCCCTACCCTATACTAAATTACAAATAGCCCTTAAAAGGGCTTTTTGCGGGGCATTGCCCCAAAGTAATCAGCTGTTTTACCTGAAAAAAAATACAATACCCCCCAACATTAAAACCCACCACCCACACACCCAACCCTACTCTAAAACCCACCCAATCCCCCCTTAATAAAACCTAACACTACCCCCTTGAAGATCACCCTACCTTGAGACGTCTTCACCCAACCCTACCTTGAGACGTCTTCATCTGATCCGGGCAGAAGAGGTCCTCCAAACGGGCAGAAGTCTTCATCCAGGCGGCATCTTCTATCTTCATCCATCCGGAGCGGGTCCATCTTCAAGCCATCCGACGCGGAGCATCTTTTTCCATCGGATGACTAACACTAAATGACGGTACCTTTAAGTGACGTCATCCAAGATGGCATCCCTTCAATTCCGATTGGCTGATAGAATTCTATCAGCCAATCAGAATTAAGGTAGAAAAAATCCTATTGGCTGATCCAATCAGCCAATAGGATTGAGCTTGCATTCTATTGGCTATTTCTACCTTAATTCCGATTGGCTGATAGAATTCTATCAGCCAATTGGAATTGAAGGGACGCCATCTTGGATGACATCACTTAAAGATACCGTCATTTAGTGTTAGTCATCGGATGGAAGAGGATGCTCCGCGTCGGATGGCTTGAAGATGGACCCGCTCCGCTCTGGATGGATGAAGATAGAAGATGCCATCTGGATGAAGACTTCTGGCCGTATGGAGGTCTTCTTCTGCCCGGATCAGATGAAGACTTCTGCCCATCTGGAGGACCACTTCTGCCCGGTTGGGTGAAGACGTCTCAAGGTAGGGTGATCTTCAAGGGTGTAGTGTTAGGTTTTATTAAGGGGGAATGGGTGGTTTTTAGAGTAGGGTTGGGTGTGTGGGTGGTGGGTTTTAATGTTTGGGAGGGTTGTTTGTATTTTTTTACAGGTAAAAGAGCTGATTACTTTGGGGCAATGCCCTGCAAAAAGCCCTTTTAAGGGCTATTTGTAATTTAGTATAGGGTAGGGATTTTTATTATTTTGGGGGGCTTTTTTATTTTATTAGGGGGATTAGATTAGGTGTAATTAGTTTAAAATTCTTGTAATTATTTTATTATTTTCTGAAATTTAGTGGGGTTTTTTTTATCTTCGTACTTTAGTTTATTTTATTTAATTGTAATTAATTGTAGTTAGTTTAGGTAATTTATTTAATGATAGTGTAGTGTTAGGTGTAATTGTAACTTAGGTTTTATTTTACAGGTAAATTTGTACTTATTTTAACTAGGAAGTTATTAAATAGTTAATAACTATTTAATAACTATTGTACCTAGTTAAAATAAATACAAACTTGCCTGTAAAATAAAAATAAACCCTGAGATAGCTACAATGTAACTATTAGTTATATTTTAGCTATCTTAGGGTTTATTTTATAGGTAAGTATTTAGTTTTAAATAGAAATAATTTATTTAATTGTAGTAATTTTTTTTTATTATTTTAAATTATATTTCAGTTAGGGGGGTTAGACTTAGGTTTAGGGGTTAATACATTTAATATAGTGGCGGCGACGTTGGGGTCGGCATATTAGGGGTTAATAAATGTAGGTAGGTGTCGGCGATGTTAGGGACGGCAGATTAGGGGTTAATAAAATTAAACTAGTGTTTGCGATGCGGGAGTGCGGCAGTTTAGGGGTTAATATATTTATTACAGTGGCGGCAATGTCCGGTCGGCAGATTAGGGGGGGGCCTCGGTTTAGGGGTTAATAGGTAGTTTATGGGTGTTAGTGTACTTTTTAGCACTTTAGTTAAGACTTTTATGTTACGGCGTTATGTTGCGGTAGGAGTCTTGACAGGAGAGGGTGTACCGCTCACTTTTTCCAAGACTCGTAATACCGGCATTAGGCAAATCCCATGGAAAAGATAGGATACGGAATTGACGTAAGGGGATTTGCGGTATGCTCGAGTTGCGGAAAAATGTGAGCGGTACACCTGGACCTGCCAGACTTGTAATACCAGAAATGTGAAGGGTGTACTCAGGCGCCAACAATACGGAGGCTAAGGTTAAAATAGAGGTTTATTACATATATCACTAAAAATGTTTATACATATAGCACTAAAATGTTACAAATGCATGGATCCACGCTAAAATATAATGGTCTAAAAATCTAAAAACAATATATTTCTGTGGTGAGGATCAAACTATTACAGTGTGTCCCAATGAGTTGCCAAGAGTGTGAATAAATATTATACAATAAATAAATGTCCAAATAAGCATCAGAAAAAATCAGAAAAAAACAAAATATTCAAAAATAATCAATCGTGAGTGTCTGTATTACCCCAAACTTGCCTGGGATGAAATCCAAAAAATTCCAAAAAATTCAAATGTGTAGTAAAAATATGTGAAACAATGGTGAAAAAAGAAGAAATTTAAAAATAAAGATGTAGATGGCGTGTCTTAAAAGATGTGCAAAAATGTCCTCAAAATTCTGTGAGAGTCTGTGATTATCCAATGCTGTCCAGTGTTCAAAAAATAATTCTGTGGGTGTCTATTAATATATCCAATGTTGTCCAGTGTTCAAAAAATTATTCTAGGCCCAGTCGGGCTTAGCCCAAACTACAAATTGTGTAATACAAAACAAACTACGCTCCCAAACAAAAACCTGTGAAGAAAGAAATAAGACACAATGTGTAAAAACTTCCCAATAGTATCCTCCTAATGAAATAGTGCTTACCAGGTCTACGCGTTTCGGCCTCTCCTAGGCCTTTATCAAGACTGGTGGTAAGCAGTAATTGTTGGCCTTTTATAGGGGCTTTAATTTTATGACCGGAAGTTAACCTGATTAGTCACTTCCGGTTTTCCGTTTTTATTATTTAGGTTCATATTTCTATTTTACTGCTATGTAACTTCTATTTGGCTGTGTGTGATGGAAATACGATTTCATCAAACAAGATTTTGTTAGTGCTTATTTGACTTGGTACATTTTCCTCACAGACCCTAGCCTCCGTATGGCAGTGACGTCACTTCCGGTGTGGGTCCGTTGTTGATTATGTCTAGCCGATGAGGTCTAGTACACACGATCTGCTCGCTATTTTCACTTGTGCCAAGTATGGCTTGCCCTTTTATTAATAGTGGGTGTCAGGAATATATCATACATTTGCTATGTGTTAGAATTTACTAATAGCCTTAGAATTTGGGTTCCGATTTTTAAGTAATCCCATTGGTCATGACGTCACTGGTTGGCACTGGTGATTGGTTCAAAATGGTTTACCGGTGTCTGATCCCTAACGTTGCTTTATTTATAAATAACGAAGGTGTGTCTGGACCCTATGGCCTGATTGGATATCGGTCTTTGTAGTATGTTTACCTATATATTTTCACTGACACTGCTACTGTAAGAAAGACGGCGATTATCTCGCCTTGCGCTAACTTGTAATAATTCAGTATGTCTAGAGGTAGAGGGTGTTGTATACTTTTTACTTTATATGTTAGAAGAGAGAGTTTTGTCTTTAGCTCGCTTAATCTTTGTATTGTAATATAGTTGAATCTAGTTTCAACAGAAGGTGACACTGTTTAGTGTCTCTAAACTAATAGAGATATCAAGTCTTTATAATTAAAATCTTAGATGAAATGGAGATTTAGTGAGATAAAATTGATGGTATAGATATATTTACGTTTTTATAAATCTATTTATATACGGCATGTAATGAGCATGTTGTATTACGGTTTGTTCAAGTTCATAGTGTACATTTCCTCTTAAAATATAAAGGTGGTGTTTCCAGAGTGCGCGGTCCTTAGATTCACAGATATAGAGGGATAAATATAAAATCATATAAAATCAAAGATGCTAAAAGAGATTTTTGTCTTTTGTTTTTCTCTAGCTATAGGGGAGGGGTGGCAATTTTCTACTTAAAGTGCTGATGATGCTCTACTTTTAATCAAGAGTCAATCAACCAGTTTCTAAAGTCCTTATAAAAAGACAATAGTTGGAGAAATCTTTACTTAAAGGGCCACTGTAAGTAAATATTTTCTATGCCTGTTACTAACTAACTACCCCAAATACGCTTTTTATCAATAGCATTTCATTAACATATCTCTACCGTATATCAGAAATTTTGTCTGCAAATTTAGTTGTTTTCCAAACCCACTCCGTGGGTATCCTTTGCTCTGCACCAATCCGTTTACAATACCTAGGTTTCAAAATGGCGCTTTAAACACAATTTCATTGGTTTAAGTATTTTGAACACGCAGTGCTGAAAATAGTGGGCAGGATAACGTGACATCATCGGGGAATAAAAGATATAACTTTTATAACGTTATGAAACTTCGTTTTGGAGAAAATATAGGTCAGTAGGTTTTAATTAATGTTTATTAACTTTAATATGTTAGTTGTTTGGCTTAAAAATGATAACAGAAAGTAATCCTTTAATGATCAAGGGCTAATTAATCAAAATAAAAACCTTATGTGGAAATAACTCATTTCTTTTACGTATGTGAGCTGTTTATAATAATTTCAACACCTCATAAGAGGATTTAATAGTTTAAATGCTGTTGATAATGATCTTAACACCTCAAGAAAGGATGGCTTTCTCAATTATTTATTTATAGATTAACATAAATGTTCCAGGTTATCTATATTTGAGCTGTATACATGGTTTGCTGCTCATAAATACATTCGTATTTATTGCCCTGTTGGTACATTTTTTAAAAAAGTGGTCACTCAGGAGGTGATGCAGTTAATTTTGTACAGACTGCTGTGGATTGCTCAGGAGGTGATGCAGTCAATTTTGTATAGACTGCTGTGGGTTGTAAGAACCAACCTATAGGAGAAGTAGTACAATATTACAACACCGAAGTGTCCTTTTTAGTGGTGTGATTCAGTGGATGTCCCTGACTTTTGGAGAGCTAATGGGACTTCCTAGTTTTGTCTGATCTAAAGGGGAGATTCCGTGTCACCCTTATAGAAACTGATACCTGGAGGGGAGAGAGAGATTTATAATTTTGAATGAACCTAATCAGATCAAGTTGTATAGGTGGGATAGATCTTCCTTATTGTTCAATCCCTTTGGGTGAAGACAATCTAAATTGAAGATCCATTTCGATTCGGCGGTGAGTAATTTCTTCGTATAGTTTCCTCCTCTCCAATCTTTTCGGATCTTCTGAATTCCCATAAAGGTTAGCTCTTTGATATTACCTTTATGTATAGTTGAAAAATGTCTATACAGAGCCGTATCCATATTCAACTTCTCGATCAATAATAGATGTTCGCGTATTCTATCTTTTAGAATTCTTGATGTTTGGCCTACGTATTGGAGACCACATGAACATTGTAACATATAAATAACTCCAGCATCTTGACATCTGATTAGTTCATTCACTTTGTATTCTTCTTTGGTGATGTGGCTATAAAATGTAGTGGCTTTCTTGCCGCATTTGCATGCTTTGCATAGCGGGCAAGGAAAAAAGCCTTTCACTTCTTTTCCAAATGTATCCATGATGCCCTGCTTTTTCTTCTTCTCTATGCTCGGGGCTAGTTTGCTTCGTAGGTTCTTCGTTTTTCGATACACAAATTTTGGTTTTAGTGGCAGTTTATCACCTATTAGGTCATCTTCTCTCAGGAGTGACCAATGCTTCTGGAATATTTTCTCGATTATGTCTTTGTTTTCACTGTATTCTGTAATCATAACCACATTCAGACGGTCTTCTTCTGCTAGAGGTACTTTTTCTTTGTACTTTAGGAGTTCCTTTCTTTTAATGTTTCCAACTTCTTGGATCTTCTGATCTAGTGTGTTTTTATCATATCCCCTCTCCAGGAACTTGTTTTTAATGATTTCAGCCTGCTCTCCCCACTTCTCTTCTGTGGAACAATTTTTCTTGATTCTTTGTAGCTGTCCCTTTGGGATGTTGTTCTTCCAGCTTCTATGGTGGCAGCTTGTACTATGTATGTAATTATAACTGTCGACACTTTTGAAATGTGTAGATGTTTCGATCTTGCCGTCTCTCACTTCAATTTTCAAATCCAGAAAAATGAGCTCCTTCGCACTATAGGTGTAGGTAAACTTTAAGTTGTTTGTACTTTTATTCATGACCTCAATAGTGTAGTCCAAATCCTCCTGAGTACCTTTCCAGACGATAATGATGTCATCTATATAACGGCGGTATAGGACCAGGTCCGCGTCTGCCGGGCAAGACTCCCAGAAGATGTTTTCCCACTTGCCCATATACAAGTTGGCATAGCTAGGCGCGAACCTGGTCCCCATTGCTGTGCCGCAGATTTGTTGATAATAAGTTCCTTCGTCGTGGAAATAGTTGTGGGTCAATATATACTGGATCCCATCTAGGATGAATTCTTTCTGGTCCTCAGGTATTTCTGGGTCTTTATCAAGAAAGTATTTGACTGCTTCCAGCCCCTCTTCGTGGGGGATACACGTATATAGTGACATCACATCACATGTCGCAAAGATGTAATCCTTTTCCCATGGGGTCTCTTCTAAGAGGTTCAATATCTGGGTAGAGTCTTTGAGATATGAGGGTAGCTGTTTTACGTATCTTTGAAGGTTAAGATCAATGTATTCCGAAAGATTGCTGCTCAGAGAACCAATACCCGAAATAATCGGTCTTCCTGGTGGTTTCTGTAGCGTTTTGTGGATCTTCGGTAGGTGATATATTACCGGAGTAATGGGATGGCTTATGTTGATATAATCATATTCTTTTTTACTTAGTATCCCTTGTTCTTTAGCTTGATCCAAAATTTGCAGTAATTCTTTCCTATATACCCCTAGTGGATTTGAGGGTAATTTTCGATATGTTTCTTGATCTCCCAAGATCCTAGCATTTTCCAGTTTATAGTCGGTTCGGTCCATAATGACAATTCCACCCCCCTTATCTGCTGGTTTAATAGTTAGATTGTGGTTGTCTTCTAATGTTTTGATCGTCTTGATTTGTTGATGTGTGAGATTTTGTGTTCTCAACTTCAATTTTTTGGATTGTAGCTCCTTGATTTCTTTACAGACTATAGTTTCAAATGCCTCAATTGAGGATCCCTTGCTATTTGTAGGGAAGAAAGATGACTTTGGTCTCAGACTGGTGTGTCTGTAGCTGTCATTATGTTCTTGTGGTCTCAATATTGTTCTTTCTATTGCTGATTTAGCAAAGAATCTTTTTAATGTGAGTTTCCGTATGAATTCTTTTGTATTAATGAAGGTCTGGAATTTATCCAAACTCCTTGTAGGTGCAAAAGAGAGACCAAACTTGAGGATGGAGTTTTCTTCTTCAGTTAGAGTGTGAGAGCTCAAATTGAATATCCCCTCAGTATTTCCCGTGGTGGTTATTCCGTTCTTCTCGCTAGCTCTTTTGTTTAATTTCGTCCCTCCTCGCCTTCCTCTGTGTGTCTTCTTCTTATCGAGGTTGTTGGTTTGTCCGATTCTGTCTCTCTTTGTGGTTTTGGGGCTCTGTCTCTCTCCCTGCTGTATGCATGGTCCAGTCCTAAAAAAGATGGATCTGTTGTAATGCCCAATGCAGATTTCTGAAGTTCTTTCTGTGGTTCCGTTTTTTTGGTCCGTTGTTGGATTTTCCATTCCTCCCTCACATTCCCCTCATCTTTTCTATGAGTATTGGGTCCTTCTCTCTTATTAGGTGTTCTGTACATATTCATCCTCATACGATAATTATCATCTCTACTGTCGTTTCCCTCAAAGGGATAGGGTTCCCTCTGATCTTTATAGCTGGGTTCAATATAATTTCGTCTAAAGTGATTCATTCTCCCCTCATAATATTGTTGTTTTGGTGAATATTGGTGTTGGTAATCTCCCCTATTGTGTCTTCTATCCTGGGTGTAATCCCATCTGTTGTGCCAGTTTTCTCTCCTTATTGTGGGAGTGTGTTCTTCTCTCCTTCTATATTCTCTTTCTTTCTCATGTTCCCACTGATAACCATTATTATGCCCTCTATTTTCATAGTGGGGTCTTGGTCTATTGTTACCAAAGGACACTTGGGTATGGTAATTTGGTCTTATATAATTTCTCCTATAAGATCTGTTGTAATATTCGTTTTTAGGTCTATAATGTCTATTTGTTTGTCTCCTTGATTCATAATCATATCCTGTCTCCTGTTGATAATCACTACTGGATTTAGTGTATGTGACTATGTCTGCCTTATCCCTCTCCGTTTTTGTGTCTATAATTTCTTCTGTCGTAGTGTTTGTATGTTCATCATTTTTTATCTCTTTATTTTCTAATTCTCTTAGCAATTTTTTGGGTTTTTTTCTGTATAACGTCATCTCTAATCTTTTTCACCTTCTTGAACAGATTGTCTTTCCTTTCTATTATATCTGTGGAATCTTGTCCCGAGTGTTCTAAGTTAATTAGAATGTCTTCATTTTCCTTAATTTTTGAGTCCATGTGTAGTGCCAATGATTCTCTATATTCTATAATAAGTCTAATCAATTGTCTAGACGTATTAATTAGAACCAGTCTCCATTTCTCAGAAATGGGATCTGACAGAGGGAAAGCACATTCTTTGTGTGTCATAAGCCCTTTTGGAATAATCTCTAATTCCAAACATTTTTTCAGAAATGAAATTTCTGCCTTATATTTCACTTCTGAAATCAGAAGTTTTTCTAATTCCCTAAATATAGACTGTATGTCTACAGTCTCATCTTCGTCTAATTCAATGCTTATCATTTTTGTCTGTTTATTCACGTTAAATGATACATCCTGTCGAAGTGAGGCTAAAGATTCCATATCTATATATTTCAATACAGTGGCTGCTAGAATAGAGCTAGGAGTGAATGACTAATAGTGAAACCAGAGAGTGTATCCCAGCGCCAACTAAACCTTGTATGCCTGAGACGGTGATACCTAGCTACCACCAAGTGTAAACAGAAATGCGAAGGGTGTACTCAGGCGCCAACAATATGGAGGCTAAGGTTAAAATAGAGGTTTATTACATATATCACTAAAAATGTTTATACATATAGCACTAAAATGTTACAAATGCATGGATCCACGCTAAAATATAATGGTCTAAAAATCTAAAAACAATATATTTCTGTGGTGAGGATCAAACTATTACAGTGTGTCCCAATGAGTTGCCAAGAGTGTGAATAAATATTATACAATAAATAAATGTCCAAATAAGCATCAGAAAAAATCAGAAAAAAACAAAATATTCAAAAATAATCAATCGTGAGTGTCTGTATTACCCCAAACTTGCCTGGGATGAAATCCAAAAAATTCCAAAAAATTCAAATGTGTAGTAAAAATATGTGAAACAATGGTGAAAAAAGAAGAAATTTAAAAATAAAGATGTAGATGGCGTGTCTTAAAAGATGTGCAAAAATGTCCTCAAAATTCTGTGAGAGTCTGTGATTATCCAATGCTGTCCAGTGTTCAAAAAATAATTCTGTGGGTGTCTATTAATATATCCAATGTTGTCCAGTGTTCAAAAAATGATTCTAGGCCCAGGCGGGCTTAGCTCAAACTACAAATTGTGTAATACAAAACAAACTACGCTCCCAAACAAAAACCTGTGAAGAAAGAAATAAGACACAATGTGTAAAAACTTCCCAATAGTATCCTCCTAATGAAATAGTGCTTACCAGGTCTACGCGTTTCAGCCTCTCCTAGGCCTTTATCAAGACTGGTGGTAAGCAGTAATTGTTGGCCTTTTATACCAGCTGGCGTTAAAAAAGCAGTGTTGGGACCTCTCAACGCTGCTTTTTAACCCTAACGCAAGACTCGTAATGTAGCCGATAGATAATCCCTTTATAACCCATTCCCCAGTTTTGTATAGCCAACACAGTTATAATAATACACGTTTTACCTCTGTAATTACCTTGTATCTAAGGGGGATATTTATCAAGTCATAAACCGCAAATACACTGGAATTCCGCAGCACCGACCTAGTTATCAAAGCCTACAGACCGGCAAAAGTTTAAATCTGTGACGTAACATACAATCCGCCGGTCTCAATCCGACACAGATCGATGCTTACGTCATTACAGATGTTCCGAATACACATTCGGCACTATTTGACACTTTTTAAAAGTTATCAAATAGTTAACAGGTATGCTCGCAGCTATTCCGGCCCAGCGTACCGGGTTTTGTAATTGGCAACCCTGGAGGTGCAGATGCCATAGGAATCAATGGGAGTCTGAAAGCAGCGAAAGCTTATGTTCGATGCTGCCAGATATCCCATTGATTTCTATAGTATAAAACCAGTTACATTTACAACTAACACCCTAACATAAGCCCTGAGTCTAAACACCCCTAATCTGCTGCCCCGACATCGCCGCCACCAAAATAATGTTATTAACCCCTATTCTGCCGCTCTCCGACACCGCCACAACTAAATAAAGTTATTAACCCCTATCCCGCCGCTCCTGGACCCCGCCGCCACAAATAAATGTATTAACCCCTAAAACTCTGGCCTCCCACATCACTACCATTAAATAAACCTATTAACCCCTAAACTGCCAGCCCCCCACATCGTCATAAACTAAATTAAGCTATTAACCCCTAAACCTAACAACCCGCTAACTTTACATTAAAATTACAACATCCCTATCTTAAAATAAATGTAAACTTACCTGTAGAATTAAAAGTAACTAATTCTAAACTATTAATTAACCTACCCTAACTATTATACTAAAATTACATTAAACTAGCAATTAAATTAACTATATTACATATTAAAAAAACCCTAACCCTATTCAAATGATTTAAATCTACTATTAAACATTACTAAATTACAAAAAAAAATAATCGCTGTTATCTTGGTATTCTTAGTTGAAAGATAAACCTAGGTAGGCTCATGCTAATTTCTAAGCCCTTGAAGGACACCTTTTATCTGAATGCATTTGACAGTTTTTCACAGCTAGTGGGTGTTAGTTTATGTGTGCCATATAGATAACACTGTGCTCCTGCCTGTGGAGTTACTTATGAGAGTGCACTAATTGGCTAAAATGCAAGTTAAAAGAACTGAAATAAGGGGCAGTCTGCAGAGGTAATCCCAGAGGTAAAAAGTGTATTAATATAACTGTGTTGGTTATGCAAAACTGAGGAATGGGTGATAAAGGGATTATTAATATTTTTAAAACAATACTAATTCTGGAGTAGACGGTCCCTTTAATTAAAAATAAGTTTCTATCCTCAGGGCTGCAAAACAGAAACTAAAGAGATAATATAATAAAACAAATGTTTAGAATAAATAGAAGCATATTTTGAAAATTAAAAAGAAAAGCACAAAGTGCAAGACACATCTAACTCCTTTTGGGTACAGAAGACTGCTCATTCTGCACTTTGAAAGCAGGGTCCTTTTCCTCCATCTACTATACGTAAAATACAATACAATAAAGGATACCAAGAGAAAGAACCATATTTGATAATAGAAAGTTGCTTAAAATAGTATGCTCATTCTGAATTATGAAATAATTTGTTTGGGTTTCAGTCTTTTTAAAGATGTACATAGAATGTGGGACATAGAGATAATTGATTGTAAATTGGCTTCACTTATGCAAGTTTGTTTTAAGAAATCCTTATTTATTTTGGATATTTTCCTTTTTGATTTTGGGTTCAACATATGTGTAACCAACTGTTATCTCAGATCAGTTAACTAAAATACACTTGTCATAGGCAAACTGCAAGTGATAGTGACAGAGTAAGCATGACACCATCAATTGCTGTGAAGATCTTGCTTACATAATAATAATTGGATACTTGTATAGCGCACAACCTCAAACGTAATCGTCTCGCGGCATTATTAACATGATATCTGTTTACATGTAGAAATTAAACCATACATTTTTAAACAAGAATTTCAGACATTTGAGAAAATAAAGAAAACAGGCAAACCTAGAATAAGTGAGTGGGTAGATAGAAATATGCAGATAAAGATACATGTAGAAATGTAGGTCTTCTCTATTAAAACATATTAAATGTACAAGTATGGCAGTTAAAACATTCTTGAGAGAAGTCTGAAAAGAAAATGTGTGACATTTCCTGCTGCCTACTAGTGATCGCTTTATGAGAAAGTAGGAAATAAAACAGGTGTCTGATATACCAGTTTAGGAATGTCCCATATAATGTAAGATGTTAAGGGTTGCATGCAAGTCAGCACATTGACTGAATTCACTGTTAATAGGTATTAACTATTTTTAGAATTAAAAAAAAATATTATTAATGCAGACAAGATACATACATATAAATGAAATACCAAGTTTTGTTAATAAAGCATTTTATTAGCAACTTAAACATTAACATGGTCACTGACAACACTCTCAACTGAGGAAATACTTTAGCAGCCATTATGAAACTCCATATAATAAAAACAAAATTTATTTAAAATTAAATATTTATGGAATAAAAAGTTTTACAAGGAGATTGTGTTAAGAAATATGTACTGAATGTCTAATAAATAAGTTAGTTAATAAGGATACTATAACACACTGACTTTCCAAAGACATAAACCATTCAGTAGTACACCATGAAAACATTCAAAACATACAAAATGAAATACAAAGATGTAACAAAGCTAGCTACATGGTCAAGTGTCCATTTAAAAACTGCATCATTTTTATTACAAGTGCTTCTTTTTTGTCCCTGGTTTTAACAGAAACGCCATGCTCTTTAAGCCAGTTCTGAAGAGTTGCAATGTTTAGCTTGGATAACTAAATAAATAAAAAAAATAATGGCATGTAAATGCATACAATACACAATAAAGCAGAGCTTAAATATTCTTTAGAAATACTAACACCAGAATAAATACTATATTTTGGCCCACCTAGTCAAATAGTTACTAACTGGGCCCCCCTCTCTGGAGGGGGTGTGAAAAGTATATCTCCCAATCCCTTCTTTATGGTGGACAGGACTAAGTTCCCTCTCTGGACACTATTACCTTGATTATTGATGTTCCGGTATTCCAGAGACATGCATATTCTGTATACAATGACACTATTACATTGAGTATTGGAGGTTCCATTATTGAGGAGGTGTTGTAGTTTCTTCACTATGCTCTGCCAGGCTGGCAGTGGCTACCTGCAAAGCTGAGGGATTCTTCTAAGGGCACCACCATGTGCCTTTATGAATGAATCAAGACCCACTGTAAATGGTAAGGAAACACATGCACTTGTTCACTGTAGTGGATCCGGGAAGGGCTCAGTTGCCATTAGTCACCTCTGCTTCTCTGTGTCCTTGATCTATTGCAGAATGAGCTTGGTGCCGTAAGACATGGGGATAACTATTTGTGGATATATTTGGCATGGTCCCTTTGTTAAACTACAATAAGGGTTATATTTTGCATGTACTAGATAGAGTTAAAGAACCCTGCTTTAAACTTCAACAATGAGTAGTTTTCTGTACCCCAGAAAGTGAGTAAGCTTTTTATTGTTCTTGGAGCTTTTCTTCTTAAAGGGACAGGGAATATTTGTTGTTTAAAAAGATATATAATCCCTTTGTTTTTATTTTTAAAAGGTTTTATCTTTGAATAATAATATTTTCAGATTCGTTTTCCAGTTATATCAGAAAATGATCAGTTTATGTTACTAGAAATACATAGGCCTAGATTTAGAGTTTGGCGGTAGCCGTGAAAACCAGCGTTAGAGGCTCCTAACGCTGGTTTTAGGCTACCGCCGGTATTTGGAGTCAGTCAGGAAAGGGTCTAACGCTCACTTTTCAGCCGCGACTTTTCCATACCGCAGATCCCCTTACGTCAATTGCGTATCCTATCTTTTCAATAGGATCTTTCTAACTCCGGTATTTAGAGTCGTGGCTGAAGTGAGCATTAGAAATCTAACGACAAAACTCCAGCCGCAGAAAAAAGTCAGTAGTTAAGAGCTTTCTGGGCTAACGCCGGTTCATAAAGCTCTTAACTACTGTACTCTAAAGTACACTAACACCCATAAACAACCTATGTACCCCTAAACCGAGGTCCCCCCACATCGCCACCACTCGATTAAATTTTTTTAACCCCTAATCTGCCGACCGCCACCTACGTTATACTTATGTACCCCTAATCTGCTGCCCCTAACACCGCCGACCCCTATATTATATTTATTAACCCCTAACCTGCCCCCCACAACGTCGCCGCCAGCTACCTACAATAATTAACCCCTAATCTGCCGACCGCCACCTACGTTATACTTATGTACCCCTAATCTGCTGCCCCTAACACCGCCGACCCCTATATTATATTTATTAACCCCTAATCTGCCCCCCACAACGTCGCCTCCACCTGCCTACACTTATTAACCCCTAATCTGCCGAGCGGACCGCACCGCTATTATAATAAAGTTATTAACCCCTAATCCGCCTCACTAACCCTATAATAAATAGTATTAACCCATAATCTGCCCTCCCTAACATCGCCGACACCTAACTTCAAACATTAACCCCTAATCTGCCGGCTGGAGCTCACTGCTATTCTAATAAATGTATTAATCCCTAAAGCTAAGTCTAACCCTAACACTAACACCCCCCTAAATTAAATATAATTTAAATCTAACAAAATTAATTAACTCTTATTAAAAAAATTATTCCTATTTAAAGCTAAATACTTACCTGTAAAATAAATCCTAATATAGCTACAATATAAATTATAATTATATTATAGCTATTTTAGGATTTATATTTATTTTATAGGTAACTTTGTATTTATTTTAACCAGGTACAATAGCTATTAAATAGTTAAGAACTATTTAATAGCTAAAATAGTTAAAATAATTACAAATTTACCTGTAAAATAAATCCTAACCTAAGTTACAATTAAACCTAACACTACACTATCAATAAATAAATTAAATTAAATACCTACAATTACCTACAATTAAACCTAACACTACACTATCAATAAATGAATTAAATACAATATCTACAAATAAATACAATTAAATAAACTAACTAAAGTACAAAAATAAAAAAGAACTAAGTTACAAAAAATAAAAAAATATTTACAAACATTAGAAAAATATTACAACAATTTTAAACTAATTACACCTACTCTAAGCCCCCTAATAAAATAACAAAGCCCCCCAAAATAAAAAAATGCCCTACCCTATTCTAAATTACAGAAGTTCAAAGCTCTTTTACCTTACCAGCCCTGAACAGGGCCCTTTGCGGGGCATGCCCCAAGAAATTCAGCTCTTTTGCCTGTAAAAAAACACATACAATACCCCCCCAACATTACAACCCACCACCCACATACCCCTAATCTAACCCAAACCCCCCTTAAATAAACCTAACACTAAGCCCCTGAAGATCTTCCTACCTTGTCTTCACCTCACCGGGTATCACACCGATCCGTCCTGACTCCGATATCTTCATCCAACCCAAGCGGGGGCTAGACATCCATCATCCGACGGGTGAAGAAGTCCAGAAGAGGGTCCAAAGTCTTCATCCTATCCGGGAAGAAGAGTAGATCTGGACCGGCAACCATCTTCTTCCAAGCGGCATCTTCTATCTTCATCCGATGAGGACCGGCTCCATAATGAAGACCTCCAGCGCGGACCCATCTTCTTCCGACGACGTCCAACTGAAGAATGATGGTTCCTTTAAGGGACGTCATCCAAGATGGCGTCCCTCGAATTCCGATTGGCTGATAGGATTCTATCAGCCAATCGGAATTAAGGTAGGAAAATTCTGATTGGCTGATGGAATCAGCCAATCAGAATCAAGTTCAATCCGATTGGCTGATCCGATCAGCCAATCAGATTGAGCTTGCATTCTATTGGCTGTTCCGATCAGCCAATAGAATGCGAGCTCAATCTGATTGGCTGATCGGATCAGCCAATCAGATTGAACTTGATTCTGATTGGCTGATTCCATCAGCCAATCAGAATTTTCCTACCTTAATTCCGATTGGCTGATAGAATCCTATCAGCCAATCGGAATTCGAGGGACGCCATCTTGGATGACTTCCCTTAAAGGAACCGTCATTCTTCAGTTGGACGTCCTCGGAAGAAGATGGATCCGCGCTGGAGGTCTTCACGATGGAGCCGGTCCTCATCGGATGAAGATAGAAGATGCCGCTTGGAAGAAGATGTTTGCCGGTCCGGATCTACTCTTCTTCCCGGATAGGATGAAGACTTTGGACCCTCTTCTGGACTTCTTCAGCCGTCGGATGATGGATGTCTAGCCCCCGCTTGGGTTGGATGAAGATATCGGAGCCAGGACGGATCGGTGTGATACCCGGTGAGGTGAAGACAAGGTAGGAAGATCTTCAGGGGCTTAGTGTTAGGTTTATTTAAGGGGGGGTTGGGTTAGATTAGGGGTATGTGGGTGGTGGGTTGTAATGTTGGGGGCGGGTATTGTATGTGTTTTTTTACAGGCAAAAGAGCTGAATTTCTTGGGGCATGCCCCGCAAAGGGCCCTGTTCAGGGCTGGTAAGGTAAAAGAGCTTTGAACTTTTGTAATTTAGAATAGGGTAGGGCATTTTTTTATTTTGGGGGTCTTTGTTATTTTATTAGGGGGCTTAGAGTAGGTGTAATTAGTTTAAAATTGTTGTAATTTTTTTCTAATGTTTGAAAATATTTTTTTATTTTTTGTAACTTAGTTCTTTTTTATTTTTTGTACTTTAGTTAGTTTATTTAATTGTATTTATTTGTAGGAATTGTATTTTATTTATTTATTGATAGTGTAGTGTTAGGTGTAATTGTAGGTAATTGTAGGTAATTGTAGGTATTTTATTTATTGATAGTGTAGTGTTAGCTTTAATTGTAACTTAGGTTAGGATTTATTTTACAGGTAATTTTGTAATTATTTTAACTATTTTAGCTATTAAATAGTTCTTAACTATTTAATAGCTATTGTACCTGGTTAAAATAAATACAAAGTTGCCTGTAAAATAAATATAAATCCTAAAATAGCTATAATATAATTATAATTTATATTGTAGCTATATTAGGATTTATTTTACAGGTAAGTGTTTAGCTTTAAATAGGAATAATTTATTTAATAAGAGTTAATTAATTTCGTTAGATTTAAATTATATTTAACTTAGGGGGGTGTTAGTGTTAGACTTAGCTTTAGGGGTTAATACATTTATTAGAATAGCGGTGAGCTCCAGTCGGCAGATTAGGGGTTAATGTTTGAAGTTAGGTGTCGGTGATGTTAGGGAGGGCAGATTAGGGGTTAATACTATTTATTATAGGGTTATTGAGGCGGATTAGGGGTTAATAACTTTATTATAATAGTGGTGCGGTCCGCTCGGCAGATTAGGGGTTAATAAGTGTAGGCAGGTGGAGGCGACGTTGTGGGGGGCAGATTAGGGGTTAATAAATATAATATAGGGGTCGGCGGTGTTAGGGGCAGCAGATTAGGGGTACATAGGGATAATGTAAGTAGCGGCGGTTTACGGAGCGGCAGATTAGGGGTTAATAATAATACGCAGGGGTCAGCGATAGCGGGGGCGGCAGAATAGGGGTTAATAAGTGTAAGGTTAGGGGTGTTTAGACTCGGGGTACATGTTAGAGTGTTAGGTGCAGACGTAGGAAGTGTTTCCCCATAGCAAACAATGGGGCTGCGTTAGGAGCTGAACGCGGCTTTTTTGCAGGTGTTAGTTTTTTTTCAGCTCAAACAGCCCCATTGTTTTCTATGGGGGAAATCGTGCACAAGCACGTTTTTGAAGCTGGCCGCGTCCATAAGCACCGCTGGTATCGAGAGTTGAAGTTGCGTTAAATATGCTCTACGCTCCTTTTTTGGAGCCTAATGCAGCCATTCTGTGAACTCTCAATACCAGCGGTATTTAAAAGGTGCGGCCAGAAAAAAGCACGCGTAGCTAACGCACCCCTTTGGCCGCAAAACTCTAAATCTAGGCGTTATTGTTCTATAGTTATGCTACTCTTTTGAGATTTCCACTAGACTGGGTATTTCAAACCACTAAGTATACAAATTGTAATCTGGACGATAGACTTTGCAAACCTCTTTCCCTCAACTTTGTTCTTCATGCTTCCAATAAAGAAGTAGGCAAAAAAAAATGTATCAACACCCCCTGTTGAGAGATATTCTTAAGGCCTGGAGGGCTTCCATGAAACTTTTGCATACAGAAGCTAAGTGTTCTAAATGGTTAACTCTTTTAAGGAATACCCAATTTTCACCAGGTTCAACCCTATCAGTGCTAATGACGGCTCTGAGCCGTCACAGAGTTTCTCACTCTGGTGCTAATGACGGCTCAGAGCCGTCATGAGCACTCTCCCACCTTGAGGGAGATCTAGGGGCTCCTTACTGCTCCTACCCCGGCGATCGTGCCTGTAGAGTGATAGGCATCGCTGGGGCTTCACGTGATGCGCGGTGATGTCACGTGCAATTACGTGATGACGTCACCGCGCAACTTTATTTATACTTAACAATGTTAAGTATTGGAGGAGGGTGCATGCTGCTTAGAAGCCTGTATCTCAGGCATCTAAGCAGCTATAGACCCCCAAGACCCACTGTTGGAAAGGTAATCGCTTATCTTTTCCAACAGTGTAAGTCTTGGGAGTCTGTAAAAAAAAATAAAAAAGTTAAAAAAAAAGTTTTTCAAAAAGAAAAAAAAAGAAAAAAAAGAAAAGAAAATATTAGCACCCAGGTGGGAAATGGCTTAGCAGCAAAAGGGTTAAAGTACTAAGTGTTTAAAAAATGGAAGGAACTTCAGGTAACTAACCTTGGACACTTGTGAGATAATCCCTTTATTACCCATTCCCCAGTTTTGCATAACCAACACAGTTATAATGATACCTTGTATCTAAGCCTCTGTAAACTGCCCCCTTATTTTAGTTCTTTTGACAGACTTGCATTTTAGCCAATCAGTGCTCACTCCAGGGTAACTTCACATGCATGAGCTCAATGTAATCTATATGAAACACATGAACTAACGCTCTTTAGTGGGGAAAAACGTCAAAATGCTTTCAGAATAGAGGCGGCCTTCAAGGTCTAAGAAATTAGCATATGAACCTCCTAGGTTTAGCTTTCAACTAAGAATACCAAGAGAACAAAACAAAATTGGTGAGAAAAGTAAATTGGAACGTTGTTTAAAATGACATGCCCAATCTGAATTATGAAAATTTTCTTGGACTTGACTGTTTCTTTCATTTTCAAGTGCTCCATTAAACAAGCTACGGATGCAGCTTTGTTGGAAATTGTTTGTTCTAACTGAATCCTGAAAGAAAAAAATTGAGTTCCATGTCCCTTTAAGAATTGTGTCTGCTTGGGATGATACAAATGTATGCTCCATGGTGATTAACCTTGCGCCTCAAGGAGCATTTCCCATATCAACAGCTTTCAAGGATTAAGCTATTTCTCTGGGTTCCCTCTTTGACACCAGACTGCTCTTCCTCAATCTAAAGTAGACAACTTGCTTGTGTATCTTAGAACAGTTAAAATGTAAATCTATGGCAATCAGACAGTGGATGAGGTTTTTGGGGAAACCAGCACAATGATTCATTTTATCAAATAGGCCAGATGGTTTTTCCAGGCTTTCTGAGGAAGCACCTTCGAGGGTGGCTTCTGGTCCCCATCCTTTTCTCAGGGCTTTTGCTATTTCCAAAAGATAAAACAGATGTCAGTGCTCATGGTTTAAGAGCTGTCAGAACATATATGTTCAAGGAACCTTTAACAAAGCAGGCTCTCATACACTATTAAATCTTTTGGAGATAAAGGCAATATTTCATTCTCTCAAAGCATGTCAAGAAAAGTTGCAAAATCAGGCCATGAAAATTATATCAGACAACAAAACAGTGATTTCTAACATCAAATACCAAGGTGTCCAGGTGCTTTTCATGCAATAGCACTACTGTTTTACTGGGCACAAACACATCTGTCTCAGCTCACAGCAATCAATCTACCAGGTCATCTAAATTTAGAAGCAGATTATCTGAGCAGAAAGAAGCTTCACAAGGTTGGGTTTCTCATGATAGCAAGAAAATGCGGTTTCCTGCAGGTGGATTTGATGGTCAGCAGTTACAACAAGCAGGTACTACTGAACTTCTTCAATTGCTATGAATCCCCTCAATCTCTTTAAAATTCATGCATTCACCCAGCTGGGGTATATTTTTTTTCTTTTAGCTTTAATATACCATGGATAGAAGACGTTTGCACACTTTAGCTATAGTTTGTTGTCTACATTATTATTTAGATATAAATAATAATGACAGACTAATCAGTTATTTATTCTATGGGACATCACAAAGGCCACTTGCCAGCAAAGACTACTATCTCTTCTTGGATCATTGGCTATATTTCCAAAGCATATGAACAAAAACAATTAATTTCTAAGGGGCTAAGGTACATCATTCCATTAGTGCAATATCTACATCTTAGCGCTTTTTAAAAGGATGCTTCACTTTCAGGTATTTGCCAGGCTGCAGTATAGAAATTGTTTCACATTTTAGTTTTATCCTATACTATAAAAGGCCAAGTGTGTTTGTCCGAAGCTGTCATGCGCAGTAGAGACAGCACGAGGACAAACACACCTGGCCTTGGATTCCCTACCTGATCTGCCGACTGCTGTGAGAAGTGGGCGTGGCCGAGCGTGTATGGGGGGCGTGACCGAGCGTGTGCGGGGGGCGTGGTCTAGCGGGAAGACCCGTGAATGGGGCGTGGCCTAGTGTGCAGGCCCGTGAAGGGGGCGGGGCCGGGGCAGGGCCGTGAAAGGCCGTGGAGAGAGCTCAAACAGCTCAAAAGAGGGGGGAGAGAGAGATCAAGAGGTGAGAAAGAGACAGGGGAGAGAGAGAGAGGGGGGAGAGAGAGGGGAGATGGAGAGAGGGGAGAGAGAAAGAGGGGAGATGTGGAGAGAGAGAGAGAGAGAGAAAGAGGGGAGAGAGAGAGGGGAGAGAGAAAGAGAGGGGGAGATAGAGAGGGGAGAGAGAGAGAGGGAGTGAGAGAGGGGGGAGAGAGAGAGACAGAGGGGGGAGATAGAGAGAGAGAGAGAGGGGAGAGAGAGGAGAGAGAGAGAGGGAGGGGAGAGAGAAAGGGGAAAGAGAGAGAGAGGGGAGAGAGAGAGAGAGAGGGGGGGTAGATAGAGAGAGAGAGGGGAGAGAGAAAGAGAGAGAGAGGGGAGAGAAAGAGGGGAGATAGAGAGAGGGGAGAGAGAGAGAGGGAGAGAGTAAGACAGAGGGAGAGAGAAAGAGAGAGGGAGAGAGAAAGAGAGAGAGGAGAGAGAGAGGGGAGCGAGAGAGAGGGGAGAGAGAGAGATATTGGAGAGAGAGAGAAGGGAGAGAGAGAGAAGGGAGAGAGAGAGGGGAGGGAGAGAGAGGGGAGAGAGAGAGAGAGGGGGGAGAGAGAGAGAGAGGGGAGAGAGAGAGGGGAGATAGAGAGAGAGGGGGGAGAGAGAGAGGGGGGAGAGAGAAGGGAGATGGAGAGAGAGAGAGAGAGGGAGAGAGAGAACGAAAGAGGGGAGATAGAGAGAGAGGGGAGATAGAGAGGGAGAGAGAGCGCGCAAAAGAGGGGGGAAGAGAGAGAGTGCAAAAGAGAGGGGGGAAGAGAGAGCGCAAAAGAGAGGGGGAGAGAGAGCGCAAAAGAGAGGGGGGAGAGAGAGAAAGCAAAAGAGAGTGGGAGGGAGAGAACGCAAGGGGTGGGACCACTGTACTGCAAAAAATGGCCCGTGTGAATGGGCTTTAGGACTAGTTGTTTATAATATACATTTCTTCTTTGCATTCAATCTTTGTATCTGAGTGTTTTATTTGGTATTCTCACCCTATTGTTTTTTTACTGCTTTCTACTGATCTCACTTGGTAAGTATTTGTCTAGGTAGGCAAACATAGTGAGAAATTTAAATAATCTAAGACAGTAATTTCTATATCTTGGACTTTATACTAGACAATACTTACCAAGGTCCCATCCTTATCCCTTACATATTACCCAGGACACAAACTAGAAATTAGGGTAGGAAGTTCAGATGTCAGTATTATAGGAAAAGGTAGGTGTGGAGTTTTTCTGTCTATGCCCCCTACAGAGAAGGTGACTCACTTGGTAAGCATTGTCTAAGATATAGGCCAAGACATATAAATAACAAGATTTATGCTTACCTGATAAATCTATTTCTTTCCGGAAATGGATAGTCCACTATGTCATCAATTACTAGTGGGAATATCACTCCTGGCCAGCAGGAGGAGGCAAAGAGCACCACAGCAAAGCTGTTAAGTGTCACTCCCCTACCCATAAACCCGAGTCATTCGACCAAAGGGAAATGGAACAAAGGAATAACACGAAGGCGTAGAGGTGCCTGAGGTTTAGACAAAAAAAAAACTGTCTTAAAATTAAAGGGTGGGTTTGTGGACTCTCCATATCTGGAAAGAAATAGATTTATCAGGTAAGCATTCTTGTTTTCTTTCCTATGATATGGAGAGTCCATTAAGTCATCAATTACTTGTGGGAACCAATACCCAAGCTAGAGGACATAGATGACTAGGGAGGGATAGCAAGACAGACAGACCTAAACAGAAGGCAGCACCGCTTGAAGAACCTTTCTCCCAAAGGAAGCCTCAGCTGAGGCAAAAGTATCAAATTTGGAAAATTTGGAAAAAGTATGCAGAGACGACCAAGTTGCAGCCTTGCAAATCTATTCCACAGAAGCTTCATTTTTGAAAGCCCAATAAGAGGAGATAGCCCTCATGGAAGAAGCCATAATTATCTCAGAAGGCTGCTGACCAGCAGTCTCATAAGCAAAACGAATAATACTTCTCAACCAGAGCGAAAGAGAAGTAGCAGTAGCTTTCTGACCCTTACGCTTTACAGAGAAACAAATAAACAGGGCAGAAGACTGGTGAAAATCCGTAGTCACCTGTAGATAAGATTTTAAAGCACGCACGACATCCAAGTTGTGCAACAAACGTTGTTTATTAGAAGAAGAATTAGGACATAGAGAAGGAACAACAATTTCCTAATTAATATTTCGATCCGAAACCACTTTTGGAAGAAAACCTAACTTAGTACGAAGAACCGCCTTATCAGCATGACAGATAAGATAAGGCGAATCACACTGCAAAGCCGAGAGTTCCGAGACTCTCCGAGCAGAAGAGATAGCAAAAAGAAACAAAACCTTCCAAGATAACAACTTAATATCTATGGAATGCATTGGCCCAAACGGAGCCTGATGCAAAACTTTAAGAACAAGGTTAAGGCTCCAAGCAGGAGCAACAGACTTAAACACAGGGCTGATTCTGACCAGGGCTTGACAAAAAGATTGAACATCTGGCAAATCCGCCAGACGCTTGTGCAACAAAATAGATAGTGCAGAAATCTGACCCTTCAGAGAACTGACTGACAAACCCTTCTCCAGACCTTCCTGGAGAAAAGATAAAATTCTAGGAATCCTGACCCTACTCCAAGAATAGCCCTTAGATTCACACCAATAAAGGTATTTACGCCATACCTTATGGTAAATCTTTCTAGTAACAGGCTTCTGAGCCTGAATCAAGGTCTCAATGAGCGACTCAGAAAAACCACGTTTAGATAGAACTAAGTGTTCAATCTCCAAGCAGTCAGGTTTAGAGAAGCAAGATATGAATGAAGGAATGGACCCTGGGTTAGATGGTCCTTCCACAGCGGCAACCTCCAAGGTGGAAGAGATGACATCTTCACTAGGTCTGCATACCAGATCCTGCGAGGCCACGCAAGAGCTATTAGAATTACTGATGCTCTCTCCTGTTTGATACGAGCAATAACTCAAGAAAAAAGAGGAAACGGAGGAAACAAATATGCCAGACTGAAATCCCAAGGAACCGCCAGAGCATCTATCAAGACGGCCTACGGATCTCTTGACCTTGAACCCTACCTTGGAAGCTTGGCGTTCTGCCGAGACGCCATCAGATCCAATTCCGGCACCCCCCACTTGAGGGTTAACCTGGAGAACACCTCCGGAAGGAGAGCCCACTCCTCGGGATGAAATGTCTGTCTGCTCAGGAAGTCTGCTTCCCAGTTGTCCACCCCTGGAATATGGATGGCAGATAGACAGCAACTGTGAGCTTCCACCCACAAAACAATTCGAGCCACCTCCTTCATGGCTAAGGAACTCCGAGTTCCTCCCTGGTGGTTGATGTAAGCCACTTAGGTAACATTGTCCAACTGGAACCTGATGAACCAGGCTAAGAACAACTGAGGCCAAGCCATCAACTCCAAGATATTTATGGGGAGAGCAGACTCCTCCCGAGTCCACAGTCACTGCGCCTTTAACGAGTCCCAGACAGCTCCCCAGCCCAGCAGGCTGGCGCCTGTAGTCACAATCAAACAGGAAGGCCTCCGGAAGCATGTGACCTGAGACAGATGCTCCTTAGAAAGCCACCACGGGAGAGAGTCTCTTGTCGCCTGATCTAGATCTATCCTCTGAGACAGGTCCGAATGGTCCCCATTCCATTGTCTGAGCATGCATAACTGCAGAGCTCTCAAATGGAATCGAGCAAAGGGAATGATGTCCATGGAAGGGACCATCAGACCAATTACCCCCATACATTGAACCACTGATGGCCGAACAGTAGACTGCAGAGAGAGGCAAGAGGAAATAATGTTGGATTTTCTGACCTCTGTCAGAAAAATCTTCATAGATAGGGAATCTATTATGGTCCCTAAAACTACCCTTGTAGCTGGAACAAGGGAACTCTTTTCCAGATTCACTTTCCATCCGTGGGGACATAGAAAAGACAACAAGATCTCTGTATGAGAGTTTGCTTGTTGAAAGATGGCGCCTGAACCAATATGTCGTCCAGGTATGGCGCCATTGCAATTCCCTGAGACCTGATCACTGCCAAGAGAGTCCCCAGAACCTTTGAGAAAATTCTGGGAGCTGTGGCAAGGCCTAACGGAAGAACCACAAACTGAAAATGTTTGTCTAGAAATGCGAATCTCAGGAACTTGCGAGTATCCCTGTGGATGGAACATGAAGATACGCATCCTTTAAGTCTATGGTCATCATGAACTGACCCTCTTGGACTAGGGGAAGAATGGGACGAATGGTTTCTATTTTAAAGGACGGTACCCTGAGAAACTTGTTGTTCCTGGAATTCTCTGAGCTCAGTGTGAATCTTGTATTGTTAAAGAGAGCTATAGATGATATTATTATTATATGGAAGGGTAGTATGGAATCCCTAGAAGATCTATTCCTATCAATGAATAATAATGATAAAGGATTAAACTTCACTTACACTATTAGTAAAGACAATGTCACTTTTTTGGATTTAGATATTGAAGCAGGAAAAGGTAGAGTCGGAACAAAACTTAATTTCAAGCCCGTTGATGCCAATAATTATATTCATGTATCCAGTTGCCAAATGGAAAGAAAATATTCCCACTGGACAATGTCTAAGAATATGAAAAAAATTGCTTAAGGGAAAGCGATTTTAAAAAACAAGTGGCAATTTTGGGGAATAAATTTACAGAACAAGGTTATAAAGATAAACATATAGATAAAGCGAAAGTGAGAGCTAGCAACACCCCAAGACACAAACTTTTAGAGGTAAATCCAAAAAAAGTAACAAAACAATAAAAATATAGAAGTCCCCTTATAAATGAGTATAGTAATGATCACTGGATCATGAAAAAAATAATTAAAAAACATTGGCACTTAATTAAAAAAAGATCCAATCTCACAATTTCCCTAAAATAGTGTATAAAAGATCAAAGATCAAAGAATTTGAAAGAATTTCAAAACATTATTAGCTCCAAGCAAATTCAAGAGGGTCACAAATCAGACCAAAAAAGATAAAGATCTTATGGAGTTGGATGTAAGAATTTTTTTATCCATGTCTTACATGTCGGGCATGTAGTTATAGTAATAAAAAGAAAATTATACAAATTCCTAGTGTACATAGGTGAAACTTCTAGAATGTTAAGATATATGGTGAGAGAGCACCTTTGTAGCATTGAAAGAGGAGTGACAAACACCTACCTCTGTAAACATACAGAGGTACACAATAAACAAATTAAAGATCTTAAATATTGGGGTCTAAGTAAAGTAGAAATGGATTGGAGAGGAGGGAATTGTGAAACAAAACTATTAAAGAAGGAGGCAGAGTTTATTTATAACTTTAATACTTTATGCCCAAAAGGTTTGAACTCTGAATTAGACATAACCTCGTTCTTAGTTTAATATATAGGCCTAAGACAGTATCAGTAATCAATATACTATAGCCATTTGAATAATTCATCTTTTCCATAATTTAAGTATATATTTTAAAATGTGTATATATATATATATATATATATATATATATATATATATCAAAAAATTCCAATGGTACAAATTTAATATCTACTATATTAAAATATGACGGTATTAGAAAGTTTCATTATTCAGCTATTGCTATGTTTTAAAAAATTTTTTTAGTGATTATATTATCTTGTAGGATATAGAAATTGGTAAACAATTGAAACGGTTTAACCAATTCCTAATGAAATTATTTTTTCCCTTTAATGCCCAAGTAGAATTTAATTGTCTATTTTAGAATAAAAGGATTACTTTACTTGTAAGATATATGTTGATTTTAGTCCAATATAAGTAATAAATGTTCATTATATAGTCTTTTTTATGAGTTCATCACATATAATTAAGATAAGATATAGTGAGTAAGTTTCATCTTTCTTGTTTTGATGTTTAGTAAGATAACAATTAAAATGATTTTAAACTGTTATTATGTAACACATTTATCAAATGTTTTTTAAAATGAAGGTTTATGTATTGATCAGCGGATAGGTGTTTTATAGCAGAAGTGAATAACACGCTGAAACCAAATAAACTAACAGCAAGATATGCCTACAACACCAATGCCTATGCCACGTTTGGCTAATAACTAAAAATGGATAACATGATCAATTGATAAGGATGCAACAACACCAATGACTTGAAGAAGACATTTATAAGAAGGGAAATGAGGCTCAAACAGCATCTTGATAAAGCCCGGACTAGAGGGTGAAACGCGTAGAAGCTGTTGAGCAAAATAGATACCAAATTCATATGTACCCAGAGGATCCGTGTCTGCAGCTAATACAGGTTTTAGTAAGTCTGCGTACAATTGTACTTAAGTGCAGAATTACAAACCATTTTTAAGGGCAGACAGCGGTGAGGGTGTGCCACTTCTGCAAGTGAAAATTCAGGAGAAAGATTCAAACAACGAAAAATTGTGACGTATGGTGACATCACACAAGGTGAAAGGAATAAACCGTTACCCAATTTGGCGGGTCTGTAAACGGTGAAAGCCGGACCAAGCTGGGCTCTCACACAAGAAATCACGAAAGTGAAACTTTCAAGCAGAATAAAGTACACAAAAACGGGATCCCCCGCATAAGGATCTGTTCTGCATATTCAGCAACTAAGGTGAATCTGACCTAAACAAAGAAAGAAGGTATGGTAAGATTGACCTGTATACTACGGATCATCTGATTCTACAGTGGCATTTGGCAAATGTAAGGTGTTGTAGTGGCATACATTTTTTGAGCTAGCTAACCACTAGGATGATTATAGAGATGAACATTGCACCTCATAAGTGTTCTTTTTAATCAAGAATATTTTAATAATACTGCAGTATACAAAAGATTTTTAAGTCTGTGAATAACGGACATAAAGTCATCTTTTTGAGGATTTTTTTTCAAGTGATCCAATTTATCTTTTAATAATGACATCACTACTCCTGGATTATTAACTGTATTTCTATGTTAGATTCTATGTTAGTTTCTATGTAGTCTGTAAATAATAAATACATTTTAAAATATTAAATATTAAAATAAAGTTTTCATTACAACTCTTTCATATGATTCATTAATCTGCTACCTTTGAACTAGAAAGATTTATATGTGACAAACAGTTGATTTCTACTTTTCAACAATTTATAGCTCTTTGATAAATCAATGTTCATACTGATTCTTTCTGAATTAACTAGATGTGGGCTTATTTAATTTAAGTCACGGACAACTATATCTATTGATAACTATAGCTTGGGTCCAGGATATCATTAAGGGTTAAGATTAAGTTAGATATCAGGGACCTGAATAAAAGAACCCCCGGAAATCCCTTAAAAGAAAGTTTTAACTTTATGCGATAGAATTGAAGCTGCTTTTGGATACACATCCCTCAAATGCTAAACCTTTATGTAAGCTAAATATAGAAAATATCATTTGTGAAGGTGATTGTTACATTTACAAGTGGATACAGATAAATAAGTGAATACTTACATTTGGAAGTGGATATATTTAATTAACTGAATACATGCAGATTGAGATATATATATATACACACATATACATGTCCAAATTCTATTAAGATAATCATTTAATGCTTTGTAGGTGATCCTATTGCTTTTGTAGCGCCCTCTTAATTTTCACACAAAGAATGTAACGAATGGTTTCCATTTTGAAGGACAGTACCCTGAGAAACTTGTTGAGACACTTTAGGTCTAGAATATGGCGAAAGGTTCCCTCCCAACAGATTTGAGTTGCCAAAGCGGTGTTAGCTAAGACAGAGTTAGAAGAAATGGAGACAAGGAACCGGCTCTTATCGGTAATTGCCTGAAAAGATTTCTTCAGATTATAACTTTGTATTCAAGTTGCTTAATGTCGGTCAAAGTCCGAGGTACATCTTCTGGACTCTACTCTGCAGAGACGCTCTTGACTATATGGTTACCCACAAGGTTTCTTTCTATATGTACAATAGGAAAGGTTATTATAATAACACGTTTACTAGAGTTCCTAAGTTAAGATAAAGTTTGGTTGTTCATTCTATTAATACCTTTAAGTAACGTAGATTACACTTAAGTATATTATAAGTGTAAAAACTGTACTATAAGTTTCTCTCCCAACTTTAAGACTGTATATCCCTTGTATTGGGCTATATAGGCGCACCCTAAATATTTTTGTTAGTAATACATATCGTATCCATGCTTGGAAAACAAGATAAAACACAGAGCGCAACCCACTCTAAGTGTAAAATCATTTAATATCAAGCAATAAAAAACGTGTAAATCGCACGTACAGTGTTACAAAGTAAAAATGGCACAATAAACAAATCCCAGTTTGTATCACCAAATGTCAGGGGTGTGCTGTCCGTCACCTCGTAGCTAGAAATCCCCAAGACGGCTTCCGGATCGCCGTGTGCAAATTCAGCTTATGCCGAGTGATACTCCAAATGTCATTGGTAACAGAAAAGCTGGGAGAAGTTCTTTTGTGCCGCCTCAACGCGTTTCCTCAGGCTACGACCTGACTTTTTCAAGAGGATCCCAGTATCCCTTTATTTTATCATCTCCCCAAAGTCCACAAGATTTTGGTGGACGCCCCTGGTAGGCCGATAATTTCTGGAATATATTCTCTTACCAGCAATTTATCGGCCTACATAGATTTCTTCCTTCAACCTTTGGTTCGAAGTACTAAGTCCTTCCTAAAAGACACCACCGAGACCATAAAAATATTTGAGGGAGTAAAGTGGGAGGAAGACTTCGTATGGTTGACATGCGATGTTTCCTCGTTATATACCTGTATTCCCCATCACCTAGGTATTAAAGCTATTGAAGAAAATCTCTATAATAGTAATCTTCCATCCATCCAAGTAGACTTCATCATTACAAGTATAAGTTTTTGTAAAGTCTCTTTCAACTATGTAAGTGGAACACAACTGCAGATCAATTATTGTTTTGTATCACCAGGGTTTTTGGGCTATTTAGGTGAGCATAGACCAGTAAACCTGTGGTGAATTAATATTAAGTTAGAGGTTCAATGCTGTTAGTACTATCACAACATGAATCCTTCTAAGCACAATATTTCCAATACTGTTAGACTGGCACAGTATGGAAAAAATAATGAAAAAATGATAGAAGAAAAATATGCTTCTAATTTAAAGAACTTGAGAGAACAAAAATTATTTTTAAGCTTACATTAAATAAACATGTAATGCAGGAGAGAGTTGGTTAATCCTTGTAAGAAGTAAGCTTGGTTTGCAAAAGATATACTTTTAACAAGTCACAGAGAATGCTTCAGTTGTCTTGTAGCTGCTAGTTTGTAACTGTGTTTATTGAGAGCAGCTGCTGCAGAGTAAGAGAGGAATTTGGCAAGATGCCCAGACTTGCAGTTGCAAAACCAAGTAACAGTTTTTATTTTGAAATAGTTAAATCCTCTTCAGTTCAAACTTGCAAACTTAGAGCTCAAAGTCTTGTTCTTAAAGCAGCATATATATTATGAAGTGAGAAAGGAGACAGTGATTCCCCAGTATGAAATAGTGTGCAGAGTAATTTAGAAAACTGCAGTGCCTGTCAGCTCCAGTTAAATTAAGAGTGATGCTGTAAGTGTACAATAACAATTCAGCAGTTAAGTTCTCAAATAGTATGCAAGGAATAAAATTAAGAGGTAACTTAGCTGTAAGTCCAAGGATGCAAACAGGATATTTCAGGGGATGTAATCCTTGTAGAAAATAGTCCAGAGTAATCCAAGCAAACAGTCCTTTGTGAAAGCAGTTGGTTTGAGAAAAACAATGCAGCTCAGAGACTGTGTGTAAGCTGTTACTCCTGCTAATGAAAATAACTAAGCACCTGTTTGCTGACAGGTGGAGCCTTAAGTAACATGAAAGTGAGAGAACCATGTGATGAGAAGTGAGAGAAGTAAAACATGAAATGGAATCCTGACAGTTTTATTTTAACACATAATTATTTTGAGTTCAATTCTAATTTTTATTTACAACTACAGGGGACTGCGATGGGGACAACATTTGCCCCATCGTATGCCAATTTATTTATGGATTATTTCGAAAATAATTTTATCTGGTCTAATAATCCCTATAGTGGACAACTTTACAAATATTTTAGATACATCGATGACGTCATAATCATCTGGAGAGGGAAAGAAGAATCAATAGCAAAATTTATTGAACATATTAACAATAACAATTTAAATTTAAAATTTACCAGTAAAATAGAAAAAGAATGGATTGAATTCCTGGATCTCACATTATTTGTAGATAAGGATAGGAAAATTGCAGTTCAAAATTATCGAAAACCAACTGATAAAAACGGATTTTTAAGTGCAAAGAGTGGGCATTTGCCCAGATGGAAAATAAACATTCCTCTGGGCCAATACCAACGTATTCGTAGAAATTGTACACATCTGGATGATTTCTTTGAAGAGTCAGAAATTCTGGACCAGAGGTTCAAAGAAAAGGGCTATGATGCGGGCCTCCTATCTAATATCAAAGATAAGGTAAAAAGGATGGATAGAAATAGTATGCTTAATAATAATAAACACCCCAATAGAAACACTATATGTAATACAGAAGGAACTAACAATATACGATTTATCACTACATATAGCCAAGGGAGCAGGGATATAGAGAACATCTTGAATAAACATTGGTCCATCCTGACTCTAGACCCCATATTGGGTAAAGTGTTACCTGATGGACCAACTATGACTTTCAAGAAAAATAAAGATTTAAAAAATCTCTTAGCGCCATCAAAACTTAAGACCTTACCCAAACCCTCTGTAGTAAGAGAATCACACTGGCTCAGTAGAACCAATGGCACCTGGCCATGTGGAACCAAAAACCGCAATATGTGCAATCGCATCATTAGAGGGGATACTTTTAAGGATGCGAATAGCTCAAAAACTTGCAAAATACAACATAAATTTACTTGCAAATCAACATATGTGGTATACCTTCTAATGTGCGATTGCAAATGCGTTTATATAGGACGCACGAAAAGACACATCAAGAATAGGTTCAGCGAACATCTTAACAATATTAAAAATAAAGTTGATAATCATAGAGTACCATATCACTTTTTAAATTACCATAAAGCAAATAATTATGGATTACGCATTATGGTCATAGATTGGATCCCTCCTAATAGCTGTAAAAACAGACTAAGGAGCCTAAGGCAACGCGAAACATACTGGATCCATGAACTTCAATCTTTAAATACTGTAAGCAATCTGGGTCTTAATATAGACCTAGATTTACAAGCATTTATGTAACAAAATACTAGAGAATCCTCACAAAATAGGCAACTGCTTCCGAAGCCATCCGTGTCAGATTTACATTATGCATGTGCCCTTATTAGCCAGAAAACTTTTGTCAAAAATTTTTTAGTCATTTAATTTACATGTAAAGGCTCTATTAGGATCTTATTCAATTAGAAATTATCCATAGTTTCATGTTATTTTCATACTTTGCTAGGGTAGATTTCAATAGTTTTTTTCTATTACTTTTTTAAAATGTATTAATATGTGATTTTAAATGTAGTATTTCTTTGTCAAATAACTATACTGTCAAGTGTCACTGTATTGATACTCCGTCTTTTATGTATTTATAGCCTACTCAGAAAGGACTCTTAGTTTATTTTTTAACGTGCAAGACTTACTTTAACATCATTGATGAGTCATAACCAATGAGATGACTCCTTTGAGAGGCGCGCCTTACCGGGACTGTTTAAAAGACTGAAGTGACGTCACTCCGAACATCCTCTTGAAAAAGTCAGGTCGTAGCCTGAGGAAACGCGTCGAGGCGGCACAAAAGAACTTCTCCCAGCTTTTCTGTTACCAATGACATTTGGAGTATCCCTCGGCATAAGCTGAATTCGCACACGGTGATCCGGAAGCCGTCTTGGGGATTTCTAGCTACAAGGTGACGGACAGCACACCCCTGACATTTGGTGATACAAACTGGGATTTGTTTATTGTGCCAATTTTACTTTGTAACACTGTACGTGCGATTTACACGCTTTTTATTGCTTGATATTAAATGATTTTACACTTAGAGTGGGTTGCGCTCTGTGTTTTATCTTGTTTTCCAGCCACTTCCTAAAGACCAGGATCGCAGCCCTGTGTCATCACTTGGAGCGGCACCCACCAATTCTCAACACTATTGGGAAGTATTGTTACCTTCTCTAAACTCATTTTATGAATAGTGATTTGATTTCTTTGTGTTACGTAATAATAGTATCACTCATTCCTCTGTATAGGACCATTGTTCTACTTAAATATTCTATTGCTCTAACCTTCCATTGTTTACAAATTATATCTCAATCGATATACTATATTATATATTGCTTTACCTATGTAAGGACTCCGCTCCTGGTTTTCCTTTTTTTTACTACAGCTTACCTTCCCACCTGTATTTAAGTCATGTCTCCGCCCCAAACAAGTGCTTAGTTATTAAGTTCATATCAGCTAAGCTCTACGCTTCCAACTCTGATCCTGTGTATTATTTCAAGAATTGAATTTATATGATACTCCAAGTTATTGGATTTACAAATACCAGCAGGAGCTGGTCCTACAAACAACTCTCCCAGTGTAACTATATTAAATCAACTAAGTTACATATTTGTTGCTCTGCAGTCAGCATAAGCTCTTACCCTGAGGATTGGATCTGTTTTATCAGACACCTACAAACCAAGACCAACCGGAACAACCGAGGAGCAACCGCAAGTAAAATAAAATCTTAAGTTACTTCCACACTGATAACAGGTCTATTTTCTGCATTACTAGCATATCGCTACTTTTGTTTCATATAACATTTGTAACAAGCCGGTTTCAGTATAACGCTACGGAACAGCTCTGACGTCACCAGCTGGGGAACTCCTGTGTATCTGACACGCCCCTGTCAGCCGCTGCTTGGTTCTGCGTTCTCTCTCACTACTTACTAGACGGATACTATTGCTGTCAGCCTTTACAGTGTCTAGTCCACATTGCACATGCTGTCTATCTAATCTTAAGTAGCCATACTGAAAATCACTGATTGCCATTTCTGAATACCAATTCAATGTTATTGAACTTCCTTTGCATTTACTGAGCAGAATATTGCTACATATTAATAGTAGCCTTATTAACATATATATTCCTACTCTTCAATTCATCATAAAATAAAACTCACTCTGAATCATCACAGCCTATGCTGAAATAATAGTCTGTATTTTAGAGTGAAACATTCATACTATTACGGCAGTTGAGATCCAACATACTAAATCTCATTACAGAATAACTAAGCCATTATTATGGATCCAGCCGAGCTCCCACAAATTGTCTTTAACTTGTCACAAAGGGTAGACCAACTCAGCCAGGGTCTAAGAGAATTACAATTGGAGAATGAGATTTTGAGAAACGTCATAAAAGATTCCATGACTCCTAAACTACCAGCCCAAGAGACCTCTCCTGAACCCTTTGTTGCCCCTCCAGATTTTTTTCAAGGAGACAGAAATCAATACCGCCACTTTAAGAATGCTTGCCTTCTCAATTTTTCTCTCAAGCCTAGGACCTATCCAAATGATAGGGTGAAAGTTCTCACCATGATTAGTTACTTAAGGGGAGAACCCCGTATATGGGCTGACACACTATTCGAGACTAACAACCCGGTCCTATCCTCCTTCTCTGCATTTCTTGACGTCATGGATGAATTGTACAATGATGCCAACCTCCAAATTACAGCTGAGAGCAAAATGAGGAAATTGAAACAAGGATCTAGACCTGTGGAATATTACATAACGGAGTTCAAACAGTACTCCATTGACTCCCAATGGAATGCCATAGCCCTCAGAAATCAATTTAGACTTGGTCTTTCTGATGCAGTCAAGGATGAATTAGCCAGAACAGAATTGCCAGAGACACTTGAGGCTCTTATGAAATTAAGTAGCCATATTGATAGAAGATTAAGGGAGAGAAGATCCGAACGACAATACTCAGACCAGCCATACAAAAAGGTTTCCAGTCCTAATCAACCTACTCGTAGGTCTAATAGTTCTAGTCCCAGTGGAGCTGAAGCTATGGATATCAGTATCTTCAGGGGGCCTCTATCACCGGATGAACGTATGAGAAGAAAGACCCGGGGCCTTTGCATGTATTGTGGTGATCCAGCTCACAGTCTTAAGGATTGCCCTACCATACCTCAGAAAAAGACCAGTAAGTGTAGCACTAACTTCACCTCTCAAGTAGTACTTAACAAACCACTTCACTGTTCTCTACTTTTGTCTTTACAGTGGGCAAGTAAACAGATGTCCGTCCCTGCTATCGTTGACACTGGAGCTCAAGGGAACTACATTGAGAGCTCATTAGTGTCTATCAATAAAATACCTCTGATTAAGAAATTGTCTCCTATTTCACTTCGTGTTGTTGATGGCTCTGAGATTTCTTCTGGACCTATTACACATCATACCATCCCTCTTTCTGTCACTACATTAAATAATCACCATGAACATCTCTCTTTTGATGTGATTACATCTCCCCTTTTTCCAATTGTTCTCGGGTTGGCTTGGCTACAATTACATGAACCTCAGATCAGTTGGAAATCTCTAAATATACATTTAAACTCACAATATTGCCAACAAACCTGTATTAGGCAGTCACTACTTTCTCTGAACCCCACATCTGACATTCCCGTACCAAATGAATACAGTCACTTCGCTGAGGTTTTCAGTAAAAAAGAGGCGGAAACACTTCCTCCCCATCGATCCTATGACTGTCCCATAGAGTTAAAACCAGGTACAACTCCACCCATAGGACACTTATATCCTCTATGTCAATCCGAATTAGACCACCTAAAAAGCTACTTAGATGAAAACTTGAAGAAAGGATTAATTCGTCCTTCTGTCTCACCAGCCGGTGCTGGTATGTTTTTTGTCCGAAACAAGGACAACTCTTTACGCCCTATTATCGATTTTAGACAACTAAATAAGATCACCATAAAAAATCGCTACCCACTTCCACTCATTCCGGAACTCATTGAGAGACTACGACATGCTACTATCTATACTAAACTGGATCTGAGGGGAGCATACAACCTTGTACGCATCAGAGAGGGTGATGAATGGCTCACGGCTTTTAGAACAAGATACGGGTTGTATGAATACTTAGTTATGCCTTTCGGACTCACCAACGCACCAGCAACCTTCCAATTCTTTATAAATGACATTTTTCATGATTTACTTGATATCTGTGTCATAGTTTATTTAGATGACATTTTGATATATTCCTCCATTACAACAGACCACATCAAACATGTTAGTTGGGTTTTATCTCGTCTCCAGGTTCACCGACTCTATGCCAAACTGGAAAAATGCATTTTTCATACTACAAAGATAGAATTCCTGGGTTATTCCATCAGCCCTGAAGGCATTCAAATGCAAGAAGGAAAAGTTGAGGCAGTAAAATCATGGCCAACTCCTCTGAACAGAAAGGATCTACAAAAATTCCTCGGATTCAGTAATTATTACAGGAAATTCATCCGAAACTTTTCGAGTATTTCAAAACCCCTTACCAAACTTACCAGCTCCAATTGCGTGTTCCGATGGTCGAAAGAAGCTGCTGATGCCTTCAGTTTTCTGAAGGAGTCTTTTTCCTCAGCTCCTATATTAAGGTATCCTGATCCCGACCTGCAGTATATATTGGAAGTGGATTCCTCAGACTATGCACTCGGTGCAGTGTTATCACAACGTAAGACACTCAAAGAACCTCTATTCCCTATTGGGTTCTTCTCAAAGATTATGTCCTCTGCAGAAATGAATTACTCCATAGGGGATAAAGAATTACTCGCCATCAAAAGAGCTTTGGAATTCTGGAGACATCTTCTGGAAAGTACATCTCATCCCATCATAATATATACAGACCATCGTAACCTCGAATTTCTACAAAACAACAAAACTTTATCTGGAAGACAGGTTAGATGGAGCCTCTTCTTCAGTCGTTTTGACTTCCAGATTTTGTATAGACCTGGATCAAAAAATGGAAAGGCAGATGCCCTCTCCCGCAGAGATCCTAGACCCATTCCTGAATATACACCTAGTTGTATCCTCCCACCTACTAAATTTCTCGGTTCACTCTCTATCTCAGTTCCAGACTATGAAGCCGCCTTAGGTTTGGAAAAACAAACACTATTGAACTCTCTGATTAAGAAAGACGGTTTATATTATCATGGTTCTCAGATTTATGTACCTGAACCATTCAGAGCACAAATAATCAAAGAACACCATGACCCTCCTTTACTTGGTCATGTAGGTATCAGACGCACTAAGGAATTAGTAAGCAGAACTTACTGGTGGCCATCCATGGAAAATTCTATTAAGGCTTATATCCAGCAGTGTAATACTTGCTCAGTATCCAAACCCGAGAGAAGACCTCCGTACGGACTCCTCATGCCTTTGGACATACCCAATTCACCCTGGGCTCACATTGGCATGGATTTTATCGTAGAACTACCACCAAGCTCTGGTTTCACCACCATTTTAGTCGTTACTGACCACTTTACTAAAATGGCACATTTCATTGCTTGCCACAAGTTACCTACTTCCTCTGAAACTGCACATTTGTTTCTAAACAACGTAGTAAGGCATCATGGTTTACCGACTATTTTGTTCACCGACAGAGGTAGCCAATTTACCTCAAGGTTTTGGAAAACACTCACTACAACTCTACAAATTGAACAACGACTAAGTACTGCTTTCCACCCGCAAACGAACGGACAAACTGAAAGATTGAATCAATGGCTCGAACAATACTTACGTTGTTACTGTTCATAATATCAAAATAAATGGTCATCCTTTCTTGCTATGGCCGAATTTTCCTACAATAACACGATCAACAGTACCACCAATTACTCTCCCTTCTTTGCTAACTACGGTTTCAATCCTAGATTCAATTTTCAGCACTCCTCTTCTGAAAATACACCATCTGTTGACGAATTGATACAATGCCTAGCAGAAAACTTCCATCATCTATCTACAAACATACAGCATGCACAAGCAACTCAGAAAAAGTACTATGACTTACGACGAAGAGTTGCTCCAAAGTATGAAATAGGAGACTTCGTGTGGTTGTCAACAAAAAAACATAATTTATGCTTACCTGATAAATTCCTTTCTTCTGTTGTGTGATCAGTCCACGGGTCATCATTACTTCTGGGATATAACTCCTCCCCAACAGGAAATGCAAGAGGATTCACCCAGCAGAGCTGCATATAGCTCCTCCCCTCTACGTCACTCCCAGTCATTCGACCAAGAATCAACGAGAAAGGAGAAACCAAGGGTGAAGTGGTGACTGGAGTATAATTTAAAAGATATTTACCTGCCTTAAAAAAACAGGGCGGGCCGTGGACTGATCACACAACAGAAGAAAGGAATTTATCAGGTAAGCATAAATTATGTTTTCTTCTGTTATGTGTGATCAGTCCACGGGTCATCATTACTTCTGGGATACCAATACCAAAGCAAAAGTACACGGATGACGGGAGGGATAGGCAGGCTCATTATACAGAAGGAACCACTGCCTGAAGAACCTTTCTCCCAAAAATAGCCTCCGAAGAAGCAAAAGTGTCAAATTTGTAAAATTTGGAAAAAGTATGAAGCGAAGACCAAGTTGCAGCCTTGCAAATCTGTTCAACAGAGGCCTCATTCTTAAAGGCCCAAGTGGAAGCCACAGCTCTAGTAGAATGAGCTGTAATTCTTTCAGGAGGCTGCTGTCCAGCAGTCTCATAGGCTAAACGAATTATGCTACGAAGCCAGAAGGAGAGAGAGGTAGCCGAAGCCTTATGACCTCTCCTCTGACCAGAGTACACGACAAACAGGGAAGACGTTTGTCGAAAATCCTTAGTTGCCTGCAAGTAGAACTTGAGGGCACGAACTACATCCAGATTGTGTAGAAGACGTTCCTTCTTTGAAGAAGGATTCGGGCACAGTGAAGGCACCACGATCTCTTGATTGATGTTCCTGTTAGTGACTACCTTAGGTAAGAACCCAGGTTTTGTACGCAGAACTACCTTATCTGAATGAAAAATCAAATAAGGAGAATCACAATGTAAAGCTGATAACTCAGAGACTCTCCGAGCCGAAGAAATAGCCATTAAAAATAACACTTTCCAAGATAACAACTTTATATCAATGGAATGAAGGGGTTCAAACGGAACTCCTTGTAGAACGTTAAGAACAAGGTTTAAACTCCATGGCGGAGCAACAGTTTTAAACACAGGCTTGATCCTAGCTAAAGCCTGACAAAAGGCCTGGACGTCTGGATTTTCTGACAGACGCCTGTGTAACAAGATGGACAGAGCTGAGATCTGTCCCTTTAATGAGCTAGCCGATAAACCCTTTTCTAAACCTTCTTGTAGAAAGGACAATATCCTAGGAATCCTAACCTTACTCCAGGAGTAACCTTTGGATTCGCACCAGTATAGGTATTTACGCCATATCTTGTGGTAAATCCTTCTGGTAACAGGCTTCCTAGCCTGTATCAGGGTATCAATAACCGACTCAGAAAAACCACGTTTTGATAAAATCAAGCGTTCAATTTCCAAGCAGTCAGCTTCAGAGAAGTTAGATTTTGATGTTTGAATGGACCCTGTATCAGAAGGTCCTGTCTTAGAGGTAGAGACCAAGGCGGACAGGATGACATGTCCACTAGATCTGCATACCAAGTCCTGCGTGGCCATGCAGGCGCTATTAGAATCACTGATGCTCTCTCCTGTTTGATTTTGGCAATCAATCGAGGAAGCAGCGGGAAGGGTGGAAACACATAAGCCATCCCGAAGTTCCAAGGTGCTGTCAAAGCATCTATCAGAAACGCTCCCGGATCCCTGGATCTGGACCCGTAGCGAGGAAGTTTGGCGTTCTGGCGAGACGCCATGAGATCTATCTCTGGTTTGCCCCAACGTCGAAGTATTTGGGCAAAGACCTCCGGATGAAGTTCCCACTCCCCCGGATGAAAAGTCTGGCGACTCAAGAAATCCGCCTCCCAGTTCTCCACTCCCGGGATGTGGATTGCTGACAGGTGGCAAGAGTGAGACTCTGCCCAGCGAATTATGTTTGATACTTCCATCATTGCTAGGGAGCTTCTTGTCCCTCCTTGATGGTTGATGTAAGCTACAGTCGTGATGTTGTCCGACTGAAACCTGATGAACCCCCGAGTTTTTAACTGGGGCCAAGCCAGAAGGGCATTGAGAACTGCTCTCAATTCCAGAATGTTTATTGGCAGGAGACTTTCCTCCTGATTCCATTGTCCCTGAGCCTTCAGAGAATTCCAGACAGCGCCCCAACCTAGTAGGCTGGCGTCTGTTGTTACAATTGTCCAGTCCGGCCTGCTGAATGGCATCCCCCTGGACAGATGTGGCCGAGAAAGCCACCATAGAAGAGAGTTTCTGGTCTCTTGATCCAGATTCAGAGTAGGGGACAAGTCTGAGTAATCCCCATTCCACTGACTCAGCATGCACAATTGCAGCGGTCTGAGATGTAGACGTGCAAAGGGTACTATGTCCATTGCTGCTACCATTAAGCCGATCACCTCCATGCATTGAGCTACTGACGGGAGTTGAATGGAATGAAGGACACGGCATGCATTTAGAAGCTTTGTTAATCTGTCTTCTGTCAGATAAATCTTCATTTCTACAGAATCTATAAGAGTCCCCAAGAATGGAACTCTTGTGAGAGGAAAGAGAGAACTTTTCTTTTCGTTCACTTTCCATCCATGCGACCTTAGAAATGCCAGAACTAACTCTGTATGAGACTTGGCAGTTTGAAAGCTTGAAGCTTGTATCAGAATGTCATCTAGGTACGGAGCTACCGAAATTCCTCGCGGTCTTAGTACCGCCAGAAGGGCACCCAGAACCTTTGTGAAGATTCTTGGAGCCGTAGCCAATCCGAATGGAAGAGCTACAAACTGGTAATGCCTGTCTAAGAAGGCAAACCTTAGATACCGGTAATGATCTTTGTGAATCGGTATGTGAAGGTAAGCATCCTTTAAGTCCACTGTGGTCATGTACTGACCTTTTTGGATCATGGGTAAGATTGTCCGAATAGTTTCCATTTTGAACGATGGAACTCTTAGGAATTTGTTTAGGATCTTTAAATCCAAGATTGGCCTGAAAGTTCCCTCTTTTTTGGGAACCACAAACAGGTTTGAGTAAAACCCTTGTCCTTGTTCCGACCGCGGAACTGGATGGATCACTCCCATTAATAACAGATCTTGTACACAGCGTAGAAACGCTTCTTTCTTTATCTGGTTTGTTGACAACCTTGACAGATGAAATCTCCCTCTTGGGGGAGAGAATTTGAAGTCTAGAAGGTATCCCTGAGATATGATCTCTAGCGCCCAGGGATCCTGAACATCTCTTGCCCAAGCCTGGGCGAAGAGAGAGAGTCTGCCCCCCACTAGATCCGGTCCCGGATCGGGGGCCCTCGGTTCATGCTGTCTTTGGGGCAGCAGCAGGTTTCCTGGCCTGCTTGCCCTTGTTCCAGGACTGGTTAGGTTTCCAGCCTTGTCTGTAACGAGCAACAGCTCCTTCCTGTTTTGGTGCAGTGGAAGTTGGTGCTGCTCCTGCTTTGAAATTCCGAAAGGGACGAAAATTAGACTGTCTAGCCTTAGCTTTGGCTTTGTCTTGAGGCAGGGCGTGGCCCTTACCTCCTGTAATGTCAGCGATAATTTCTTTCAAACCGGGCCCAAATAAAGTTTGCCCCTTGAAAGGTATATTAAGTAATTTGGACTTAGAAGTTACATCAGCTGACCAGGATTTTAGCCACAGCGCCCTACGTGCCTGAATGGCGAATCCTGAGTTCTTAGCCGTAAGTTTGGTTAAATGTACTACGGCCTCCGAAATGAATGAATTAGCTAGTTTAAGGACTCTAAGCCTGTCCGTAATGTCGTCCAGCGTAGCTGAACTAAGGTTCTCTTCCAGAGACTCAATCCAAAATGCTGCCGCAGCCGTAATCGGCGCGATGCATGCAAGGGGTTGCAATATAAAACCTTGTTGAACAAACATTTTCTTAAGGTAACCCTCTAATTTTTTATCCATTGGATCTGAAAAAGCACAGCTATCCTCCACCGGGATAGTGGTACGCTTAGCTAAAGTAGAAACTGCTCCCTCCACCTTAGGGACCGTTTGCCATAAGTCCCGTGTGGTGGCGTCTATTGGAAACATCTTTCTAAATATTGGAGGGGGTGAGAACGGCACACCGGGTCTATCCCACTCCTTAGTAACAATTTCAGTTAGTCTCTTAGGTATAGGAAAAACGTCAGTACTCGCCGGTACCGCAAAGTATTTATCCAACCTACACAATTTCTCTGGTATTGCAACAGTGTTACAATCATTAAGAGCCGCTAAAACCTCCCCTAGTAATACACGGAGGTTCTCCAATTTAAATTTAAAATTTGAAATATCTGAATCCAATCTGTTTGGATCAGAACCGTCACCCACAGAATGAAGCTCTCCGTCCTCATGCTCTGCAAGCTGTGACGCAGTATCAGACATGGCCCTAGTATTATCAGCGCACTCTGTTCTCACCCCAGAGTGATCACGCTTGCCTCTTAGTTCTGGTAATTTAGCCAAAACTTCAGTCATAACAGTAGCCATATCTTGTAATGTTATCTGTAATGGCCGCCCAGATGTACTAGGCGCCACAATATCACGCACCTCCCGGGCGGGAGATGCAGGTACTTACACGTGAGGCGAGTTAGTCGGCATAACTCTCCCCTCGCTGTTTGGTGAAATTTGTTCAATTTGTACAGATTGGCTTTTATTTAAAGTAGCATCAATACAGTTAGTACATAAATTTCTATTGGGCTCCACCTTGGTATTGGAACAAATGACACAGGTATCTTCCTCTGAATCAGACATGTTTAACACACTAGCAATAAACTTGCAACTTGGTTACAATCTTATTTAACAAAAACGTACTGTGCCTCAAAGAAGCACTAAACGATTAAATGACAGTTGAAATAATGAACTGAAAAACAGTTATGGCATCAATCCTTAAAAACAACACAACTTTTAGCAAAGGTTTGTTCCCCTTAGTAAAGTAACAATAATTAAATTTGAAACATAAAAATTACAGAGCAACGTTTTTTAATCACAGTCAATATATAAGTCTCACAGCTCTGCTGAGAGAATCTACCTCCCTCCAAAGAAGTTTGAAGACCCCTGAGTTCTGTTAGAGATGAACCGGATCATGCAGGAAATACAAGAGTAACTGACTGGAAATTTTTGATGCGTAGCAAAGAGCGCCAAAAACGGCCCCTCCCCCTCACACACAGCAGTGAGAGAGAAACGAAACTGTCACAATTTAAAACAAGCAACTGCCAAGTGGAAAAATAATGCCCAAACATTTATTCACTCAGTACCTCAGAAAATGCAAACGATTCTACATTCCAGCAAAAACGTTTAACATAATAAATACCTATTCAAAGGTTTAATGTACTTTTAACAGAGTAATTCCAGTGAAATACCATCCCCAGAATACTGAAGTGTAGAGTATACATACATGTCATTATAACGGTATGGCAGGATTTTCTCATCAATTCCATTCAGAAAATAAAAACTGCTACATACCTCAATGCAGATTCATCTGCCCGCTGTCCCCTGATCTGAAGCTTTTACCTCCCTCAGATGGCCGAGAAACAGCAATATGATCTTAACTACTCCGGTTAAAATCATAGTAAAAACTCTGGTAGATTCTTCTTCAAACTCTGCCAGAGAGGCAATAACACGCTCCGGTGCTATTGTAAAATAACAAACTTTTGATTGAAGTTATAAAAACTAAGTATAATCACCATAGTCCTCTCACACATCCTATCTAGTCGTTGGGTGCAAGAGAATGACTGGGAGTGACGTAGAGGGGAGGAGCTATATGCAGCTCTGCTGGGTGAATCCTCTTGCATTTCCTGTTGGGGAGGAGTTATATCCCAGAAGTAATGATGACCCGTGGACTGATCACACATAACAGAAGAAATATCAAGCTACATCTTCCCAAGAAGAAATTGGCTAGTTTATTCATCGGTCCATTCAAGATCACTCACGTAGTAAATGAGAATGCAGTTACCTTGGATTTACCTGATTCTTTGATAATACACCCCACTTTCCACGTCTCTTTGCTCAAGCCTTATACAGGTCAACACCCTCCTACACCTCTCCTTCCTCCTGATCCGCTACGTCTGGACACAGACATGTATGAAGTTCAGGATCTCCTGGATTCGAGATATTGTAATGGTGAACTTCAGTATCTTGTGAGATGGAAAGGTTTTTCATCTGACGAAGACTCCTGGGAACCTCATACCCATATTGATGCTACGAGGCTTGTTGCACGTTTCCATAGACGTTTCCCGCACAGACCTAAACATCCAGCCGTGGTCGGCTTGCTTGAGGGGGGGGACGTGTAAGGACTCCGCTCCTGGTTTTCCTTTTTTTTACTACAGCTTACCTTCCCACCTGTATTTAAGTCATGTCTCCGCCCCAAACAAGTGCTTAGTTATTAAGTTCATATTAGCTAAGCTCTACGCTTCCAACTCTGATCCTGTGTATTATTTCAAGAATTGAATTTATATGATACTCCAAGTTATTGGATTTACAAATACCAGCAGGAGCTGGTCCTACAAACAACTCTCCCAGTGTAACTGTATTAAATCAACTAAGTTACATATTTGTTGCTCTGCAGTCAGCATAAGCTCTTACCCTGAGGATTGGATCTGTTTTATCAGACACCTACAAACCAAGACCAACCGGAACAACCGAGGAGCAACCGCAAGTAAAATAAAATCTTAAGTTACTTCCACACTGATAACAGGTCTATTTTCTGCATTACTAGCATATCGCTACTTTTGTTTCATATAACATTTGTAACAAGCCGGTTTCAGTATAACGCTACGGAACAGCTCTGACGTCACCAGCTGGGGAACTCCTGTGTATCTGACACGCCCCTGTCAGCCGCTGCTTGGTTCTGCGTTCTCTCTCACTACTTACTAGACGGATACTATTGCTGTCAGCCTTTACAGTGTCTAGTCCACATTGCACATGCTGTCTATCTAATCTTAAGTAGCCATACTGAAAATCACTGATTGCCATTTCTGAATACCAATTCAATGTTATTGAACTTCCTTTGCATTTACTGAGCAGAATATTGCTACATATTAATAGTAGCCTTATTAACATATATATTCCTACTCTTCAATTCATCATAAAATAAAACTCACTCTGAATCATCACAGCCTATGCTGAAATAATAGTCTGTATTTTAGAGTGAAACATTCATACTATTACGGCAGTTGAGATCCAACATACTAAATCTCATTACAACCTATTAGGCAATTCTCACTTAGACCATTTACATGGTTTTTCGATTTACTATTTGCCTTCAATAGAGAAGCGCTGCTGATTTGGGTTTCACCTATTTCTGTTTGTGGTTCGTATCCATGCTTGATAGAACAGAGAAAGTCTGCCCCCCACTTGATCCGATCCCGGACCGGGGGCAAACCCTTCATGCTGATTTAGACTCAGCTGTGGGTTTCTTTGATTACTTTCCCTTATACCAAGACTGATTATGTTTCCAAGAGGACTTGGATTGATCCTGTTTGGCAGAAGAAGAAGACTTTCCTTTTTGTCTTGAGGAAGAAAAGACCCTTTTCCGTCAGTAATATTAGAAATTATTTCTGCCAGACCAGGTCCAAACAAGGTCTTACACTTGTAAGGAAGGGCCAAAAGCTTGGACTTGGAAGAGACATCAGAGGACCAAGATTTCAACCATAACACCCTGAGGGCTAGCACAGCGAAGCCAGATATCTTGGCTCCCAGTTTAATAACCTGCATGCTAGCATCAGAAATAAAGGAATTGGCTAGCTTGAGAGCCCTAATCCTGTCTTGGATCTCCTCCAAAGGAGTCTTTACCTGAAGAGAATCAGACAAGGCATCAAACCAAAAAGATGCCGCACTTGACACAGTGGCAATACAAACTGCAAGTTGACATTGAAGACCTTGATGAACGTACATCTTCTTCAAAAAGCTTCCAGCTTCTTGTCCATTGGATCCTTAAAAGAACAGCTATCCATGGGAATAGTAGTTCTCTTAGCCAGAGTAAAAATGGCCCCTTCTACTTTAGGCACCGTGTTCCATGAATCTTTAATGGAGTCAGCGACAGGAAACATCTTTTTAAAGACAGGAGACGGGGAAAAAGGTATCCTTGGCTTCTCCCATTCCTGTGCAATAATCTCCGTAACACGGTCCAAAACAGGAAACACTTCCACAGAGGAAGGAACATCGTAGTAATTATAAGGTTTACTAGATTTCTTTGGGTTGACAACAACAGGCGTATAGGAGTCGTCCAAAGTAGCCAAAACCTCCTTTAACAATACACGAAGGTGTTCAAGCTTAAATCTGAAATATACTACTTCAGTATCAGAAGAAGGAATTATACTGTCCGAATCTGAGATTTCACCCTCAGAGGCCAATGATGTATCCTCCTCATGAGACTTATGAGGCAGGGCAACTTGAGTAGCAGCAGATGAAACAGAAACCTTGCTATATGAATCTCTAATTTTCCTCTTGCGTATTCCCTTTAGCATAGGAAAAGAAGATAAAACCGCAGATACCGCTGAAGATACCTGCGCAGCAATTTCTGCGTGAAAATAAACGCCTGCAGGAGGCTGAGAGGAACTGCATGGCACTGCATGTGACACCATAAAGGCTTGGGACGTTATAGGAGAAAGCTGCATCGTTGCCTGAACAACATCATCCTGAGAGACATTAGGCTCAACAAAAAGAAGTTTATCTTTGTATTTCAATGTCCTGTTTACACAAGAGGAACAAAATTGCATAGGGGAAACAATTTGGGTCTCTAAGCACAGTAAACAGTTATTCATAGGAGCAGCCTCCTGCTACATGTCGGACATTGTTCCAAAAAAACAGTTAAAAGAAAAAACAAAGAGAACCGTTACCATCAATTGTAAAAAAAAATCCCCAAAAGGCTGGACTTTTTTATTAAAATTATCCCCTGAAATAAAAGTCACCTATACACCTCAGATTAGCTGAGGTGCTCCTACCTGACCTTCAAAACCACTACTTTAATACTCCAAGTAACTAGTAGCAAGACCGGAGAACAGCCGAAAGACTGCAGAGGACTCTGAATCGGCTCCTGACACAAACCGCCGCTCCGTAAGCATAGAGCGGAAGTGCAGTCGGGTCACATGACCGCCCTAAACAGAACTGTGCCACACACAAAAGCGTGCGTTCTTAATACTAACGCTTCTGATTTTAAAAAGCAACTACAACAATTAATCCGGTAGCGACCAGCATTCTGTGTAAAACAAAAAAACATACCGCACAAAAAGGAAATTTATGCTTACCTGATAAATTTATTTCTTCTACGATATGACGAGTCCACGGATTTCATCCTTACTTGTGGGATATTAACCTCCTGCTAAATGGAAGTGGCAAAGAGCACCACAGCAGAGCTGTATATATAGCTCCTCCCTTCCCTCCAACTCCAGTCATTCAACCGAAGTTAGGAAGAGAAAGGAAAAGCCAAAGGTGCAGAAGTGACTGAAGTTTAACCAAAATATAATATATACCCGTCATAAAAATGACAGGGTGGGCCATGGACTTGTCATATCGTAGAAGAAATAAATTTATCAGGTAAGCATGAATTTCCTTTTCTTCTACAAGATATGACGAGTCCACGGATTTCATCCTTACTTGTGGGATACAATACCAAAGCTACAGGACACGGATGAAAGGGAGGGACAAGACAGGGACCTAACCGGAAGGCACCACTGCTTGAAGAACCATTCTCCCAAAACCAGCCTCAGAAGAAGCAAAAGTATCAAATTTGAAATATTTGGAAAATGTGTGAAGAGACGACCAAGTTGCAGCCTTGCAAATCTGTTCAACAGAAGCATCGTTTTTGAATGCCCATGAGGAAGCCACAGCCCTAGTAGAATGAGCCGTAATTCTTTCAGGAGGCTGCTGTCCAGCAGTCTCATATGCCAGACGGATGATACTCTTCAGCCAAAAAGAAAGAGAGGTAGCCGTAGCTTTCTGACCCCTACGCTTTCCAGAAAACACAATGAATAATGAAGATGATTGACGGAAATCCTTAGTTGCCTGCAAGTAAAACTTCAGGGCACGGACCACGTCCAAGTTATGCAACATACTCTCCTTCTTAGAAGAAGGGTTAGGATATAATGAACGAACAACAATTTCCTGATTAATATTCTTATTAGAAACAACCTTAGGAAGGAAACCAGGTTTGGTACGTAAAACCACCTTATCAGAATGGAAGATAAGATAAGGCGAATCACATTGTAACGCTGAAAGCTCCGAAACTCTACGAGCAGAAGAAATAGCAACCAAAAATAAAACTTTCCAAGATAACAACTTAATATCTATGGAATGCATGGGTTCAAACGGAACCCCTTGAAGAACATTAAGAACTAAATTCAAACTCCAGGGTGGAGCAATTGGTCTAAACCCAGGCTTAATTCTGGTTAGAGCCTGACAAAAAGAACGTCTGGAACATCTGCCAAACGTTTGTGTAGTAAAATTGACAAAGCAGAAATCTGTCCCTTTAAGGAACTCGCTGATAACCCTTTTTCCAATCCTTCTTGGAGAAAAGAGAGAATCCTGGGAATCCTAATTCTACTCCATGAGTAGCCTTTGGATTCACACCAAAAAAGATATTTATGCCATATCTTATGATAGATCTTTCTAGTGACAGGCTTACGTGCCTGAATCAAAGTATCAATGGCCGAATCAGAGAACCCCCGCTTAGATAAAATCAAGCGTTCAATCTCCAAGCAGTCAGTTGCAGAGAAACTAGATTTGGGTGTTGGAAGGGTCCCTGAATGAGAAGGTCCTGCCTCAATGGAAGCTTCCACGGCGGCAGAGAGGACATGTCCACTAGATCGGCATACCAAGTCCTGCGAGGCCACGCAGGCGCAATTAGAATTACTGAAGCCCTCTCCTGTTTCATCCAAGCAATCACCCGGGGCAGGAGAGCAAATGGTGGAAACACATAAGCTAGGTTGAACGACCAAGGCACTGCCAAGGAATCTATCAGTTCGGCCTGAGGATCCCTTGACCTGGATCCGTATCTTGGAAGCTTGGCATTCTGATGAGATAACATCAGATCCAACTCTGGTCTGCCCCATCTGAGGATCAGAGTGGCAAAGACCTCCGGATGGAGTTCCCACTCCCCCGGATGAAACGTCTGTCTGCTTAAAAAGTCTGCTTCCCAGTTGAAATTAGGAGAGGGTGAGAATGGGATACTTTACACATAGTGTATACTTCTTACCCCTCCCCATAAAGGGAAAAATGTCAGCCTGTTCTGTGCATCAAGTCTCCCAGAAACAAAAAGACTAAACATACCTCAATGTTGCTTGTAGCAAGACACCGTTCTCCACACTGAAGATTTTCTTACACTACCTTCAGCTGCTGTGGGAACCATCATGGATCTTAGAAAACGTTTGCTAAGATCATCAACATCAGGGCAGAAAGATTCCTCACTCTCCCTGAGAAAAATAGTACTCACTGGCACCATTTTAAAATAAAAAACTTCTTGATTGAAGAAACTAAACTAACACCTCACTTTACCTCTTCCTATTACTATACAGGCAAAGAGAATGACTGGAGGTGGAGGGAAGGGAGGAGATATATATACAGCTCTGCTGTGGTGCTCTTTGCCACTTCCTTTTAGCAGGAGGTTAATATCCCACAAGTAAGGATGAAATCCGTGGACTCGTCATATCTTGTAGAAGAAATACAGTCTCCGTCTCTCTAAGGGAGAATTACCCACTAAAAGGTCCCGCAATAAATAATAAATGTAAAGTGATCCACATAGTTAAACAAAGCAGGTTAATCCGTCCCATACCATGAGAAAATTAACCACTCAGTCTATCACATCAGTGCCTGCGATCTGCCAAAAGCAAATCCATCCCATACCATGAGAAAATTAACCCCTCAGTCTATCACATCAGTGCCTGCGATCTGCCAAAAGCAAATCCTTACTAAAGGATAAGAGTTCCCATAATAATTGCAGCCATAATGAGCTTAAGTGTAAGCCTCCACCTAGAAGATAAAATGCACTTACCTGCAATCTAGCTGGCCGGCAGGGAGACAGCTCACTAGGCGTGAAAGGGTGCCAACTCCTTACAGAGACCTGTGAAAAAAAGAAAGACTAGAGTAAAACTACTCTGGCTTTCTTTACTAGGGCAGCAAAATGTTAGGAAAACGCAGTAAGGCCCACCGTACAAGTTCCTAACTGCTTTAAAGCCACCACTACCCTACTGAAGAGATTAAGGTGGACTATGGCTAAACCCAAAAATCTTGCTTGTAGCGAAAAAAATCCAGTTTTTTTCAGACAACAGAACTTCATCTCCTCCATTGACAGAGGCAAAGAGAATGACTGGGGTTTATGGGTAGGGGAGTGACACTCCTCCTCCTCCTGCTGGCCAGGAGTTATATTCCCACTAGTAATTGATGATGTCGAGGACTCTCTATATCATTGGAAAGAAACAAATGTTAACTGCAATACATTAACGGGACATGAAACTCAACATTTATCGTCATAATTCAGATAGAGTGACATTTAAAAAAACAACTTTCTAAATTTACTTCTATTATCATATTTTCTTTGTTCTCTTGGTATCCTGTGTTGAAAAGCAGGGACATAAGCTCAGAAGCGTGCACGCGTCTGGAGCATTCTATATGTCAGCAGGTTTCCAAGAATGTTATCCATTTGCTGTCATGTAGTGCTCCAGACACTTATCTAGGTATCTCTTTAACAAAGAATACCAAAGAAACAAAGCAAAAATTTTAATACACGTAAACTGGAAACTTTTTTTAAATTATATGCTATGTCCAAATCAAGAAAATTCTCGAATTTTATATCCCTTTAATATTGTAGTATTTTCAAAACATATTCTTAAAAATTGCAATAAAAGGAAAATTAAAAGGGGCTACTTTCATCATTAGAAAGTTAAGCTTTTTTTTATACTGAAATAAAAAACATAATAATAACAAAGCTATTATTATATAGATTATAAAATAACATTTTTTTATGATGAAAGTTGTTACACAAACTATTTTATGCTTTGTGAAAGCTCATTCTTCACTTTTATCACATTAGAAAAATACACTTAATAAGTAGTAAATGAGGTAGTAACAATAAATATTCATTGACTGAAAAGTATAAGCAATATGTCTTTTAGGTTGGTAGCATTTTTTCTAGAAATGTCATGTTAAATGTTAATTTATAATTTAATATAATCAATATAAGTAATCTTACCTGGATATTAATCACATGGGGCAATAACAGAACTGACCACTCCCTCAGCTTACTTATTTAAAGGTAGTTTAATCCCTACTTCTGCTTCTAGTGAGCCAAACTATAGAGATTTAAGAGTTTTTTTTAGTCTGTAAATGCATGTATACATCTGACAATGTGGGGCTTGGTTAGGAGTCTGAAAATCAGCACAATGTTATTAAAAAATAAGCAAAACTATGCATTGTTACAAAAACACTCCCAGATGGGCTATATAAATGGATCATCTAAAAAAACATTTATGCCAAGAAGAAACATAATTTATGTAAAAACTTACCTGATAAATTCATTTCTTTCATATTGGCAAGAGTCCATGAGCTAGTGACGTATGGGATATATAATCCTACCAGGAGGGCCAAAGTTTGCCAAACCTCAAAATGCCTATCAATACACCCCTCACCACACCCACAATTCAGTTTAACAAATAGCCAAGAAGTGGGGTGATAAAGGAGTAAAAAGCATCAACAAAGGAATTTGTAAATAATTGTGCTTTATAAAAAAAAAAAAACATAACCACCATAAAAAAGTGGGTGGGCCTCATGGACTCTTGCCAATATGAAAGAAATGAATTGATCAGGTAAGTTCTTACATAAATTATATTTTCTTTCATGTAATTGGCAAGAGTCCATGAGCTAGTGACGTATGGGATAGCAATATCCAAGATGTGGAACTCCACGCAAGAGTCACTAGAGAGGGAGGGACAAAATAAAAATAGCCATTTTGCTGAAAAAAATTAATACACAACCCAAATATAAGTTTATTCTCAAAAATAAAAAGAAAAACTTAAATCATAAGCAGAAGAATCAAACGGAAACAGCTGCCTGAAAAACTTTCCTACCAAAAACTGCTTCGGAAGAAGCAAATACATAAAAATGGTAGAATTTAGTAAATGTATGCAAAGAAGACCAAACTGCAGCTTTGCAAATCTGATCAACTGAAGCTTCATTCTTAAAAGCCCAAGAAGTAGAAACTGATCTAGTAGAATGAGCTGTAATTCTCTGATGTGGGGCTTTACCCAACTCCAAATAAGCTTTATGAATCAAAAACAGAATTTATGCTTACCTGATAAATTACTTTCTCCAACGGTGTGTCCGGTCCACGGCGTCATCCTTACTTGTGGGAATATCTCTTCCCCAACAGGAAATGGCAAAGAGTCACAGCAAAGCTGGACATATAGTCCCTCCTAGGCTCTGCCCACCCCAGTCATTCGACCGACGGACAGGAGGAAAAATATAGGAGAAACCATATGGTACCGTGGTGACTGTAGTTAGAGAAAATAATTCATCAGACCTGATTAAAAAACCAGGGCGGGCCGTGGACCGGACACACCGTTGGAGAAAGTAATTTATCAGGTAAGCATAAATTCTGTTTTCTCCAACATTGGTGTGTCCGGTCCACGGCGTCATCCTTACTTGTGGGAACCAATATCAAAGCTTTAGGACACGGATGAAGGGAGGGAGCAAATCAGGTTACCTAAACGGAAGGCACTACGGCTTGCAAAACCTTTCTCCCAAAAATAGCCTCCGAAGAAGCAAAAGTATAAAATTTGTAAAATTTGGCAAAAGTGTGCAGTGAAGACCAAGTCGCTGCCTTACATATCTGATCAACAGAAGCCTTGTTCTTGAAGGCCCATGTGGAAGCCACAGCCCTAGTGGAGTGAGCTGTGATTCTTTCAGGAGGCTGCCGTCCGGCAGTCTCGTAAGCCAATCGGATGATGCTTTTAAGCCAAAAGGAAAGAGAGGTAGAAGTCGCTTTTTGACCTCTCCTTTTACCAGAATAGACAACAAACAGAGAAGATGTTTGTCTGAAATCTTTTGTAGCTTCTAAATAGAATTTTAGAGCACGGACTACGTCCAAATTGTGTAACAAACGTTCCTTCTTTGAAACTGGATTCGGACACAAAGAAGGTACAACTATCTCCTGGTTAATATTTTTGTTAGAAACAACCTTTGGAAGAAAACCAGGCTTAGTATACGCAAAACCACCTTATCTGCATGGAACACCAGATAGGGCGGAGAACACTGCAGAGCAGATAACTCTGAAACTCTTCTAGCAGAAGAAATAGCAACCAAAAACAAAACTTTCCAAGATAACAACTTAATATCTATGGAATGTAGAGGTTCAAACAGAACCCCTTGAAGAACTGAAAGAACTAGATTTAAACTCCAGGGAGGAGTCAAAGGTCTGTAAACAGGCTTGATCCTAACCAGAGCCTGAACAAATGCTTGAACATCTGGCATAGCCGCCAGTCGTTTGTGTAGTAAGACAGATAAAGCAGAAATCTGTCCCTTTAGAGAACTCGCAGATAATCCTTTATCCAAACCTTCTTGCAGAAAGGAAAGAATCTTAGGAATTTTTACCTTATTCCAAGGGAATCCCTTGGATTCACACCAGCAGATATATCTTTTCCATATTTTATGGTAAATCTTTCTAGTTACCGGTTTTCTGGCCTGAACCAGAGTATCAATCACCGAATCTGAAAACCCACGCTTTGATAGAATCAAGCGTTCAATCTCCAAGCCGTCAGCTGGAGGGAGACCAGATTTGGATGTTCGAATGGACCCTGAACAAGAAGGTCCTGTCTCAAAGGTAGCTTCCATGGTGGAACCGATGACATATTCACCAGGTCTGCATACCAAGTCCTGCGTGGCCACGCAGGAGCTATCAAGATCACCGAGACCCTCTCCTGTTTGATCCTGGCTACCAGCCTGGGAATGAGAGGAAACGGTGGGAACACATAAGCTAGGTTGAAGGTCCAAGGCGCTACTAGTGCATCCACTAGAGTCGCCTTGGGATCCCTGGATCTGGACCCGTAGCAAGGAACCTTGAAGTTCTGACGAGACGCCATCAGATCCATGTCTGGAATGCCCCATAATTGAGTCAACTGGGCAAAAAACTCCGGGTGGAGTTCCCACTCCCCCGGATGGAATGTCTGACGACTCAGATAATCCGCTTCCCAGTTTTCCACACCTGGGATGTGGATCGCAGATAGATGGCAGGAGTGATTCTCCGCCCATTGTATTATTTTGGTTACTTCTTTCATCGCCAGGGAACTCCTTGTTCCCCCCTGATGATTGATATACGCAACAGTCATCATGTTGTCTGATTGGAATCTTATGAATCTGGCCTTTGCAAGCTGAGGCCAAGCCCTGAGAGCATTGAATATCGCTCTTAGTTCCAGAATGTTTATCGGGAGAAGAGACTCTTCCCGAGACCATAGTCCCTGAGCTTTCAGGGATTCCCAGACCGCACCCACTAGACTGGCGTCGGTCGTGACAATGACCCACTCTGGTCTGCGGAAGCTCATTCCCTGGGATAGGTGGTCCAGGGATATCCACCAACGGAGTGATCGGAGTGAACGGAGCTAATCCGAATGGGAGGGCCACAAACTGGTAATGTTTGTCCAGAAAGGCGAACCTTAGGAACTGATGATGTTCTTTGTGGATAGGAATATGTAGGTACGCATCCTTTAGATCCACGGTAGTCATAAATTGACCCTCCTGGATAGTGGGTAGAATCGTTCGAATGGTTTCCATTTTGAACGATGGTACCCTGAGAAATTTGTTTAGGATCTTTAAATCCAGAATGGGTCTGAAGGTTCCCTCTTTTTTGGGAACTACGAACAGATTTGAGTAAAATCCCATTCCTTGTTCCGTCATTGGAACTGGGTGTATCACTCCCATCTTTAGCCGGTCTTCTACACAATGTAAGAACGCCTGTCTCTTTATTTGGTTTGAGGATAAGTGAGACATGTGGAACCTTCCCCTTGGGGGTAGTTCCTTGAATTCCAGAAGATAACCCTGAGAAACTATTTCTAGCGTCCAGGGATCCTGAACATCTCTTGCCCAAGCCTGAACAAAGAGAGAGAGTCTGCCCCCCACTAGATCCGGTCCCGGATCGGGGGCTACTCCTTCATGCTGTTTTGTTAGCGGTAGCAGGCTTCTTGGTCTGCTTACCCTTGTTCCAGCCTTGCATCGGTTTCCAGGCTGGTTTGGACTGTGAGGCATTACCCTCTTGCTTAGAGGATGCAGAATTAGAGGCCGGTCCATTCCTGAAATTACGAAAGGAACGAAAATTAGACTTATTCTTGGCCTTGAAAGGCCTATCTTGTGGGAGGGCGTGGCCCTTTCCCCCAGTGATGTCTGAGATAATCTCTTTCAATTCTGGTCCAAAGAGAGTTTTACCCTTGAAGGGGATGTTAAGCAATTTTGTCTTGGATGATACATCCGCTGACCAAGACTTTAGCCAAAGCGCTCTGCGCGCCACAATTGCAAACCCTGAATTTTTCGCCGCTAATCTAGCTAATTGCAAAGCGGCATCTAAAATAAAAGAGTTAGCCAACTTAAGTGCGTGAACTCTGTCCATAACCTCCTCATATGGAGTCTCTCTACTGAGCGACTTTTCTAGTTCCTCGAACCAAAACCACACTGCTGTAGTGACAGGAACAATGCACGAAATGGGTTGTAGAAGGTAACCTTGCTGTACAAAAATCTTTTTAAGCAGACCTTCCAATTTTTTATCCATAGGATCTTTGAAAGCACAACTATCTTCGATAGGAATAGTAGTGCGCTTGTTTAGAGTAGAAACTGCCCCCTCGACCTTAGGGACTGTCTGCCATAAGTCCTTTCTGGGGTCGACCATAGGAAATAATTTCTTAAATATAGGAGGGGGAACAAAAGGTATGCCGGGCTTCTCCCACTCCTTATTCACTATGTCCGCCACCCGCTTGGGTATAGGAAAAGCGTTGGGGTGCACCGGAACCTCTAGGAACTTGTCCATCTTGCATAATTTTTCTGGAATGACCAAGTTGTCACAATCATCCAGAGTAGATAACACCTCCTTAAGCAGTGCGCGGAGATGTTCTAATTTAAATTTAAATGTCACAACATCAGGTTCAGCCTGTTGAGAAATTTTTCCTGAATCTGAAATTTCCCCATCTGACAAAACCTCCCTCATGGCCCCTTCAGATTGGTGTGAGGGTATGACAGAACAATTATCATCAGCGCCCTCCTGCTCTTCAGTGTTTAAAACAGAGCAATCGCGCTTTCTCTGATATGCAGGCATTTTGGATAAAATATTTGCTATGGAGTTATCCATTACAGCCGTCAATTGTTGCATGGTAATAAGCATTGGCGCGCTAGAAGTACTAGGGGCCTCCTGCGTGGGCAAAACTGGCGTAGACACAGAAGGAGATGATGTAGAACCATGTCTACTCCCTTCATCTGAGGAATCATCTTGGGCAATTTCATTATTTGTGGCAGTACTGTCCTTACTTTGTTTGGACGCTATGGCACAATTATCACACAATTTTGAAGGGGGAGACACATTGGCTTTCATACATATAGAACATAGCTTATCTGAAGGCACAGACATGTTAAACAGGCTTAAACTTGTCAATAAAGCACAAAAACTGTTTTAAAACAAAACCGTTACTGTCTCTTTAAATTTTAAACAGAGCACACTTTATTACTGAATATGTGAAAATATATGAATGAATTGTTCAAAATTTACCAAAATTTCACCACAGTGTCTTAAAGCATTAAAAGTATTGCACACCAATTTTCAGAGCTTTAACCCTTAAAATAACGAAACCGGAGCCGGTTACAGATTTAACCCCTATACAGTCCCAGCTACAGCCTTTGCTGTGACTTTACCAAGCCCAGAGGGGAATACGATACCAAATGACGCCTTCTAGGAACTTTTCCAACTACTTTCACACATGCATCTGCATGTCTTGCACTCAAAAACAACTGCGCAGTAATGGCGCGAAAATGAGGCTCAGCCTACAACTGGGAAGGCCCTTCCTGACTGGAAAAGGTGTCTAACATAGTGCCTGACGTTAAAAAACGTTCCCCAAGTTTATAAGTGTGAATTATCAGCATAAACATGTATAAAATGTCCAAATAAAGCAATCGATTTAGCCCATAAAAGTGTCTACCAGTTTTATAGCCCATATTAAGCCCTTTATTCTGTTTGAGACTAAGAAAATGGCTTACCGGTCCCCATGAGGGGAAATGACAGCCTTCCAGCATTACACAGTCTTGTTAGAAATATGGCTAGTCATACCTTAAGCAGAAAAGTCTGCTAACTGTTTCCCCCAACTGAAGTTACTTCATCTCAACAGTCCTATGTGGAAACAGCAATCGATTTTAGTTACTGTCTGCTAAAATCATCTTCCTCTCACAAACAGAAATCTTCATCTTTTTCTGTTTCAGAGTAAATAGTACATACCAGCACTATTTTAAAATAACTAACTCTTGATTGTAGAATAAAAAAAAAAAACTACAACTAAACACCACATACTCTTAACCATCTCCGTGGAGATGTTGCCTGTGCAACGGCAAAGAGAATGACTGGGGTGGGCGGAGCCTAGGAGGGACTATATGGCCAGCTTTGCTGGGACTCTTTGCCATTTCCTGTTGGGGAAGAGATATTCCCACAAGTAAGGATGACGCCGTGGACCGGACACACCAATGTTGGAGAAAGCTTTAACCCTGATGCCAAAGAAATGGCAGAAGCCTTCTGACCTTTCCTGGAACCAGAAAAGATAACAAATAGACTAGAAGTCTTCCTGAAATCTTTAATGGCTTCAACATATGATTTCAGAGCTCTCACCACATCCAAAGAATGTAAAGATCTCTCCAAAGAATTCCTAGGATTAGGACACAAAGAAGGAACAACAATTTCTCTATTAATGTTGTTAGAATTCACAACCTTAGGTAAGAATTTAAATGAAGTCCGCAAAACTGCCTTATCCTGATAAAAAAATCAGAAAAGGAGACTTTCAAGAAAGAGTAGATAATTCCGAAACTCTTCTAGCAGAAGAGATAGCCAAAAGGAACAACACTTTCCAAGAAAATTGTTTAATGTCCAAAGAATGCATAGGCTCAAATGGAGGAGCCTGTAAAGCATTCAAAACAAAATTAAGACTCCAAGGAGGAGAGATAGATTTAATGACAGGCTTGATACGAACTAAAGCCTGAACAAAACAATGAATATCAGGAGGTTTAGCAATTTTCCTGTGGAATAAAACAGAAAGAGCAGAGATTTGTCCTTTCAAGGAACTTGCAGACAAACATTTATCCAAACCATCCTGAAGAAACTGTAAAATTCTAGGAATTCTAAAAGAAAGCCAAGAGAATTTATGAGAAGAACACCATGAAATGTAAGTCTTCCAAACTCGATAATAAATCTTTCTAGAAACAGATTTACGAGCCTGCAAAATAGTATTAATCACTGAGTCAGAGAAACCTCTATGACTGAGCACTAAGCGTTCAATTTCTATATCTTCAAATTTAATAATTCGAGATCCTGATGGAAAAACGGACCTTGAGATAGAAGGTCTGGTCTTAATGGAAGTGGCCAAGGTTGCCAACTGGACATCTGAACAAGATCCACATACAAAAACCTGTGAGACCATGCTGGAGCCACCAGCAGCACAAACGGTTGCTCCATGATGATTTTGGAGATCACTCTTGGAAGAACAACTAGAGGCGGGAAAATATAAGCAGGTTGATAACACCACGGAAGTGTTAACGCATCCACTGCTTCCGCCTGAGTATCCCTGGACCTGGACAGGTACCTGGGAAGTTTCTTGTTTAGATGAGATGCCATCAGATCTATTTCTGGAAGCACCCACATCTGAACAATTTGAGAAAACACATCTGGGTGGAGAGACCATTCTCCCGGATGTAAAGTCTGACGACTGAGATAATCCACTTCCCAATTGTCTATACCTAGGATATGAACCGCAGAAATTAGACAGGAGCTGGATTCCGCCCAAACAAGTATCAGAGATACTTCTTTCATAGCTTGAGGACTGTGAGTCCCACCCTGATGATTGACATATGCCACAGTTGTGATATTGTCTGTCTGTACAGAGGCCAAAAATGAAGAGCCCTGAGAATTGCACAGAGTTCCAAAATATTGATTGGTAATCTCGCCTTTTGAGATTTCCAAACTCCGTGTGCTGTCAGAGATCCCCAAACAGCTCTCCAACCTGAAAGACTCGCATCTGTTCTGATCACAGTCCAGGTTGGATGAACCAAGTCAGAGAAAGTCGAACATTGGGATTTAATGATATTAATTGTGATATCCTTGTATAATCCCTGCACCATTGGTTCAGCATACAAAGCTGGAGAAGTCTCATATGAAAACGAGCAAAGGGGATCGCGTCCGATGCTGCAGTCATGAGACCTAAAACTTCCATGCACATAGCTACTGAAGGGAATGACTGAGACTGAATGTTCCGACTGGCTGCAACCAATTTCAAATGTCTCTTGTCTGTTAGAGACAAAGTCATGGACACTGAATCTATCTGGAAACCTAAAAAGGTGACCCTTGTCTGAGGAATCAAAGAACTTTTTGATAAATTGATCCTCCAACCATGTCTTTGAAGAAACAAAACTAGTTGATTCGTGTGAGATTCTGTAGAAAGTAAAGACTGAGCGAGTACCAAGATATCGTCCAAATAAGGAAAACACCGCAATACCCCGCTCTCTGATTACCTTTGAAAAGATTCTTGTAGCTGTTGCAAGGCCAAAAGGAAGAGCAACAAATTAGTAATGCTTGTCTAGAAAAGAGAATCTCAGGAACTGATAGTGATCCGGATGAATAGGAATATGAAGGTGCATCCTGTAAGTCTATTGTGGACATATAATGCCCTTGCTGAACTAAAGGCAGAATAGTCCTTATAGTCACCATCTTGAAAGTTGGTACTCTTAAATATTGATTCAAAATCTTTAGATCCAAAACTGGTCTGAATGAATTTTCTTTCTTTGGGACAATGAATAGATTTGAATAAAACCCCAGACCCTGTTCCTGAAATGGAACTGGCATGATTACCTCTGATAACTCCAGGTCTGAAACACACTTCAGGAAAGCCTGAGCCTTTACTCGGTTCGCTGGAATTCATGAGAGAAAAAATCTTCTCACAGACAGTCTTACTCTGAATCCTATTCTGTACCCCTGAGAGACAATACTCTGAATCCAATGATTTTAGACCAAATTGATCCAAACATCTTTGAAAAATTTTAATCTGCCCCCTACCAGCTGAGCTGGAATGAGGACCGCACCTTCATGCGGACTTGGGGGCTGGCTTTGATCTCTTAAATGGCTTGGATTTATTCCAATTTGAGGAAGGCTTCCAATTGGAAACAGATTCCTCTGGGGAAGGATTAGATTTCTGTTCCTTATTATGTCGAAAGGAACGAAAACGGTTAGAAGCAAAAAACCTCCCTTCCCCCCAGTGAAAGTTGAAATTATTGAATCCAACTGAGAACCAAATAATTTATTACCTTGGAAAGAAAGAGATAGCAATCTGGACTTAAAAGTCATATCAGCATTCCAAGATTTGAGCCACAAAGCTCTTCTAGCTAAAATAGCTAAAGACATAGATTTAACATCAATTTTGATGATATAAAAAATGTCATCACAAATGAAATTATTAGCATTTTGAATCAACTTAACAATGCTAGACAAATCATGATCCGATACTTGTTGCGCTAAAGTCTCCAACCAAAAAGTTGAAGCAGCTGCAACATGTCAGGGTTTTTTCCCTGATCTGTTTGCCATGTGCTGCTGGCAGCCATTTTACTCACCTCTCTTTCTGACTCTGGTGCATACTGTGTGATGCTGCTCATTTCCTGCACTTCCTTTTATGGCCAGACTGGTGTACATCATCCGTGTCTGTCCTCCCACAACTTGAACCTTTGTGTGCCTCCCAATAAACTGGCTCCCACGTTATGTTGGTCCTTTTCGAATACTCAGACGGGTCAATCCTGTGGCCTACGCTCTTGACATTCCTCCTGCAATGCGCATCTCCAATGTTTTTCATGTCTCCCTCTTGAAACCATTGGTTTGTAATCGGTTTACCACTGTGTTGCCTCGTCCCCACCCTATCTTTCTTGACAACCATGAGGAGTATGAGGTCAGCAGCATTATTGACTCTTGTATGTCCAGGGGCCGCATACAGTATTTGGTTCACTGGAGGGGCTACAGTCAGGAGGAGTGTTCATGGGTTCCCTCCTCTGATGTCCATGCTCCCGCCAACCTCCATGTCTTCCATGCCCGTTTCCCCAATAAGCCTTTTGTCCTCCAGCGGGGGAGGGGTCGTTGAGGGGAGGGTACTGTCAGGGTTTTTCCCTGATCTGTTTGCTATGTGCTGCTGGCAGCCATTTTACTCACCTCTCTTGCTGACTCTGGTGCATACTGTGTGATGCTGCTCATTTCCTGCACTTCCTTTTATGGCCAGACTGGTGTACATCATCCGTGTGAGACAGAATGCAGTCTCAGAATTGTGATGTCATCACTTATTATTTAAAGGACCTCTGTTAAGTATGGTTTGCCCTTGCGTTGTCTCAGACCTGTTTGTGAGAGCTCCTGTGTATTACCTGGCTGTCTGACGTCCCTCCTGGTTCCTGATCTCTGGCTTGTTCCTGACTCTGCTGTTCCTGATTCCGGCTTGTCTGACTATTCGCTTTGGCTCCTGACTCGGCTCGTCTGACTACCAGTTCTGGTTTTGATTCCAGGCTTGTTATTTGACTTGTGGACTTTTTATTATTTTTTGCTATTAATAAAGGTTTGATTATTTTTGCACTTCTTGTCTCAGTCTGATTCCTTGCACCCTGACACAACATCAGCCAAAGAAATTGCAGGCCTAAGAAAATGACCTGAATATAAATAAGCCTTCCTTAGATAAGATTCAAATTTCCTATCTAAAGGATATTTAAAAGAAGTACTATCTTCCGTAGGAATAGTAGTACGTTTAGCGAGAGTAGAGATAGCCCCATCAACTTTGGGGATCTTTTCCCAAAACTCCAATCTAACTGCTGGGAAAGGATACAATTTTTTAAACCTTGAAGAAGGAATAAAAGAAGTACCAGGTATATTCCATTCTTTAGAAATCATATCAGAAATAGCATAAGGAACTGGAAAAAACTCTGGAATAACCACAGGAGGTTTAGAAGCAGTATTTAAACATTTACTAGTTTTAATATCAAGAGGACTAGTTTCCTCCATATCTAATGTAATCAACACTTTTTTAAATAAAGAACAAATATACTCCATTTTACATAATAATAAGAGGATTTGTCAGTGTCAATATCTTAGGCCAGATCTTCTGAATCAGATAGATCCTCATCAGAGAAAGATAAATCAGTATGTTGCCGGTCATTTGAAATTTCATCAACTCTATGAGAAGTTTTAAAAGACCTTTTACGTTTATTAGAAGGCGGAATGGCAGACAAAGCCTTCTGAATAGAATCAGAAATAAATTATTTTAAATTTACAGGTATATCTTGTGCATTAGATGTTGAGGGAACAGCAACAGGTAATGAACTACTACTGATGGATACATTTTCTGCATGTAAATATTTATCATGACAACTATTACAAACCACAGCTGGAGGTATAATCTCCACAAGTTTACAACAAATGCACTTAGCTTTGGTAGAACTGTTATCAAGCAGCAGGGATCCAACAGTGAATTCTGAGACAGGATCAGATTGAGACATCTTGCAAATGTAAGAGAAAAAAACAAAATATAAAACAAAAGGATCAATTTCCTTATATGGCAGTTTCAGGAATGGGAAAAAAAAAATGCAAACAGCATAGCCCTCTGAAATAGAAAAAGGCAAGAGGAAAATAGAAATGGGGTGTTAAATAATGAAAATATTTGGCGCCAAGTATGACGCACAACAAACAGAAAAATATTTTTTGGCACCATAGATGACGCAACCTTGTGAAGGACGAATTTGCATCAACGAACGCAATAAATTTTGGCATTTTGCGCCCTCGCGAGCCTAATTCTGCCAGCAAATTTAAAAGAGTCAACTTGAAAAAGAGACTATACCCCAGGTAAGAAATACATTTTCATAAAAAAAGCATTTCCCAGATATGAAACTGACAGTCTGTAAATAGTGATGTTGCGAACCTAAAATTTTGCGTTCGCGAACCGCCATAGACTTCAATAGGCAGGCGAATTTTAAAACCCACAGGGACTCTTTCTGGCCACAAAAGTGATGGAAAAGTTGTTTCAAGGAGACTAACACCTGGACTGTGGTATGCCGGAGGGGGATCCATGGCAAACTCCCATGGAAAATTACATAGTTGATGCAGAGTCTGGTTTTAATCCATAAAGGGCATAAATCACCTAACATTCCTAAATTGTTTGGAATAACGTGCTTTAAAACATCAGGTATGATGTTGTATCATTCAGGTAGTGTAAGGTTTTTTTTTTTTTAAATGTACACTACTGTTTTAGCAGATATGACTTGCACTGGTGTGACACTGTACCCTGGCAGGACCTGGAACGCACACGTGTGAGGGAAACTGACTGCTATTATTTCACAGTAAAAAAGTTTTTTTTAAAATGTATGTACACTACTGTTTTAGCAGATATGACTTGCACTGGTGTGACACTGTGCCCTTGCAGGACCTGGTGCGCACACGTGTGAGGGAAACTGACTGCTATTATTTCACAATAAAAAAGTTTTTTTTTTTAAATGTATGTACACTACTGTTTTAGCAGATATGACTTGCACTGGTGTGACACTGTGCCCTGGCAGGACCTGGAACGCACACGTGTGAAGGAAACTGACTGCTATTATTTCACAGTAAAAAATGTTTTTTTTTTTTTTTTAAATGTACACTACTGTTTTAGTAGATATGACTTGCACTGGTGTCACACTGTGCCCTGGCAGGTCCTGAAACGCACACGTGTGAAGGAAACTGACTGCTATTATTTCAAATTAAAAAAAGGTTGTTTTTTTTTTTTAAAAATGTACACTACTGTTTTAGCAGATATGACTTGCACTGGTGTCACGCTGTGCCCTGGCAGGACCTCAACCGCACACGTGTGAAGGAAACTGACTGCTATTATTTAAAATTAAAAAAAGTTTTTTTTTTTATTTTAAATGTACACTACTTTTTTTTAGCAGATATGACTTGCACTGGTGTGACACTGTGCCCTGGCAGGACCTGGAACGCACACGTGTGAAGGAAACTGACTGCTATTATTTCACAGTAAAAAATGTTTTTTTTTTTTTTTTTTTTAAATGTACACTACTGTTTTAGCAGATATGACTTGCACTGGTGTCACACTGTGCCCTGGCAGGTCCTGAAACGCACACGTGTGAAGGAAACTCACTGCTATTATTTCAAATTAAAAAAAGTTTTTGTTTTTTTTAAATGTATGTAAACTACTGTTTTAGTAGATATGACTTGCACTGGTGTGACACTGTGCCCTGGCAGGACCTTGAGCGCACACGTGTGAGGGAAACTGACTGCTATTATTTCACAGTAAAAATTTTTTTTTGTTTTTTTAAATGTATGTAAACTACTGTTTTAGTAAATATGACTTGCACTGGTGTGACACTGTGCCCTGGCAGGACCTGGAATGCACACTTTTAAGGGAAACTGACTGCTATTATTTCACAGTAAAAAAAGTTTTTTTTTTTTTTTTTTTAAATGTATGTACACTACTGTTTTAGTAGATATGACTTGCACTGGTGTGACACTGTGCCCTGGCAGGACCTGGTGCGCACACGTGTGAGGGAAACTGACTGCTATTATTTCACAATAAAAAAGTTTTTTTTTTAAATGTATGTACACTACTGTTTTAGCAGATATGACTTGCACTGGTGTGACACTGTGCCCTGGCAGGACCTGGAACGCACACGTGTGAAGGAAACTGACTGCTATTATTTCACAGTAAAAAATGTTTTTTTTTTTTTTTTAAATGTACACTACTGTTTTAGTAGATATGACTTGCACTGGTGTCACACTGTGCCCTGGCAGGTCCTGAAACGCACACGTGTGAAGGAAACTGACTGCTATTATTTCAAATTAAAAAAAGGTTGTTTTTTTTTTTTTTTAAATGTACACTACTGTTTTAGAAGATATGACTTGCACTGGTGTCACGCTGTGCCCTGGCAGGACCTCAACCGCACACGTGTGAAGGAAACTGACTGCTATTATTTAAAATTAAAAAAAGTTTTTTTTTTTATTTTAAATGTACACTACTTTTTTTTAGCAGATATGACTTGCACTGGTGTCACACTGTGCCCTGGCAGGACCTGAAACGCACACGTGTGAAGGAAACTGACTGCTATTATTTCAAATTAAAAAAAGGTTGTTTTTTTTTTTTTTTAAATGTACACTACTGTTTTAGCAGATATGACTTGCACTGGTGTCACACTGTGCCCTGGCAGGACCTGAAACGCACACGTGTGAAGGAAACTGACTGCTATTATTTCAAATTAAAAAAAGGTTTTTTTTTTTTTTAAATGTACACTACTGTTTTAGCAGAAATGACTTGCACTGGTGTCACACTGTGCCCTGGCAGGACCTCAAATGCACACGTGTGAAGGAAAATGACTGCTATTATTTCAAATTAAAAAAAGTTTTTTTATTTTTTTTAAATGTACACTACTGTTACACCAGATATGAATGGTGACACTGGGCAAGTGGGCACAGTATACGTTGTGAGCCTGAGCTGGCAGGCAGGCTGCAATTAGATTACACAGGGGAAAAAAACAAAACAAAAGCAGACTGATGTTCTAGCCCTAAAAAGGGCTTTTTGGGGTGCTGTCCTTACAGTAGAGATCAGATGAGTCTTTCAGGACTGTAGTGGACACTGAATACACTAGCCTAGCTATCGATTTCCCTATTAAATCAGCAGCAGCTACACTGTCCCTCCTCTCACTAAGAATGCAGGCTCCGAATGAATCTAAAATGGATGCTGTCCAGGAGGTGGGAGGGTCTGGGAGGAAGTGTCTGCTGCTGATTGGCTGGAATGTGTCTTGTGACTGTGAGCTACAGGGTCAAAGTTTACTCAATGATGACAATGATGATCACATGCTTTTGTATTTGCAGGAGGCGGCAAAGAGCACCACAGCAAAGCTGTTAAATATCACCTCCCTTCCCTTCCAACCCAGTCATTCGACCGAAGTAAAGAAGAGAAAGGAAGTAACAAGGTTCAGAGGTGTCTGAAGTTTATAATAACCAACAACCTGTCTATCAAAAACACAATGGACTCATTGTGTCAAAAATGAAATAAATTTATCAGGTAAGCATAAATTTTCTTTTCTTTTTAATGACACGATGAGTCCATGGATCATCTTAATTACAATTGGGAATCAATACCCAAGCTAAAGTACACAGATGATACGGGAGGGACAAGACAGGGAACCTAAACAGAAGGCACCACTGCTTGAAGAATCTTTTTCCCAAAAGCGGGCTTGTAGAAAATTGTAGCATTTTGAAAAGTGTGAAGAGAGCACCAAGTTGCAGTCTTGCAAATCTGTTCCACAGAAGCTTCATTTTTGAATGCCCATGAGGAAGCAACAGCCCTTGTGGAATGAGCCGTAACTCTCTCTGGAGGCTGCTGTCCAGCAGTCTCATATGCAAAACGTATGATACTCTTCAGCCAAAAAGAAAGAGAAGTAGCCGTAGCTTTCTGTCCCATACTTTTTCCCAAGAAAACCACAAACAAAGCAGAAGACTGACGAAAATCCTTAGTTGCCTGCAGGTAAAATTTTAAGGCACGGACCACGTCCAAATTGTGCAGAAGCTGTTCCTTCTGAGAAGGATTAGGAAACAAGGAAGTAACAACAATATCTTGATTAATGTTCTGATCAGAAACAACTTTTGGAAGAAATCCTAATAAACGCCTAGATTTAGAGTTCTGCGGCCAAAGGGGTGCGTTAGCTACGCATGCTTTTTTCCCCCGCACCTTTTAAATACCACTGGTATTTAGAGTTCACAGAAGGGCTGCATTAGGCTCCAAAAAGGGAGCGTAGAGCATAATTTACCGCCACTGCAACTCTAAATACCAGCGATGCTTACGGACGCGGCCAGCTTCAAAAACGTGCTCGTGCACGATATCCCCATAGAAAACAATGGGGCAGTTTGAGCTGAAAAAAACCTAACACCTGCAAAAAAGCAGCGTTCAGCTCCTAACGCAGCCCCATTGTTTCCTATGGGGAAACACTTCCTAAGTCTGCACCTAACACCCTAACATGTACCCCGAGTCTAAACACCCCTAGCCTTACACTTATTAACCCCTAATCTGTGGACCCCGCTATCGCTGACCCCTGCATTTTATTATTAACCCCTAATCTGCCGCTCCGTACACCGCCGCATCCTACGTTATCCCTATGTACCCCTAATCTGCTGCCCCTAACCCCCACCGACCCCTATATTATATTTATTAACCCCTAATCTGCCGCCCCCAACGTCGCCGCTACCTACAATTATTAACCCCTAATCTGCCAACCGGACCTCACCGCTACTATAATAAAGTTATTAACACCTAATCCGCCTCACTCCCGCCTCAAAAACCCTATAATAAATAGTATTAACCCCTAATCTGCCCTGCCTAACATCACCGACACCTAACTTCAAGTATTAACCCCTAATCTGCCGACCGGACCTCGCCGCTACTCTAATAAATGTATTAACCCCTAAAGCTAAGTCTAACCCTAACACCCCCCTAAGTTAAATATAATTTTTATCTAACGAAATAAATTATTTCTTATTAAATAAATTATTCCTATTTAAAGCTAAATACTTACCTGTAAAATAAACCATAATATATCTACAATATAAATAATAATTATATTGTAGCTATTTTAGGATTAATATTTATTTTACAGGCAACTTTGTATTTATTTTAATAACTATTTAATAGCTACCTAGTTAAAATAATTACAAAATTACCTGTAAAATAAATCCTAACCTAAGTTACAATTAAACACTACACTATCAATAAATAAATTTAATAAACTACCTACAATTATCTACAATTAAACCTAACACTACACTATCAATAAATTAATTACATACTAATACCTACAAATAAATACAATTAAATACACTAACTAAAGTACAAAAAATAAAAAAACAACTAAGTTACAAAAAATAAAAATTTACAAACATTATAAAAATATTACAACAATTTTAAGCTAATTACACCTACTCTAAGCCCCCTAATAAAATAACAAAGCCCCCCCAAAAAAAAATGCCCTACCCTATTCTAAAATAAAAATTGAAAAGCTCTTTTACCTTATCAGCCCTTAAAAGGGCCTTTTGCGGGGCATTCCCGAAAGAATTCTGCTCTTTTGTCTGTAAAAAACCCCATACAATACCCCCCCAACATTACAACCCACCACCCACATACCCCTAATCTAACCCAAACCCCCCCTTAAATAAACCTAACACTAAGCCCCTGAAGATCTCCCTACCTTGTCTTCACCACGCCGGGTATCACTGATCCATCCAGAAGAGGGTCCGAAGTCTTCATCCAATCCAGGCGATGTCTTCATCCAAGCCCAAGCGGGGGCTGAAGAGGTCCATCATCCGGCTGAAGTCTTGATCCAAGCGGGGGCTGAAGAGGTCCATCATCCGGCTGAAGTCTTCTATCAAGCGGCATCTTCAATCTTCTTTCTTCCGGCTCCATCTTCATCCCGCCGACGCGGAACATCCATCCTGGCCGACGACTTCCAGACGAATGACGGTTCCTTTAAGGGACGTCATCCAAGATGGCGTCCCTCGAATTCCGATTGGCTGATAGGATTCTATCAGCCAATCGGAATTAAGGTAGGAAAACTCTGATTGGCTGATGGAATCAGCCAATCAGATTCAAGTTCAATCCGATTGGCTGATCCAATCAGCCAATCAGATTGAGCTCGCATTCTATTGGCTGTTCCGATCATCCAATAGAATAGAGCTTTTCAATTTTTATTTTAGAATAGGGTAGGGCATTTTTTTATTTTGGGGGGCTTTGTTATTTTATTAGGGGGCTTAGAGTAGGTGTAATTAGCTTAAAATTGTTGTAATATTTTTATAATGTTTGTAAATTATTTTTTTGTAACTTAGTTCTTTTTTTATTTTTTGTACTTTAGTTTATTTAATTGTATTTATTTGTAGGTATTTGTATGTAATTAATTTATTGATAGTGTAGTGTTAGGTTTAATTGTAGATAATTGTAGGTAGTTTATTAAATTTATTTATTGATAGTGTAGTGTTAGGTTTAATTGTAACTTAGGTTAGGATTTATTTTACAGGTAATTTTGTAATTATTTTAACTAGGTAGCTATTAAATAGTTTTTAACTATTTAATAGCTATTGTACCTGGTTAAAATAAATACAAAGTTGCCTGTAGAATAAATATTAATCCTAAAATAGCTACAATATAATTATTATTTATATTTTAGCTATATTAGGGTTTATTTTACAGGTAAGTATTTAGCTTTAAATAGGAATAATTTATTTAATAAGAGTTAATTTATTTAGTTAGATAAAAATTATATTTAGGGGGGTGTTAGTGTTAGGGTTAGACTTAGCTTTAGGGGTACATTTATTAGAGTAGTGACGAGGTCCGATCGGCAGATTAGGGGTTAATACTTGAAGTTAGGTGTCAGCGATGTTAGGGAGGGCAGATTAGGGGTTAATACTATTTATTATAGGGTTTTTGAGGCGGGAGTGAGGCGGATTAGGGGTTAATACAATTATTATAGTAGCGGTGAGGTCCGGTCGGCAGATTAGGGGTTAATAATTGTAGGTAGGTGGCGGCGACGTTGGGGGCGGCATATTAGGGGTTAATAAATATAATATAGGGGTCGGCGGTGTTAGGGACAGCAGATTAGGGGTACATAGGGATAATGTAGGTTGCGGCGGTGTGCGGTCGGCAGATTAGGGGTTAAAATGTTTTAATAGAGTGGCAGCGATGTGGGGGGGCCTCGGTTTAGGGGTACATAGGTAGTTTATGTGTGTTAGTGTACTTTAGAGCACAGTAGTTAAGAGCTTTATGAACCGGCGTTAGCCCAGAAAGCTCTTAACTCCTGGCTTTTCTCTGCGGCTGGAGTTTTGTCATTAGATTTCTAACGCTCACTTCAGCCAAGACTCTAAATACCGGCGTTAGAAAGATCCCATTGAAAAGATAGGATACGCAAATGGCGTAGGGGGATCTGCGGTATGGAAAAGTCGCGGCTGCAAAGTGAGCGTTAGACCTTTACCTACACGACTCTAAATACCAGCGGTGGTTTTGACGGCTAACGCAGAAAACTAAATCTAGGCGTTAGTAAGTAAAACTACCATATCTGAATGAAATATAAGGTAAGGGGACTCATACTGCAATGCCAAGAGCTCTGATACTCAGCGAGTTGAAGAAATAGCAACAAGAAATAAAACTTTCCAAGATAAAAACTCAAAAAAAAAAAACTCTAAGGAATGCATAGGCTCAAACAGAGCCCCTTGAAGAACTTTGAGAACCAAATTAAGACTCTATGGAGGAGTAACTGGCTTAAACACAGGCCTGATCCTGATCAAGGCCTGACAAAAGGATTGCACATCTGGAAAATCTGCCAGACGTTTGTGTAACAAAATAGATAAGGCAGAAATTTGACCCTTTAGGGAACTTGTTGATAATCCTTTCTCCAAACCCTCTTGGAGAAAGGACAAAATTCTAGGAATCCTAACTCTACTCCAGGAGTAGCCCTTGGATTCACACTGTTAGGACTTATTGTTAGCATGACCAGCGCCATCTTGTTCTTGGCTGCCATCTTGTCTTTGGCATCCATCTTGTCTGAATAACATTTATTATAGCAATCATTATGTATTGAGAAATATGCTGATTTTGGTAAGAATTGTATAAGTTTTATTGGCCTTGCAAATGTTCCTGGCAATGTGCCCAGAAGTCCGTTATCTAGGTAAGAGGCCCAAATGACCTTGCTGTGGGCTGAGCTATGTGCCCAGATGTATTTTTGTTTTGGTTATAAGAAACACTGTTGTTCACAACTCTGCTTTACCTGATTATAATAATGAGCTTGTATTTTTCCTGACAAACACTGTGTAAAATGACGCCGTCATAACGTGTCATAATGTTAATCCTGTATGCTGTAATTGTTGCCTATAAGACGTGCCTTGTATCTTTCAATAAAGGAGAATAGTTTTAGACTCATTGCTGCGTGGTCTGAAGTGCTGTTCTCTGGATATCCTTATCAAATAATATATTCATTTCCAGTTGGTACGGTGTGCCCGAGGCCCAGTCCTGACTGACACTCCCCCCCTGAAAACAACACCTAACACACACCAATAAAGATATTTATGCCATATCTTATGGTAAATCTTTCTAGTTACAGGTTTACGAGCCTGAATCATGGTCTCTATGACTGATTCTGAAAAGCCCTGCTTGGATTAAATTAAGCGTTCAATCTCCAAGCAGTCAGCTTTAAAGAAACTAGATTTGGGTAAAGGAAGGGCCCTTGAAGTAGAAGGTCCTTCCTCAATGGAAGTCTCCAAGGTGGCAGAGACGACATGTCCACCAGATCCGCATACCAAATCCTGCGAGGCCAAGCTGGTGCAATGAGGATCACCGAGGCTCTCTCCTGCTTGATTCGAGCAATCACCAAAGGAAGAGCAAACGGAAGAAATAGGTATGCTAGACTGAAGGTCCAAGGTGCCGTCAGGGCATCTATCAGTACCGCCTGAGGGTCCCTGGACCTCGACCAGTACCTCGGAAGCTTGGCATTCTGCCGAGATGCCATGAGATCCAATTCCGGCTGACCCCATTTGAGGATCAGGCAGGAAAACACTTCCGGATGGAGTTCCCACTCCCCCGAATGAAAGGTCTGCCTACTCAGAAAGTCCCCCTCCCAGTTGTCCACTCCTGGGATGTGGATCGCCGACAGACAGCAAGAGTGGGTTTCCACCCACTGAATTATTTTGGTTACCTCTGTCATCGCTAAGGAACCCCTCATTCCTCCCTGATGATTGATGTAAGCCACTGAAGCTATGTTGTCCGATTGGAACCTGAAAAACTGGACCGAGGCTAACTGGGGCCAGGCCAGAAGAGCACTGAAGAATGTTTATAGGTATAACACACCCTGACTGAGTCCAAACTCCCTAAGCCTTTAGGGATCCCCAGACTGCTCCCCATCCAAGATGGTCTGGGAAAGCAGGTTCCCTGGGAGAGATGATCTAGAGACAACCACCATTAAAGAGAATCCCTTGTCTCCTGCTCCGGTAGTATTTGAGGAGACAAGTCTGCATAATCTCAGTTCCATTGCTTGAGCATGTTTAACTGCAGAGGTCTGAGGTGAAACTGAGCAAAAGGGATGATGTCCATTGCCGCCACCATCAGCCCGATTACCTCCATGCACTGAGCCACTGATGGCCGAGGAGTGGACTGCAGAACTAGACAAGTATCAAAAATCTTTGATTTCCTGACTTCTGTCAGAAAAATCTTCATTGATATGGAATCTATTATTGTTCCTAAGAAAGATACCCTTGTGTTTGGAACTAAGCAACTCTTTTCCAAACTTAACTTCCAACCGTGAGATTGCAGGAAGGATAACAACATTTCCGTGTGGAATCTTGCTTGTTGAAAGGATGGTGCCTGGACCAAGATGTCGTCCAGATAGGGCGCCACTGAAATGCCCCGTAAACGAAGCACCACCAACAGTGATCCAAGAATCTTTGAGAAAATTCTGGGAGCTGTAGCAAGACCGAAGGGAAGAGCCACGAACTGGAAGTGTTTACCTAGAAAGGCAAACCTTAGAAACTTGTTATGATCCTTGTGAATAGGAACATGTAGGTATGCGTCCTTTAATTCCACTGTTGTCATGAATTGACCCTCTTGGACCAAAGGAAGAATGGAATGAATAGTTTCCATCTTGACGGACGGTAAACTGAGGAATTTGTTTAGACTCTTGAGATCTAAAATTGGTCTGAAGGTTCCCTCTTTTTCGGGAACCACGAACAGGTTGGAATAAAATCCCGCCCCTGTTCCTGTATCGGAAAAAAGTAACTATTACTCCCAGGTCGGAAAGGTCTCTTTCACAGTGTAAGAACGCCTCTCTTTTTGTCTGGTCTACAGATAATCTTGAAAGCAGATAACTGCCTCTGGAAGGAAAACTTTTGAACTCTAGTTTGTATCCCTGGGATGCTATGTCTACAGCCCAGGGAACCCGGAACATCTCGAACCCAAGCCTGAACGAAGAAGGAAAGTCTGCCCCCTACAAGATCCGGTCCCGGATTGGGGGCATGCCATTCATGCTGTTTTTGATTCAATAGCAGCTTCTTGGATTGTTTCCCCTTATTCCAAGATTGATTGGGTCTCCGTGATGGCTTAGACTGTTCCTGCTTGGAAGCGGAAGAGGAAAAATTTCCCTTGAAATTTTCGAAAAGAACGAAAATTACTCTGATGTTCCTTCTGTCTGTTTCTCTTATCCTGCGGGAGAAGATGAACCTTACCTCCCGTAAAATCAGAAATTATTTCCGTCAAGCCAGGTCCAAACAAGGTTTTCCCCTTATAAGGAATCACTAGAAGCATAGACTTAGAGGATACATCTGCAGACAAAGGCTTAACCATAAGGCTCTGTGTGCTAGAACAGAGAAACCTGAAATCTTTGCTCCCAGTTTGATAACTTGAAGGGAAGAATCCGTAATAAAGGAATTAGCCAATTTAAGAGCTTTAACCCTATCCTGGATCTCATCCAGGGGAGTGTCTGTTCTAATAGCATCAGAAAACGCATCAAACCAATATGCTGCCGCACTGGTAATGGTAGCAATGCACACAGCTGGATGCCATTGTAAACCCTGGTGTACATATATCTTTTTGAGTAACCACTATAATTTCTTGTCCATAGGATCTTTAAAAGCACAACTATCCTCTATGGATATAGTAGTTCTCTTAGCCAGAGTGGAAACCGCTCATTCCACCTTGGGGACTGTTTGCCAAGCCTCCTTGACAGAGTTGGCTATGGGGAACATCTTTTTAAATAATGGCAGATGGAGAAAAAGGGATACCCAGTCTCTCCCACTCCTTAGTAATTATCTCAGAAGCTCGGTCTGGTACCGGAAACACATTTATCGAGGAAGGTACCTCAAAATATTTGTTAAGTTACTGGATTTCATAGGATTAACAACAACCGTGGAGTTGCTGTCGTCCAATGTAGCTAAAACCTCCTTAAGTAGCAGAGGGAGGTGTTCTAGCTCAAACCTGAAGGATACTACTTCAGTATCATTAAGAGGAATTACACTATCAGAATCTGAAATTTCACCTTCAGATGCTACTACGGTATCCCCCTCCTCAGGCTTCTGGGAGGGGGCATCCGCAATAGCAATTACTGCGTCAGAAACCTTGCTTACTGAATGTCTGATTTTCCTCTTATGCTTTCCCTGTAACATAGGAAAAGCAGACAACGCATCTGAAACTGCAGAAGACATGAGAGAAGTGATGTCATTTAAAGTAACTCCACCGGGAGCTAGAGAGGAAACGCAGGGCACTGCATGTGAGGGCGGTAAAATTTGGGACGCTTGAGGAGAAAGCTGCGGCATATATTGAACATTGTCATTAGATTCCTGAACAGCATCCTCTTTAGAAAATGTCCTCTCAATACACGAGGAACAGAAAGGGATTGGTGGTTCCACATTGGCATCAAAACATAAGGAACAAGTGACAGCTTGTAAGGCCTCTTGGACCATTCTGACTCACAATTAAACAATTTTTCAGAAAAGGTAAAAATCTTTTAATAAAATCAAGTATACAAAAAAAGTTACTGTCCCTTTAAATTTTAAATGGTAATTTTTTTCATTTTAATCATTTAATAAGGCTAGACAGGATAGAAGGCTAGATTAACACTGCAAAGCACCTCTACCTGACCGCTGAAACCTCTGAGCAGGAGCCATTCCCACACTGTCAGATCCGGCACTCGTAGCAGCAGAAGAGTACAGTCTCTGTCTAAATACACATATGAGTTATGAGATGCATATTAGAAAGAGATCACATAAGAACTTCACCCTCCGTTGTCAGAAGTGAAGGGAAAAAGGCGCGCATACACAATTGCCGCCTCCTCACGTCCCGCCCATCGTGGGCGTAGCCAATGTAACTATCTCCTGTTCTGTATACTTAATAAAGTAAATGCCGGGGGATATATTCACCGCCAAAAGCATAACCTGCCCCAGTGCCTGCGACTCTGCTGTCCATAGTTTCTCCTGATAACAAGGAGAATTTATGTATTATAACATAAAGTGTCCATTTATTAATAAAAGCATCCTTATATGTCCCTCATATGAAGTAATGTGCCCAACTTTTTCTGAACTCTGTTATCCCAAAAAATCAAAGTCAGCACTTACCTCCTCTTTTGCTTGACAGCAATGCAAGTCCCAGGTTTAAGAGGTCCTATCCCTCACATGCACCTGTGACAAAAAGAAAGGACTGAGTAATACTTCTCAGTTTTTCAGAATTAGGGCAGCATCAGTATGGGAGGCGCAGTGAGAATTATGTCCCACAAGTTCTCATTGCTCTAAAGCCACCACTGCTCTACTGAAGAGCCTGATATGGACTACGGCTACACCCCAGAACAAAGCAGCACAATCCTGTGCTATCTTAAAATAATAAACTCTTGATTGAAGAATCTTTTCTAACACCTAATTTACCAACTCCTTGCTCTTAACGTAGGCAAAGAGAATGACTGGGTTGGGAGGGAAGGGAGGTGATATTTAACAGCTTTTCTGTGGTGCTCTTTGCCGCCTCCTGCAGGGCAGGAGTGGTATTCCCAATAGTAATTAAGATGATCCTTGGACTCATCGTGTCATTAAAAAGAAAATAGTGCATAGAAAACAAATATTTATTGACAGATAACAGAAGACATAATCTTACTGCCTAGTTTTGCTGAAGAGATTGCTTTAACTATGCAACTTGAAGAGACCTGTGTATATAATACACTGGTAACTGTAAGAAGGGACTCCATCTTTCAGTTTACCATAGAGCCTTCAGATCCAAAACTGGCCTCCAAAGCAAGAAAAAAAAAGAGAGACAGGTACTTCTTGTTAGTTGACAGTGTGCTTAGTTTGCCATATCCCAGAGGGCAAAGCAAGGCAGAAGAGCCAAAGTTTTCAATTCCAGATAATATCCAACTGAGATGAATTCGGAACTTGTATTTGCTCAGACGTCTCTGTACTTGGCAAATATGGCTGACAGAAAAGGCATCAGAACATGTGCACCGTAATTGTTAATGAGTTGTACCAGATCTCCTGCATCTTCTACCTCTATCATGGGTTTGTGCCTTCCAAATTTGCATTTAAAATAAATCTATTTTAATTCTAAAACTGTTACTAGTGTCTGTCAATATAAGAGGTTGTTTTTTTTGTATTTTAGGTGCCTAAGAAATAAGATTATTCTTACCTTAAAAGTATTCTTAGCAAGATTCGTATGCCACTTTACAGATCACTAGTTAGGTCTCACCTTGAATATTGTGTACAATTCTGGAGATCTCCTAAAGGATATAAATGAACTAGAAACTGTCCAGATGAGGGCTACTAAAATGGTACATGGTCTAAAATATATAATGTACAAAGAAAGACTCTTTGATCTAAATATCTGCAGTTTAGAGGAGAGAAGAGAACAAGGTAAAATTATAAAAACCTTCAAATATATGAAGGTAGTTAAAGTGGAAGATGAAAGCATTTCCACAATGAAAAGAAAAAGAAATACCAACACAAGGGCTCACAATTTTAAGCTAGAGGGTAGCAGATGCAGGACAAATGTAAGAAAGCAGTTTTGTACAGAAAGGGTGGTGGATTCATGGAATAAACTTCCAATTGAGGTGGTAAACACACAAACTGCTAAACAATAAAAAAATGTCTGGGACACACGTTATCCTAAGAAATAAGTAACATGTAATATGAGTAGATTTGATTGGCATATTGTTTCTTATCTATTGTCAAATTCTATGCTTCATGACATTGGGAAATAAAATATTTGCAATTCCTGGTTGTCTCAAACATGGTTGTCTGAAATTGCAGACCCAAGATTTTATTTTTAGAGCAGGAATCTGTTTCCCAGTGTACCTATAGCCTTTGCATTAGTTTTCATTTTTTTTAGTAGCTGCAGACATCCAAAAAATTTCACTTTTTTAAAATCTGTAAATAAAGGCACAATCATTTGTGCTTTATTTTAATCAGCAAAAGCTTGAAACACATTGTAAGATTCTAAAACCCTGACTTCAATTACAGAAAACACCAAAACTAGAGTGTAGAACAATGCTTCCTGCTGCTGCAAAATAAACAAACAAAAAAAACCTTCTTAACCGGGTATATCCGTCAAATATCGCTAAATGCCGAAAGCATACACTGTCGGCATTTAATATTGCACAAGCAGTTCTGATGAACTGCTTGTGTAATGCCGCCCCGTGCAGATTTGTGGCCTAGCAGGGGGTGTCAATCAACCCGATCGTGTAGGATCGGGCTGATTGATGTCCGAAGCCTCAGAGGCAGCGGACCAGTTAAGGAGCAGCGGTCTTAAGACCGCTACTTCATAACTGCAGTTTCTGGTGAGCCTGAAGCCTCGCGCAGAAACAGGGGATCGGCCCCTAAAACTTCACCAAAAGACCAGAGCATTTTTAATATTTTTTCCATCACTACATTTATACAGAAATAGAGCCTTTTTTATATTTACCTATCAAAACTATATATTTTTTTTTAGTAGACAACCCAAAGTATTGATCTAGGCCCATTTTGGTATATTTCATGCCACCATTTCACCACCAAATGCGATCAAATAAAAAAAATCGTTAACTTTTTCACAAACTGAAATTATTTATAAACAGCTTGTGCAATCATGGCACAAATGGTTGTAAAAGCTTCTCTGGGATCCCCTTTGTTCAGAATAAGCAGACATATATGGCTTTGCCATTGCTATTTAGTAATTAGAAGGCTGCTAATTGCAGCTGCCCACCACACTTTTATTATTCCCAGCAGTGAAGGGGTTGCTTGTAAGGTTAATTTTAGCTTTAGTGTAGAGATTACCTTCCCACCTGACACTACCCACCCCCTGATCCCTACCTGATCCCTCTCAAACAGCTTTCTTCCCTCCCCCACCCCCCAATGGTCACCCCATCTTAAGTACTGGCGGAAAGTCTGCCAATATGAAAATATAAGGCTTTTTTTTAATACATTTTTTTCTATTTTCTGCAGAGTAGGATTCTCTCTTACCCCCCAAACCTTCCTGATCCCTCCAAAACAGCTCTCTAAACCTCCCCCCTCTACCTATTAACCGCCATCTTAGGTACCAACAGATGTCCGCCAGTACCCAGTTTGCTATAATTTGTATTTATTTTGTTTTAAAAAAAATAAAAAAACATTTTTTCCTGTAGTGTAGCTGCCTCCCCAGATCGCTTTCCCACCTTCTAATACCCTTTCCACTACAGGAGCCTCTTCTCCCTATTTCCCACTCACTGCTGCTGTAATTTTTTTTCTGTATTGTAGCAGTTCCACCCGCTCCCGCCCCCTCCAGTGATGGGCTGCCTAACTGCCTCCCTCCTAACCCTCTCACACCAATGATCGTCACCATCGATGTCCGTTGCAGCAAGGCCCACAGAGTGGCCCTCTCTGCATCAGTAACTCTGCCCGTCTATTTCTGCATTGCCCCACTCTGCAGAGTTAAGGGCTTAACGACCAGCGTCGTACATGGTACGGCAGTGGTCGTTAATGGTCTGCTCCATCTGTTTTCCCCCCAAAATATTTAAAACCCCCTTAGCCATTATTAGGGGGAATCATTTTTTTGCGAGTCCAGCTGTGGCGGCATAAACCTTAGGGGGGCAGAATACTGATAAATTTAGACAAAGGAAAGGACTTAAATATTTTTTTGGAACATAAAGCAGTTTTTATATTTGACAAACTCATAAAAAACTATTGCTTTTTTTGTTTTGTTTGTTTTGTTAGTACTTGATAGTACAAGTAAGATATTGCTGTGTGTTTTGTGCTTGACTCCGTATTACAAGTGGAACAGTGTTTAAATTACCGCAAGGTAATTTGTGCTTCCTATACTTTCAATGGGTCCGTCGAGTGAAAAACATAAATTATGGTTACCTAATCATTTCATTTCCATCGAGGGAAGGAGAGTCCACGGCTTCATTCATTACTATTGGGAATTAAGAACCTGGCCACCAGGAGGAGGCAAAGACACCCTAGCCAAAGGCCTAAATACCTCCCCCACTTCCCTCATCCCCCAGTCATTCTGCCAAGGGAACAAGGAACAGTAGGAGAAATATCAGGGTAAAAAAGGTGCCAGAAGAAGAATAAATTTAGGGCCGCCCAACGGAGATACGGGCGGAAGCCGTGTACTCTCCTCCCCTCGATGGAAATTAATTTATCAGGTAAGCATAATTTATGTTTTCCATCTAAAGGGGAGGAGAGTCCACGGCTTCATTCATTACTATTGGCAACATATACCCAAACTCTAGAGGACACTGAATGAAACCGGGAGGGCAAAAGGCGGACCCTAATCTAAGGGACCACAGCCTGCAAAACACCCCTAATCTGCCCCCCTACACTGCCGCCACCTACTTTATACTTATTAACCCCTAAACCGCCGCACTGACACCGCCACTACCTACATTATACGTATTAACCCCTAAACCGCAGCTCCCGGACCCCGCTGCAACTAAATAAAATGTTTAACCCCTAAACCGCCGCTCCTGGACCCCGCCACAATGAAATAAAATGTTTAACCCCTAAACCACCGCTCCCGGACCCGGCCGCAACAAAATAAAATGTTTAACCCCTAAACGCTCCTGGAGCCCACCGCCCCCTACATTAAACTTATTAAAACCTATCCTGCACCCCCTACACCGCCGCCACCTACATTAAACTTATTAACCCCTATCCTGCCCCCCCTACATCGTCGCCACTATATTAAAGTTATTAACCCCTAAACCTAAGTCTAACCCTAACCCTAACACCCCTCTAACTTAAATATTATTTAAATTAATCTAAATAAAATGACTATTATTAACTAAATTATTCCTATTTAAAACTAAATACTTACCTGTAAAATAAACCCTAAGATAGCTACAATATAACTAATAATTACATTGTAGCTATTTTAGGGTTTATTTTTATTTTGCAGGCAACTTTGTATCTATTTTAACTAGGTAAAATAGTTATTAAATAGTTATTAACTATTTAATAACCACCTAGCTAAAATAAATACAAATTTACCTGTAAAATAAACCCTAACCTAAGTTACAATTACACCTAACACTATACTACAATTAAATAAATTAAATTAATTAAATACAATTATCTACAATTAAATAAAATTAACTAGTTAAGTACAAAACCCCCCACTAAATTACAGAAAATAAAAAAAATTACAAGTTTAAACTAATTACACCTAATCTAAGCCCCCTAATAAAATAAAAAAATCCCCCCAAAATAATAAAACTCCCTACCCTATACTAAATTACAAATAGCCCTTAAAAGGGCTTTTTGTGGGGCATTGCCCCAAAGTAATCAGCTCTTTTACCTGTAAAAAAAAGAAATACACCCCCCCAACATTAAAACCCACCACCCACACACCCAACCCTACTCTAAAACCCACCCAAACCCCCCTTAAAAAAAACTAACACTAACCCCCTGAAGATCACCCTACCTTGAGTCTCCTTCACCCTTCCGGGCCTAAGTCCTCAACGAATCCGGGCGAAGTGGACCTCCAGATGGGCAGAAGTCTTCATCCAATCTGGCCAGAAGAGGTCCTCCAGATGGGCAGAAGTCTTCATCCAGGCGGCATCTTCTATCTTCTTCCATCTGACGAGGAGCGGCTCCATCTTGAAGACATCCAACTCGGAGCATCCATTGATCCCGACGACTATACAACGAATGACGGTTCCTTTAAATGACGTCATCCAAGATGGCATCCCTTGAATTCCAATTGGCTGATAGAATTCTATCAGCCAATCGGAATTAAGGTAGGAAAAATCCAATAGGATTGACCTTGCATTCTATTTTCTGTTCCGATCAGCCAATAGAATGCAAGGTCAATCCTATGGGCTGATTGGATCAGCCAATAGGATTTTTCCTACCTTAATTCCGATTGGCTGATAGAATCCTATAAGCCAATCGGAATTCAAGGGACGCCATCTTGGATGACGTCATTTAAAGGAACCTTCATTCAGTGTTAGAACGTCGATGGAAGAGGATGCTCTGCGTCGGATGGATTGAAGATGGACCCGCTCCGCTCCGGATGGATGAAGATAGAAGATGCCGCCTGGATGAAGCCTTCTGCCGGTCTGGACACCCTAGCCAAAGGCCTAAATACTTCCCCCACTTCCCTCACCCCCCAGTCATTCTGCCAAGGGAACAAGGAACAGTAGGAGAAATATCAGGGTAAAAAAGGTGCCAGAAGAAGAATAAATTTAGGGCCGCCCAACGGAGATACGGGCGGAAGCCGTGTACTCTCCTCCCCTCAATGGAAATTAATTTATCAGGTAAGCATAATTTATGTTTTCCATCTAAAGGGGAGGAGAGTCCACGGCTTCATTCATTACTATTGGCAACATATACCCAAACTCTAGAGGACACTGAATGAAACCGGGAGGGCAAAAGGCGGAGCCTAATCTGAGGGCACCACAGCCTGCAAAACACCCCTAATCTGCCCCCCTACACTGCCGCCACCTACTTTATACTTATTAACCCCTAAACCGCCGCACTGACACCGCCACTACCTACATTATATGTATTAACCCCTAAACCGCCGCTCCCAGACCCCGCTGCAACTAAATAAAATGTTTAACCCCTAAACCGCCGCTCCTGGACCCCGCCACAATGAAATAAAATGTTTAACCCCTAAACCGCCACTCCCGGACCCCGCCGCAACAAAATAAAATGTTTAACCCCTGAACCGCCGCTCCTGGAGCCCACCGCCCCCTACATTAAACTTATTAACACCTATCCTGCACCCCCCTACACCGCCGCCACCTACATTAAACTTATTAACCCCTATCCTGCCCCCCCTACATCGTCGCCACTATATTAAAGTTATTAACCCCTAAACCTAAGTCTAACCCTAACCCTAACACCCCTCTAACTTAAATATTATTTAAATTAATCTAAATAAAATTACTATTATTAACTAAATTATTCCTATTTAAAACTAAATACTTACCTGTAAAATAAACCCTAAGATAGCTACAATATAACTAATAATTACATTGTAGCTATTTTAGGGTTTATTTTTATTTTGCAGGCAACTTTGTATCTATTTTAACTAGGTAAAATAGTTATTAAATAGTTATTAACTATTTAATAACCACCTAGCTAAAATAAATACAAATTTACCTGTAAAATAAACCCTAACCTAAGTTACAATTACACCTAACACTATACTACAATTAAATAAATTAAATTAATTAAATACAATTATCTACAATTAAATAAAATTAACTAGTTAAGTACAAAACCCCCCACTAAATTACAGAAAATAAAAAAATTACAAGAAGTTTAAACTAATTACACCTAATCTAAGCCCCCTAATAAAATAAAAAATCCCCCCAAAATAATAAAACTCCCTACCCTATACTAAATTACAAATAGCCCTTAAAAGGGCTTTTTGTGGGGCATTGCCCCAAAGTAATCAGCTCTTTTACCTGTAAAAAAAGAAATACACCCCCCCAACATTAAAACCCACACACCCAACCCTACTCTAAAACCCACCCAAACCCCCCTTAAAAAAACCTAACACTAACCCCCTGAAGATCACCCTACCTTGAGTCGCCTTCACCCTTCCGGGCCTAAGTCCTCAACGAATCCGGGCGAAGTGGTCCTCCAGATGGGCAGAAGTCTTCATCCAATCCGGCCAGAAGAGGTCCTCCAGATGGGCAGAAGTCTTCATCCAGACGGCATCTTCTATCTTCTTCCATCTGACGAGGAGCGGCTCCATCTTGAAGACATCCAACTCGGAGCATCCATTGATCCCGACGACTAAACAACGAATGACGGTTCCTTTAAATGACGTCATCCAAGATGGGGTCCCTTGAATTCCAATTGGCTGATAGAATTCTATCAGCCAATCAGAATTAAGGTAGGAAAAATCCAATAGGATTGACCTTGCATTCTATTTTCTGTTCCGATCAGCCAATAGAATGCAAGGTCAATCCTATGGGCTGATTGGATCAGCCAATCGGATTGAACTTCAATCCGATTGGCTGATTGCATCAGCCAATAGGATTTTTCCTACCTTAATTCCGATTGGCTGATAGAATCCTATAAGCCAATCGGAATTCAAGGGACGCCATCTTGGATGACGTCATTTAAAGGAACCTTCATTCAGTGTTAGAACGTCTCCGGATGGATGAAGATAGAAGATACCGCCTGGATGAAGCCTTCTGCCGGTCTGTATGTCCTCTTCTGCCCGGATAGGATGAAGACTTCTGTCGGTCTGGAGGTCCACTTGTGCCCGGCTGGGTGAAGACGGCTCAAGGTAGGGTGATCTTCAGGGGGTTAGTTTTAGTTTTTTTTAAGGGGGGATTGGGTGGGTTTTGAATGTTTTTTTACAGGTAAAAGAGCTGATTAAGGGCTATTTGTAATTTAGTATAGGGTAGGGAATTTTATTATTTTGGAGGGCTTTTTTATTTTATTAGGGGGCTTAGATTAGGTGTAATTAGCTTAAAATTCTTGTAATTCTTTTTTTATTTTCTGTAATTTAGTGGTTTTTTTTTGTACTTTAGTTAATTTTAGTTCATTTTAATTAGTTTTATTTAATTGTAGTTAATTTATGTAATTAATTTAATGATAGTGTAGTGTTAGGTGTAATTGTAACTTAGGTTAGGTTTTATTTTACAGGTAATTTTGTATTTATTTTAGCTAGGTAGTTATTAAATAGTTAATAACTATTTAATAAATATTGTACCTAGTTAAAATAAATACAAAGTTGCCTGTAAAATAAAAATAAATCCTAAAATAGCTAAAATTAAATTATTAATTGTATATTGTAGCTATATTAGGGTTTATTTTATAGGTAAGTATCTAGTTTTAAATAGGAATTATTTAGTTAATAATAGTAATATTTATTTAGATTTATTTTAAATATATTTAAGTTAGGGGGTGTTAGGGTTAGACTTAGGTTTAGGGGTTAATTACTTTATTAAAGTGGTGGCTGTGTAGGGGGGGCAGGATAGGGGTTAATATGTATAATGTAGGTGGCGGTGGGCTCCGTGAGCGGCGGTTTAGGGGTTAAAAAATGTATTTAGTTGCGGCAGGGTCTGAGATCGGCAGGATAGGGGTTAATATGTATAATGTAGGTGGCGGCGGGATCCGGGAGCGGCGGTTTAGAGGTTAATATATTTATTATAGTTGCGGCGGGGTCCGGGAGTTGCGGTTTAGGGGTTAATACATTTATTATAGTTGCAGCGGGGTCCGGGAGCGGCGGTTTAGGGGTTAATATATTTATTATAGTTGGGGTGGGGTCCGTGAGCAGCGGTTTAGGGGTTAATAACTTTATTTAGTTGCGGGGGGCTCCTGGAGCGGCAGTATAGGGGGTAAAACAGTATAGTATAATGTGGGTGCTTAGTGACAGGCTAGCAAGAAATTTGAGAATAAGTCAATGAGCAGCGAGATCGATGACTGTTAGTTAACAACAGTCCACTGCTCATCACACCGTACTTGGTGCACGGCTTTTTGACAGCTTTCTTGATAAATTTGGCAAACGTATTCAGGTCCGCAGCGGCGATGTTAGGCGATCTTAGGCGAGCGTATTAGGGCCGTCGAATGCAGGTAAGTAGACAGCTTGATAAATAGAGGCCTAGGTGTTCAATCTCCACCCAGTCAGCCTCAGAGAATCTAGATTTCGATGTTGAAAGGGGCCCTGTGACAGCAGATCCCTGCGACAGGGTAACCTCCATGGCAGAGAGAATGACAACCCCACCAGATCCGCAAACCATGTCTTCCGCAGCCATGAAGGAGCAATCAGAATGGCCGGAGCCCGCTCCTGTTTTATGCGTGCCACTACGCGAGGTAGAAGTGGTAACGGTGGAAAAATGTAAGCTAGGCTGAATCCCCAAGGAACCACGAGGCATCTATCAGCTCAGCTAGAGGTAGCTTGCAAATGAGTCTGGACGCCATGAGATCTATCTTTGCAAACACCTTGGGGTGAAGAGACTATTACCACGGAAGAAAGGATTGTCTGCTGAGAAAGTCCGCTTCCCAGTTGTCCACACCTGGAATGTGAATCGCTGAAAGCAAGCAGTCTTGGGACTCCGCCCACTCCAGAATCTGAAACACCTCTCTCGTCGTGAGGAAGCTCCTCGTACCCCCCTGATGGTTGATGTAAGCCACCGAGGTAATGTTGTCGGTCTGGAATCTGATGAAACTGACCAACTCCAGAAAAGGCCATGCCATCAGAGCATTGCAAATTGCTCGTAGTTCTAGGATGTTAAGCGGAAGGAGAGATTCCTCCCTGGACCACTTCCCTTGTGCCATCCTGGCACCCCAAACAGCTCCCAATCCTGTCAGACTGGTGTCCGTGGGCAAAATCTCCCAGGACGGTCGCAAGAAGGATGTCCCCATGGACAGTTGCTCCGAACGAATCCACCAAGAGAGGGAGTTCTGAGTCCGAGCATCCATGGATATCAGCTGTGATAGATCTGAAAGATCTCCGTTCCACTGTCTCAACATGCAAAATTGAAGAGGTCTGAGATGGAACCTGGCGAATGGGATGACATCTATGCTTGACACCATGAGACTTATCACCTCCATACATTGAGCCACCGATGGGCTTGTGGAGGACTGTAGGGCCAGACAGGAGGATGCAAGTTTCCTGCGCCTCTGGTCTGTGAGAAATATATTCATGGACATAGAGTCTATTATCGTTCCCAGGAACTCCACCCTGTTGTTGGGAACCAGGGAACTCTTTCCTGAGTTGATTTTCCAACCGTGAGATTGAACCAGAAGAGCCCTCGAATGATCCGCTGCGAGGCTGAGCGACGGCACCTGCACTAGGATGTTGTCCAGGTAAGACGCCACCACAATGCCCCTGGAACTGGCCACTGCAAGCAGTGCCCCCAAAACCTTCATGAAGACTCTTGGGCCGTCGCCAGACCAAAAGGAAGGGCCACAAACTGAAAGTGTTAGTCCAGAAATGCAAATCTTAGGAACTTGAAGTGGTCCCTGGGAATTGGCACATGAAGGTAAGCATCCTTCAAATCTATAGTCATCATGAACTGTCCCTCTTGAACTAAGGATAGAATAGTTTTGAACGATGGAACACTCAGACTTTAGGTCCAGAATCGGGCAGAACGTGCCCTCCTTCTTTGGAACCACAAAAAGTTTGGAATAGTACCCTAGACCTCTGTCTGCTAGGGGTACTGGTATGATAACCCTGAGAAAGGCGAGATGTCTCACACACTCTAGAAAGGCCTCTCTCTTCTCTGGTCTTGAAGACAGGTTTGACAGGAGGAATCTGCCCTCGGGCGGATGGGATCTGAACCCTATCCTGTAACCCTGGGAGACCACTTCTAGAACCCAAGGGTCCTGAACGTCCTGCAACCATGCGTCTGAGAACAGAGATAATCTGCCCCCTACGTGATCCGGAGACCGGTCGGGGGCCACCTCTTCATGCCAATTTCGTCTAGGCGGGCTTCTTGCTCTGCTTGGACTTATTCCAAGATTGAGCCTGCTTCCAAGATCCCTGGGACTGGTCTGCTTTCGCGGAAGGTTGCTGGTGCAGGGCCTTGTCCACACGAAAGGGACGAAAAGCATATCCCTTAGGCTTAGCCTTCTTATCCTGCAGTAGGAAAGCTCCCTTGCCTCCCGTAACCGTGGATATAATCGAATCCAATCCTGGACTGAACAGGATATTTCCTTGAAAAGGTATGGACAACAGCCTCGCCTTAGAGGTCATGTCCGCAGACCAAGATTTTAGCCACAGAGCCCTGCATGCTAAAAGAGAAAATCCTGACACCTTAGCATTCAGGCGAATAATTTGAATATTGGCATTACAGATGAAAGAATTGGTGATCTTCAGCGCCTTAATCTTCTCTTGTATCTCGTTGATGGAAGCTTCCCCTCGACCATTTCACACAGGGATTCACACCAATATGTCGCAGCTCCAGCGACAGCCGCAACGGCCGCTGCTGGCTGAAAAATAAACCCTGTGTGCTGAAACATCCTTCTCAACATGTTTTCCAGCTTTTTATCCATGGGCTCTTTAAACGACAAATTATCCTCGAGGTAGATAGTCGTCCGCTTCGCGAGCATAGAAAAGGCCCCATCCACCTTAGGAATGGTCCCCCACAGCTCAAGCTGAGAGTCTGGAATGGGGAACAGTCTTTTAAAAGAAGAAGAAGGGGAAAAGGATGACCCTAATCACTCCCATTCATTCTTAATAATATTTGCCATCTTAACGGGAACCGGGAAGGACTGAGGCACTACCCTGTCCTCTTAGAAAATACAAAAAGACAGAAAGGGCGCCTCCTAGTGTAGCCAGTAGATATAGAGCATAAGAGTCTGGGTGGTGAAATAATACTCACAAAATGTGGCGGCAAAGATAGTGCCGAGGATAATAATCTGGGAACTCAGCAGTGTCCCAGTGTACTGTGCACAGACAAGGGCAGCTCCTCCTGGAATCAAGGGCAGATTCAGCAGTCTGGAAAATGAAGAATAGGGCGACTCCCAGTGCAATACAATAAAATGTATGGACCCCGTAAGCAAATCCCAAGTAGATGGGTACTCACAATGTGTAGCGCACACGATAGTGCAAGTTACGCTTACTGGGTATATTTCAGTGGCCCAGTGCACATGTGGATCGACAAAGGGTTTCCTCTGTTAACAAATACGAGCAGCAGAAAATGGACAGGAGACTCCAGGTATTTAAAAAATAAAGACCTTTATGTAATGCTAAAAACAATAGCAACTTACAACAATAAAAATATTATAAAATCAGTAAAACATGCTACGCGTTTCTCAGCGTTAACCACGCTGTTTCCTCAGGCTAGTTTACATGGAGTCTCCTGTCCATTTTCTGCTGCTCGTATTTGTTACCAGAGGAAACCCTTTGTCGATTCACATGTGCACTGGGCCATTGAAATATACCCAGTAAGCGTAACTTGCACTATCGTGTGCACTACACATTGTGAGTACCCATCCTCTTGGGATTTGCTTACGGGGGCCATACATTTAATTGTATTGCACTAGGAGTCGCCCTCTTCTTCCTTTTCCATGTTCCACCCTGTCCTCTTTGGAGTACTTAAGTCAAAAAGAATTTTGACCATGGACAAGATGCATTTACCTAGCACTTCCCTCTCCCCATGTTATTGTTGAAGCATCTTGTTGATATGGAATGGAGGTTAGGAAATAAAGTTAAAATTTAACTTTTATTACAACACTTTAAAATATAACACAGATAAAAATTAAAAACACAAACAGAACAAGGGCATTCACGAGTAATAGCACTTAGGTATTCAGGGAATAAAGGAATTCTCTTACTACAGAATAATGTGAGATAAGGGCTTACAGTTAGGTAAATTTACTAAGATATGCAAGATAGATTGTTTAAATTCAGCTTTTATAACATATGTGACCTGTCCTGAGTTGGTGAACAACTTATGAGTAGTTCACTAAATTATAATTTGTTACCAGAATAAAGATGCTCTTAGTTGGTTTGCTAGTAAGAAGTAATTAATATTTACATATGTCCAGACTTACAAAGTACTGCTGGATAGAGTATTTTGCACTATTAAAGTGGTGAATCTTTTATCTCACACACTGGCCCTTTAATAGGGTGAATGTTATAAGAGTTTATTACTCACCACATGTAAATTAGTACAGTTACAATTAGGATTTTCTGTCTCTTTATTTAGATAACATTCTTATCATAATTGTGAATACAGTTAGTGAATATGTTTATAAATTAATATTCCAGATTTGTTACCACATTTTTACTATGTAACTCACAGCTGAATATTTATTAAAGTATTTTGAATACAGGGTTATTAAATTGAACAGATACTAATATTATGTGATGTTTCCTGTCTCAGTGTGATTTATTTTAGTGTATCTTTACACCCCTGACTTGCTGATTTGAGTCAGGTTTACACCCAATGGCCTCTAGTTATCAAGCCGTCAACCTCAAATACGCTTGAATTCCGCAGCGTATTTGTGGCGAGGCTGATTCGCCTAAGTTATCAAGCCCTACACACCGGCAAAAGTAGAATTTTGTGACGTAAGCTTCGATCCGCCGGACACAGTCCAACACAGATAGATTCTTACGTCACTCCAGATGTTCCGAACGCAGGTTCGGCACAATCTGATTACTTTTGCTAGTTATCAAATGACTAGCAGGTACGCTCGGCACTTTTCCGGCCCAGCGTACCTGGTTTTCAATCCGCCGCTCTGGAGGCGGCGGAACCCATAGGAATCAATGGGAGTCTGACCATAGTGAAAGTTCATGTTCGCTGCTGCTATCCCATTGATTCCTATGGTAGTTTCTACACCTAACACCCTAACATGTACCCCGAGTCTAAACACCCCTAATCTGTCCCCCCCTACACCGCCGCAACTAAATAAATGTATTACCCCCTAAACCGCCGCTCCCGGAGCCCACCGCCACTCTAATAAACTGATTAACCCCTAAACCGCTGCTCCCGGACCCCGCCACAACTATAATAAATATGTTAACACCTAAACCGCCGCTCCCGGACCCCGCCGCAACTATAATAAAATTATTACCCCTAAACCTAAGTCTAACCCTAACACCCACCTAACTTAAATATTAATTAAATACATCTAAATACATATTATTCTTATTAACTAAATTAATCCTATTTAAAACTAAATACTTACCTATAAAATAAACCCCAATATAGCTACAATATAACTAATAATTATATTGTAGCTATTTTAGGATTTATTTTTATTTTACAGGCAAATTTCAATTTATTTTAACTAGGTACAATAGTTATTAAATAGTTATTAACTATTTAATAGCTACCTAGTTAAAATAAAGACAAATTTACCTGTAAAATAAAAACTAACCTAAGTTTCAATTACACCTACACTATCATTAAATAAATTATTCCTATTTAAAACTAAATACTTACCTGTAAAATAAACCCTAAGATAGCTACAATGTAATTAATAATGACATTGTAGCTATTTTAGGATTTATATTTATTTTACAGGTAACTTTGTATTTATTTTAGCTAGTTAGAATAGTTATTAACTATTTAATAACTACCTAGCTAAAATAAATACAAAATTACCTGTAAAATAAATCCAAACCTAAGTTACAATTAAACCTAACACTACACTATCATTAAATTAATTAAATAAATTAGCTACAAATAACTACAATTAAATACAATTAAATAAACTAACTAAAGTACAAAAAATAAAAAAACTAAGTTACAAAAAATGAAAAATAAAAAGTTACAAACATTTAAAAAATATTACAACAATTTTAAGCTACTTACACCTAATCTAAGCCCCCTAATAAAATAACAAAGCCCCCCAAAATAAAAAAATGCCCTACCCTATTCTAAATTACGAAAGTTAACAGCTCTATTTCTTTACCAGCCCTTAAAAGGGCCTTTTGCGGGGCATGCCCCAAAGTATTCAGCTCTTTTGCCTGTAAAAAAAAAATACAACCCCCCCAACATTAAAACCCACTACCCACATACCCCTACTCTAACCCAAACCCCCCTTAAATAAACCTAACACTACCCCCCTGAAGATCATCCTACCTTTAGCCATTTTCAGCCAGCCGACCACCGATGGAACAGAAGAGGACATCCGCAGCGGCCGAAGTCATCATCCAAGGGGCGCTGAAAAAGTCTTCCATCCGATTGAAGTCATCATCCAAGGAGCGCTGAAGAAGTCTTCCATCCGATTGAAGTCATCATCCAAGGGGCACTGAAGAGGTCTTCCATCCGATTGAAGTCTTCATTCCGGCGGGGTCTTCAATCTTCATCCATCCGGAGCGGAGCCATCTTCAGACGAGCCGACGCGGAGCCATCTTCTTCCCCCCGCCGACTTCCCGATGAATGACGGTTCCTTTAAGTGACATCATCCAAGCAATAAAGCTGGGAAAAAGCCGAAGAGCAGCGAGATCGGATGAGTTATAACTATCACAGTCCGCTGCTCATCGCCCCGTACTTGGTGCGCGGCTTTTTGACAGCTTTATTGATAACTTTGGCGAGCGTATTCAGGTCCGCGGCGGCGATGGTAGGCAAGCTTAGGTGGGCGTATTGGGGCCAGCGATGGCAGGTAAGTAGACACGTTGATAACTAGAGGCCTTTATGTCATTTTTATGTCATCAGTACTAGTATTCATATGTTTAGGATACTGGGAATTCTCTGAAGTTATTTTGTAAGTTGTTTTTATGTAGCTTTAGAATTAGATAGTAATGTAAATTGAGATTAACGTGTGTAATCTATTTAACCCCTTGAGTGCTATTGACGGCTCTGAGCCATCACAGAGTTTCCAACTCTGATGCTAATGATGGCTCAGAGCCGTCACTAGCACTCTCCCAACCTGAGGGAGATCTGGGGGCTCCCACCCGCTCCTACCCCGGTGATCGGTGCTGCATAATGAAAGGCATCGCCGGGGCTTCCGTTTTGCGTGGTGACGTCATTCGCAATAAACGTGATGACGTCACCACGCAACTTTATTTAACATTAACAATGCTAAATATAGGAGCAGGGGGCATGCTGCTTAGAAGCCTATATCTCAGGCATCTAAGCAGCTACAGACCCCCAAGACCCAGCGCTGGAAAGGTAATCGCCCAACCTTTCCAACGGTGTAAGGCTTGGGGATCTAAAATAAATAAATAAAAAAGTAAAAAAAAAAATATTTGTAAAAATATTAAATAAAAAACCCTTTAAGAAAACCTTAGCACCCAGGTGGGAAAGTGCTTAGCACTCAAAGGGTTAAAGGGCAACAACTTGAATACCGCTTGGTCACTGTTAGTAATGACCTGCTTGCATTGAAATGTTACAAATTTAGATCTGGTTTTGATCCGAAATATATATTCATAAAGTTTTTAACGCCTAGTCAAAGAGTAATTAAACAGCGGTCTGTATATCTATTGCAACTTATTTCTAAATCAAATTGCTGGCGGTTTGTTAAACAATTTTTAATTTGGCCACTAAGTAAATACTTTCTTGGACTGTATTCACTCAACGTATCTGCATCTAAAAACAACAAGCAACGTGGTTACTTTTAACTTAAGAATATTGTTTAGATATTAAGGTATAAATTACTATTCCAAGCCCAGTATGTGCTATTTATTATAAAGTTATTCAGTAATCATTGTGTTCCATCTGTTTGCTAAAGTTTTAAAAAAAGTTAGGAGTTGAAAACGATCAACAGCCCTCCCTTAACATGTTTCGCCGTTTTACATTTCGGCTTTTTCAAAAGACCTTGTTCTGTTTGTCTTTATAATTTTTATCTGTGTTATATTTTAAAGTGTTGTAATAAAAGTTAAATTTTAACTTTATTTCCTAACCTCCATTCCATATCAACAAGATGTTTCAACAATAACACGGGAAGAGGGAAGTGCTAGGTAAATGCATCTTGTCCATGGTCAAAATTATTTTTTACTTAAGTACTCCAAACAGGTCACTTATGCATAAGCACTCCAGCCGATTAATAAAGCTTACAAATAGTAGCAACCTAATAGGCATCCCCTTATCATATGTGTAGTGCGGTTGCATCCCTCTTCTTCATTGAACTACCCTGTCCTCATATACCTTGTCAAGCTTAGGAATCGCAGTTTCCACTGGTATCTTAGGTTCCGGAAACTCCAGAGTAACAAGCACCTGTTGTAGCAGAAAGCGCAAATTCTCCATCCTAAACCTATAACCAGGCTCCTTCCACTGCCTGAGGTTTACATGACATGGACTCCTACCCAGAAGGGGCCTCCTCCAAAGAGTAGGAGTGGGCCTTATCATCGTATAGAGTCTCTGTGTAAGGGTTACTGTGCCTTTAATTCGTTCTTTCTTCTGATTGGGTACTTCCCCTTTAAATAGTTAGAACAACTAAGCATCATTGCTTAGTTATTCTAATCCGTTCCTTTGAACACCTGAGTACCAAGCCTCATTCTCATACCTGCAAGGTGAAACTTTCATCGCTGCTCGAGTAAGCTGCACCATTCTCAGCTCTCCTTCCCAGGACAGGATTCCTTCCAGTCATCCTCCATCTAACAAATATAAGTATACTGACCTGGCAAGCTTTAACTAACTTTTATTATTTCTTCAGCAAGTGTATACCCGTTTTTTCGTTATTATTATTCTTTTCTGCAATTGAACTACAGCTCCCAGAATTCCACCGGACTGAAACCGGAACTTCCTGTTTACACTACTCAGCATCTCAGCTCAGCACTAAACCGCATTGCTGACAGGCAAAAGGGAGAACTCTCTATGGGATAAGGTAGTAAATGTGACTAATCTCTGGAAGTACCATACTTAGCTGGGGAATAACATTCATATTCTTATTTTGCTATTTCGTAGTTTTAATAATCTTGTCTCTGCCTTCTAATTATAACAATTGTGGTTATCGAAGTTACCTCTGCAATATTGAACTCCTCAAAAGTTATCAATACTGCATTTCCTCTTGCCTCTCAATTCTGATGATTAGACCTTTTTCCTGCTACATAATAATTTTGCTGCACATTCTTATTTAACTCTTTATTAAACCATATAAAGTTTGGTTTTATTTCACAATCATTCTAGGTAAATTCACTGCTGGATCAGATTGCCTTACAGTTATTGGGTATTCATTACCAGCAGTGAGACATACATATTATAATTCATCCTTAACTTGCTTTCGTTATATATTGCCTTACATAATATTACAAACAGTATCTGTAATTGTGTTCCTTTATTGGATAAACCTTACATAATAACTAAGCCAAAAAAAATGGAATTGGAACCAACAGATATTCCACAAATTGTGTATAACTTGTCTCAGAAAGTTGATCAACTTGCACAAGCAGTCCATGATGTGCAACTTGAGAATCAATCACTAAGGGCTATTATAAGAGATTCATTAAGCCTTAGACCCACACCTCAGGAGCATAACCCAGAACCCCAAGTTATGTTACCTGAACCTTTTTCTGGTAACCGTAAATTCTATAGACAGTTTAAAAATTCCTGTCAACTTTTGTTTCAACTAAAACCCAGAACATACCCAACTGAGAGGGTCAAGGTTCTGAGTATCATATCATTTATGAAAGGATAACCCCGCTCATGGGCGGATAACCTGTGTGAGACAGAAGATCCACTACTGGGGTCACTAGAGGAATTCTTTGATGCACTTGATAACCTATATCAGGACAAAGATGTGCAATTAACTGCAGAATCCTCTATGAGGAATCTTAAACAGGGTAAAAGGCCAGTCGAGGACTATGTCGCTGACTTTAAGTTATACGCTTCTGACTCCCAATGGAGCCAAGTTGCACTGCGCAACCAATTCAGACTGGGTCTTGCTGATAGTCTCAAAGATGAGCTTGCCAGAGTCGAATTGCCTAAGACTCTTGAAGCATTAATGAGAACGGCCACACTGTTAGATCGCAGACTACGTGAAAGACGTGCTGAACGATTTAATTCAGATGTTCGTCCTAAAATGTTTTCAGGACAAAGCTCACGAGATATACCTACAACCTCAAAAGTGGCTGAACAACCTATGGAGATAGGTATAGCCCGAGGACCGCTCACACCGGAAGAAAGACTTAGACGTAGGATAAAATCCTTATGCATGTACTGTGCAAACCCTCAACATACCGTTCAAGACTGCCCTGTCCTTCAAAAGAACAAACGCAGTAAGTCTGTTTCTACTACTTCTACAATTCTGAATGTACTTAACTCAGCCTATTTCACTCTGTCACTCTCTCTACAGTGGGATCAAAGACATCTGACGATTGATGGGATTATAGATTCAGGAGCCTATGGCAACTTTATAGATTTACAAATTGTTAAATCCAATAAAATCCCCCTTATTCGCAAAACAAAACCTATCTTTGTCCGTGTGATTGATGGTTCACCCATAACTACAGGTCCTGTTACTCATCAAACTATACCTATTCACATGACCTCATTAGGTCATAGTGAACTCATTTCATTTGATATTTTACCCTCTCCTAACTATCCTGTAGTATTAGGTATTAATTGGTTACAAACACATAATCCAGTAATACAATGGTCACCTGCACATATTAAGTTTAACTCACATTTCTGTAGCAATCATTGTTTAAATATTCAAAATTGTCTAAAAAGTGATTCAACGGATTCTCCGATTCCGCTGGAGTATTCAACATTCCAGGATGTTTTCAGCAAGACAGAAGCTGAAAACCTACCACCCCACAGACAGTATGACTGTCCCATCGATCTACAACCCGGAGCATCCATTCCATTTGGTCACCTTTATCCTCTCAGTCAGCCGGAACTTGAACATCTTAAGGCTTACCTTGAAGAAAACCTCAGGAAAGGGTTTATCAGACCATCAACTTCACCAGCAGGAGCTGGCATTTTCTTTGTGCGTAATAAAGATTCCACTATCAGACCCATTATCGACTATCGACAACTAAACAAAGTAACAATCAAAAATCGTTATCCCCTACCACTCATACCAGAGCTCATTGAGCGCCTGTCAGAAGCCACCATATACACCAAATTGGATTTGAGAGGAGCCTACAACCTCATCAGGATTAAAGAAGGACATGAGTGGCTAACGGCATTCAGGACCCGATACGGCTTATACGAATACCTCGTTATGCCGTTCGGGTTATGTAATGCCCCTGCCACCTTTCAGCACTTTATTAATGACATTTTCCACGATCTTCTGGATACTAGTGTTGTTATATACCTGGATGACATTTTAATCTATTCAAAGAATTATACTGACCACGTAGAACATGTGACAGAAGTACTCCGACGTTTAAGATTACATAAACTATATGCGAAACCCGAAAAATGTCTTTTCCATACTGACAAAGTAACTTTTCTGGGTTACAATTTATCCCCAACTGGCATAGAAATGCAACAAGAAAAGGTCGAGGCTGTGTCAAATTGGGAGATACCTAAGACAAGGAAGGACCTACAGAGGTTCTTAGGGTTCTCAAACTATTACAGAAAATTTATTAGAGATTTCTCTAAAGTTGCAAAACCACTGACAAAATTAACCAGTATATCTATTCCATTTCAATGGACTCCAGAAGCTGAGGTAGCTTTTACAACTTTGAAAAATCTTTTTACTACTGCACCCATTCTGACATTTCCAAATCCTTCTTTCTATTATATCTTAGAAGTCGATTCCTCAGACTTCGCAATTGGGGCTGTGTTATCTCAACAAATGGATCTAAATAGTCCAATTCACCCCATCTCTTATTATTCCAAAGTTATGACTCCAGCAGAGAGGAATTATCCTATCGGAGACAAAGAACTTCTCGCTATAAAACAGGCTCTTGAATACTGGAGACATCTACTGGAAGGTACAAAACATCCTATCAAAATTTATACCGACCATAAAAATCTCCAATATTTACAGTCAAACAAAACTTTATCTGCAAGACAAGTTCGATGGAGCCTCTATTTTTCTAGATTCTCTTTCAACATTATTTACAGACCAGCAAATAAGAACGGTAAAGCAGATGCTCTCTCAAGGTTACCTCAAAAACCTGATCCCCAAGACCATCCTACTGAGATCATACCCAAACATCATTTCATTGGTCTCACTAACACCTTTATATCAGATCTAAAAAGGCATACCAGTCAAGAAACCGATCAAGATCATTCTACTTATCTAAACAAATCCGGAATTTATTATCACAAAGGTAGGATCTATGTACCCGTTTCATTAAGACAAACACTTCTACAAAACCACCACGATACTCCCCTCTCTGGACATCCAGGAATTCAACGCACCCTTGACTTACTTAAGAGGTCATTTTGGTGGCCAAAGATGAGAGAGAGTGTTCAACAACACATTCAAACTTGCATCATATGCAACACGTCCAAACCGGAGAGAAAACCTCCCTATGGATTACTCATGTCCCTTCCTATACCCACCAAACCATGGCAACATCTTTCAATGGACTTCATCGTTGATTTACCTCCATCAAAAAATCAAACTACAATTTTTGTGGTGGTTGACATTTTCACGAAAATGGCTCATTTCCTACCTTATCACAAATTGCCAACCTCGGCAGAAACATCACAGCTGTTTTTAGACAACATCGTAAAATTACACAGAATTCCTTCCATCCTCACAACAGATAGAGGCACGCAGTTTACCTCTAGGTTCTGGTCGAAATTATGTGATCTCACTCAAATAGATCATAGATTCTCTACATCATTCCATCCACAAACCAATGGTCAGGCAGAACGTGTGAATCAGTGGTTGGAACAATACATAAGATGTTTTTGTTCTTTCCATCAAAACAACTGGATTGACTTCATATCCACTGCTGAGTTTGCATATAATAATTCTGTAAATTCCTCGACAAAACTTACACCTTTTTTGCTAATTATGGATACCATCCGACCTTTCTTCTGGATTCAAATGACGATTTAAATTTTCCTTTGGTGGATGAGTTACACAATTCACTCGTTGATAATTTCAACTTCATTCGTCAAAATATTGAGAACTCACAAGCTACACAAAAGAAGTTCTATGATTTACGCAGAAGACCCCCACCAAATTATTCTATTGGAGAAAAGGTTTGGTTGTCCACAAAAAACTTAAAATTACAACTACCCAGTAAAAAGTTGGCAAGTCTTTTCATCGGACCCTATCGCATAAAAGGAATAGTAAATCAGAACGCTGTCACTCTTGAACTTCCTAATACTCTCCGCATTCACCCAACAATACATGTGTCACTTTTGAAGCCTTACAAGGAGCAGAGAGTATCCAACATTCTACAACCTCCTCCTCCAATTCTCCTTGATCCGGATGAATTCGAAGTCCAGTCCATTCTGGACTCTAGGCTACGCCAGGGTGCCCTACAATATCTTATTCACTGGAAGAATTTCTCTTCTGATGAGGATTCTTGGGAACCTGCATCCAGTGTCAATGCTCCCAGGTTAATTTCCTCATTTCATCGCCGTCACCCCGACAGACCTCGTCCTACCGCTGTGGAACAGCGTCCTTGAGCAGGGGGTCCTGTAAGGGTTACTGTGCCTTTAATTTGTTCTTTCTTCTGATTGGGTACTTCCCCTTTAAATAGTTAGAACAACTAAGCATCATTGCTTAGTTATTCTAATCCGTTCCTTTGAACACCTGAGTACCAAGCCTCATTCTCATACCTGCAAGGTGAAACTTTCATCGCTGCTCGAGTAAGCTGCACCATTCTCAGCTCTCCTTCCCAGGACAGGATTCCTTCCAGTCATCCTCCATCTAACAACTATAAGTATACTGACCTGGCAAGCTTTAACTAACTTTTATTATTTCTTCAGCAAGTGTTTACCCGTTTTTTCGTTATTATTATTCTTTTCTGCAATTGAACTACAGCTCCCAGAATTCCACCGGACTGAAACCGGAACTTCCTGTTTACACTACTCAGCATCTCAGCTCAGCACTAAACCGCATTGCTGACAGGCAAAAGGGAGAACTCTCTATGGGATAAGGTAGTAAATGTGACTAATCTCTGGAAGTACCATACTTAGCTGGGGAATAACATTCATATTCTTATTTTGCTATTTCGTAGTTTTAATAATCTTGTCTCTGCCTTCTAATTATAACAATTGTGGTTATCGAAGTTACCTCTGCAATATTGAACTCCTCAAAAGTTATCAATACTGCATTTCCTCTTGCCTCTCAATTCTGATGATTAGACCTTTTTCCTGCTACATAATAATTTTGCTGCACATTCTTATTTAACTCTTTATTAAACCATATAAAGTTTGGTTTTATTTCACAATCATTCTAGATAAATTCACTGCTGGATCAGATTGCCTTACAGTTATTGGGTATTCATTACCAGCAGTGAGACATACATATTATAATTCATCCTTAACTTGCTTTCGTTATATATTGCCTTACATAATATTACAAACAGTATCTGTAATTATGTTCCTTTATTGGATAAACCTTACACTCTGGATCAGCTATCGGCATGGACAAACCCTGGGCCGGGCCGCTATGATAAACCCTACGCTTGCGCTTAGCAGAACGTGGTAAGGCATGGATCACTTTCGAAACCGCCAATAGTTGGTCCGCAAAGTCTGACGGCCAACGAATCTCTCCCGAAAGAGTAATGGTTGGACCCCGAGGCGCTGCATGTGCAATTGGAGATGAATGCAGGGAACAAACCTCCTGGGACGAAGAACCCTCAGAGGTGGACGGCTCAGTAGCACTAGACATCCGCTTACATTTTGATGTTGTAACTTTATCAAGGCATGTGGAACATAGTTGAGCAGGCTGATCTACCAGAACCTCCTTACAATAAACACAGGAATAAGACCTTATTAAGGAAGGAGAGCTTTCCAACGCATCCAAATCCTCCATCGCTTGCGCGTTTGGTTAGACTAACTTTATTTATTAAAAAGGAACCTTTATACCCCAATGGCCGGGGCACTCACCACCTCCTAGGACCCGAACTACAGAAACAGCTACGTCTCCTGTACCACAGATCAACAGGAAGGATAGATAGCCACACCCAGTCACATGGAATGCCTGGCAGGACCGCCCCTGCACTAGGGAAAAACGCGCCAAAAAATGGCAGCGCAAATTTTCCGCAAGTAACCTGAAAGTTCCACACATTGCCAGAGCCTGATCTCGCACATAACACAGCAATGACACAATAAACAATATCATGTATAAACCCCCCCTAACCCTTGATTCTGTAAAGATAAAAAGGCGCCACACTGTGACCCTGTCTTCTATGTTATCATTATTAGTAAAATATTAAACAATCTTACCAGAATCTGCGCCGTGGAGCAGGAACACGGCCCTTCAAGTGTGACAGGTTAATAGCCTCGCTCCTGACATGGACTTGAGTGAAGAAAGCAGGCAGCGAAACTCGTCAACGCTGATTGCTTATGGAGCTGTTAATATGGGATGGTTTCGCAGAAAGACACTCCCTGCATCTCCGGACTCTAGCTTTTGCCAAGGCTCTCACTGAGAGGCTGACAGGACTACTTAAAATGAATATAAAATGAAGAATTAGAGGGCGCTAAGGTAAGCTAAAGCTATTCGTGATATACAAAAAACTCTGCCTGGATATATGGCGGATAAATTAATATTTGTGTGTGTAATTTATTATATATTTCAAAAGAAGTAATTTTCCAGCCTCCAGTTAAATTTAAAAGACCTTTATTAGTTTCTTACAGGGTCCATCATATCAACCAACAACGTTTCAAACCTATTACAGGTTCTTAATCATGTCTATTGAATAGTGTACAGGTGTGTCTTTTTATACCTGTTCAATCTTCTGTCAGTTTGCACCATAGTGCCATCTTGTGGTTAAAATTTAAAATTGCATGTGATAAATAGATTTTTAGATTAATAGGTATTATTCTTTCTTTGTGATTAGAATATAATTTTCTAAGTTTTTATATTTATCACATGAAATGTTAAAACCAAATTACTATATATACAATTAAAACCTATACACATAATTATATCAGAATCAATATGCTACAACAGATATGTGCTACCATTTTTAGAAAAATAATGACCATTCAAAATCTTTGTTCAGACCTTCAGGTATCATTGTATTTAATTTATTTATCCAATACATCTCCCTTCTTTTCAGCATTTGGTCCCTGTCACCTCCCCTCCTGGGTCTGTCAACCTGTTCAATTACTTGAAATCTAAGTTGACTGATGTTATGACCCATGGAGAGGAAGTGACAGGAAACAGGAGCTTCCAGATTTTTGTTCCTAATGTTAGATTTATGTTCAGTAATTCTAGTTCTTACTTCCCTGCTTGTTTCTCCTATATAAATTCTGGCACACGGACATTTGATATATGGCGTATGTGCTTCTGCATGTTAAATATTTTTTTATTGGATATTTAGTTCCCTTAATGGGATGTAAGAATTATTTCCCTTTTATTATTGAACTGCAGTGACTACAATGTAAGCAAGTATAACAACCTCTATTATCTGATTCTATTGTTGTTTGTGAATTTGTCTTTTGACTACCTATATCTGCCCTTACCAATAAGTCTCTCAAGTTTTTCGTTTTTTTGTAGGCTATCATAGGTGTACTTTTAAATTCCTCAACATGGGGATTGCATTCTTTCAATATGTGCCAGTGTTTATTTATAATGTGTGATATCTTTGTTCCAAAGGAGTTGTATTGAGTAACAAATATCATTCTGTTTTCTTGTGTCTTCTTTTTTATAGTGTCTTTTTGATTTTTGCAGTATTCTAATTGTTTTATGACAAATTCTTCTGGATACCCTCTTCTTTTAAATTGGCCTTGGGGTATTGCCTCTATTATCTTTTTTGAATGAAAGCTGTCATATTGTAATACCCCACCATATGCCAAATATGTCATCCACAAATCTCCACCATGCTGCACCATTTTTTAGGAATAATGGATGTGAATATGGTGGGGTGACACAAATCTCCACCATGCTGCACCATTTTTTAGGAATAATGGATGTGAATATGGTGGGGTGACACAGGTAGCCTACTGCAATTTGTACAACATCTTAACACATCTGTTGCTGGTCTCAAATTCACACTCAATATGGAGGAAACAGGAGTAGCCTTTTTAGACACCTTCGTATATAAAGAACAAGGTTTTTTGAAAACCGATTTATATGTAAAACCAACAGACAAAAATAAAGTATTACAATATGACAGCTTTCATTCAAAAAAGATAATAGAGGCAATACCCCAAGGCCAATTTAAAAGAGTAAAAAGAATAGTAACTGACGAAAAGAAATGCAACATCAGACTAACAGAAATGGCAGAAAAATTTAAAAGAAGAGGGTATCCAGAAGAATTTGTCATAAAACAATTAGAATACTGCAAAAATCAAAAAGACACTATAAAAAAGAACAAGAAAACAGAATGATATTTGTTACTCAATACAACTCCTTAGGAACAAAGATATCACACATTATAAATAAACACTGGCACATATTGAAAGAATGCAATCCCCATGTTGAGGAATTTAAAAGTACACCTATGATAGCCTACAAAAAAACGAAAAACTTGAGAGACTTATTGGTAAGGGCAGATATAGGTAGTCAAAAGACAAATTCACAAACAACAATAGGATCAGATAATAGAGGTTGTTATCCTTGCTTACATTGTAGTCACTGCAGTTCAATAATAAAAGGGAAAGAATTCTTACATCCCATTAAGGGAACTAAATATCCAATAAAAAAATATTTAACATGCAGAAGCACATACGCCATATATCTCATCAAATGTCCGTGTGCCAGAATTTATATAGGAGAAACAAGCAGGGAAGTAAGAACTAGAATTACTGAACATAAATCTAACATTAGGAACAAAAATCTGGAAGCTCCTGTTTCCTGTCACTTCCTCTCCATGGGTCATAACATCAGTCAACTTAGATTTCAAGTAATTGAACAGGTTGACAGACCCAGGAGGGGAGGTGACAGGGACCAAATGCTGAAAAGAAGGGAGATGTATTGGATAAATAAATTAAATACAATGATACCTGAAGGTCTGAACAAAGATTTTGAATGGTCATTATTTTTCTAAAAATGGTAGCACATATCTGTTGTAGCATATTGATTCTGATATAATTATGTGTATAGGTTTTAATTGTATATATAGTAATTTGGTTTTAACATTTCATGTGATAAATATAAAAACTTAGAAAATTATATTCTAATCACAAAGAAAGAATAAATACCTATTAATCTAAAAATCTATTTATCACATGCAATTTTAAATTTTAACCACAAGATGGCACTATGGTGCAAACTGACAGAAGATTGAACAGGTATAAAAAGACACACCTGTACACTATTCAATAGACATGATTAAGAACCTATAATAGGTTTGAAACGTTGTTGGTTGATATGATGGACCCTGTAAGAAACTAAAAAAACATAATTTATGCTTACCTGATAAATTCCTTTCTTCTGTAGTGTGATCAGTCCACGGGTCATCATTACTTCTGGGATATTACTCCTCCCCAACAGGAAGTGCAAGAGGATTCACCCAGCAGAGCTGCATATAGCTCCTCCCCTCTACGTCACTCCCAGTCATTCGACCAAGGACCAACGAGAAAGGAAAAGCCAAGGGTGAAGTGGTGACTGGAGTATAAATTAAAAAATATTTACCTGCCTTAAAAACAGGGCGGGCCGTGGACTGATCACACTACAGAAGAAAGGAATTTATCAGGTAAGCATAAATTATGTTTTCTTCTGTTAAGTGTGATCAGTCCACGGGTCATCATTACTTCTGGGATACCAATACCAAAGCAAAAGTACACGGATGACGGGAGGGATAGGCAGGCTCTTTATACAGAAGGAACCACTGCCTGAAGAACCTTTCTCCCAAAAATAGCCTCCGATGAAGCAAAAGTGTCAAATTTGTAAAATTTGGAAAAAGTATGAAGCGAAGACCAAGTTGCAGCCTTGCAAATCTGTTCAACAGAGGCCTCATTCTTGAAGGCCCAAGTGGAAGCCACAGCTCTAGTAGAATGAGCTGTAATTCTTTCAGGAGGCTGCTGTCCAGCAGTCTCATAAGCTAAACGAATTATGCTACGAAGCCAAAAAGAAAGAGAGGTAGCGGAAGCTTTTTGACCTCTCCTCTGCCCAGAGTAAATGACAAACAGAGAAGACGTTTGTCGAAATTCCTTAGTTGCCTGTAAGTAAAATTTTAGAGCACGGACTACATCCAGGTTGTGCAGTAGACGTTCCTTCTTTGAAGAAGGATTTGGGCATAAAGAAGGAACAACAATCTCTTGATTGATATTCCTGTTAGTAACTACCTTAGGTAAGAACCCAGGTTTAGTACGCAGGACTACCTTATCCGAATGAAAAATCAAATAAGGAGAATCACAATGTAAGGCTGATAATTCAGAGACTCTTCGAGCCGAGGAAATAGCCATTAAAAATAGAACTTTCCAAGATAACAACTTTATATCAATGGAATGAAGGGGTTCAAACGGAACGCCCTGTAAAACATTAAGAACAAGGTTTAAACTCCATGGTGGAGCAACAGTTTTAAACACAGGCTTAATCCTGGTCAAAGCCTGACAAAAAGCCTGGACGTCAGGAACTTCTGACAGACGTTTGTGTAACAGAATGGACAGAGCTGAGATCTGTCCCTTTAATGAACTAGCAGATAAACCCTTTTCTAAACCTTCTTGTAGAAAAGACAATATCCTAGGAATCCTAACCTTACTCCAAGAGTAACCTTTGGATTCACACCAATATAGGTATTTATGCCATATCTTATGGTAAATCTTTCTGGTAACAGGTTTCCTAGCCTGTATTAAGGTATCAATAACTGACTCAGAAAACCCACGTCTTGATAAAATCAAGCGTTCAATTTCCAAGCAGTCAGCTTCAGAGAAGTTAGATTTTGATGTTTGAAGGGACCCTGTATCAGAAGGTCCTGCTTCAGAGGTAGAGACCAAGGTGGACAGGATGACATGTCCACCAGGTCTGCATACCAAGTCCTGCGTGGCCACGCAGGTGCTATTAGAATCACTGATGCTCTCTCTTGTTTGATTCTGGCAATCAATCGAGGAAGCAACGGGAAGGGTGGAAACACGTAAGCCATCCTGAAGTCCCAAGGTGCTGTCAGAGCATCTATCAGGACTGCTCCTGGATCCCTGGATCTGGACCCGTAACGAGGAAGCTTGGCGTTCTGTCGAGACGCCATGAGATCTATCTCTGGTTTGCCCCAACGTCGCAGTATTTGGGCAAAGACCTCCGGATGAAGTTCCCACTCCCCCGGATGAAAAGTCTGACGACTTAAGAAATCCGCCTCCCAGTTCTCCACTCCCGGGATGTGGATTGCTGACAGGTGGCAAGAGTGAGACTCTGCCCAGAGAATTATCTTTGATACTTCCATCATAGCTAGGGAGCTTCTTGTCCCTCCCTGATGGTTGATGTAAGCAACAGTCGTGATGTTGTCCGACTGAAACCTGATGAACCCCCGAGTTGTCAACTGGGGCCAAGCCAGGAGGGCATTGAGAACTGCTCTCAATTCCAGAATGTTTATTGGCAGGAGACTCTCCTCCTGACTCCATTGTCCCTGAGCCTTCAGAGAATTCCAGACGGCACCCCAACCTAGAAGGCTGGCGTCTGTTGTTACAATTGTCCAGTCTGGTCTGCTGAATGGCATCCCCCTGGACAGATGTGGCCGAGAAAGCCACCATAGAAGAGAATTTCTGGTCTCTTGATCCAGATTCAGAGAAGGGGATAAGTCTGAGTAATCCCCATTCCACTGACTTAGCATGCACAGTTGCAGTGGTCTGAGGTGTAAGCGTGCAAAGGGTACTATGTCCATTGCCGCTACCATTAAGCTGATTACCTCCATGCATTGAGCCACTGACGGGTGTTGAATGGAATGTAGGGTGCGGCAAGCACTTTGAAGTCTTGTTAGCCTGTCCTCTGTCAGGTAAATCTTCATTTCTACAGAATCTATAAGAGTCCCCAGGAAGGGAACTCTTGTGAGTGGAACGAGTGAACTTTTCTTTTCGTTCACCTTCCATCCATGTGACCTTAGAAATACCAGCACTAACTCTGTATGAGACTTGGCAGTTTGAAAGCTTGAAGCTTGTATCAGAATGTCGTCTAGGTATGGAGCTACCGAGATTCCCCGCGGTCTTAGTACCGCCAGAAGAGCACCCAGAACCTTTGTGAAGATTCTTGGAGCTGTAGCCAATCCGAATGGAAGAGCCACAAACTGGTAATGCCTGTCTAGGAAGGCAAACCTTAGGTACCGATAATGATCTTTGTGAATCGGTATGTGAAGGTAAGCATCTTTTAAATCTACAGTGGTCATGTACTGACCCTCTTGGATCATAGGTAAAATTGTCCGAATAGTCTCCATCTTGAACGATGGAACTCTTAGGAATTTGTTTAGGATCTTTAAGTCCAGGATTGGTCTGAAAGTTCCCTCTTTTTTGGGAACCACAAACAGATTTGAGTAAAACCCCTGTCCTTGTTCCGATCGTGGAACTGGATGGATTACTCCCATTAACAAGAGCTCTTGTACGCAGCGTAGAAACGCCTCTTTCTTTGTCTGGATTGTTGACAATCTTGACAGATGAAATCTCTCTCTTGGAGGAGAGTATTTGAAGTCCAGAAGGTATCCCTGAGATATTATCTCTAGCGCCCAGGGATCCTGGACATCTCTTGCCCAAGCCTGGGCGAAGAGAGAAAGTCTGCCCCCCACTAGATCCGATCCCGGATCGGGGGCCCTCAATTCATGCTGTTTTAGGGGCAGCAGCAGGTTTCCTGGCCTGCTTGCCCTTGTTCCAGGACTGGTTAGGTTTCCAGCCTTGTCTGTAGCGAGCAACAGCTCCTTCCTGTTTTGGTGCAGAGGAAGTTGATGCTGCTCCTGCTTTGAAATTACGAAAGGAACGAAAATTAGACTGTCTAGCCTTAACTTTGGCTTTGTCCTGAGGCAGGGCATGGCCTTTACCTCCTGTAATGTCAGCGATAATCTCTTTCAACCCGGGCCCGAATAAGGTCTGCCCTTTGAAAGGTATATTAAGCAATTTAGACTTAGAAGTAACATCAGCTGACCAGGATTTTAGCCACAGCGCCCTGCGTGCCTGAATGGCGAATCCTGAATTCTTCGCCGTAAGTTTAGTAAGATGTACTACGGCCTCCGAAATGAATGAATTAGCTAGTTTAAGGACTCTAAGCCTGTCCGTAATGTCGTCCAGAGTAGCTGAACCAATGTTCTCTTCCAGAGACTCAATCCAGAATGCCGCTGCAGCCGTGATCGGCGCAATGCATGCAAGGGGTTGCAATATAAAACCTTGTTGAACAAACATTTTCTTAAGGTAACCCTCTAACTTTTTATCCATTGGATCTGAAAAAGCACAGCTATCCTCCACCGGGATAGTGGTACGCTTAGCTAAGGTAGAAACTGCTCCCTCCACCTTAGGGACCGTTTGCCATAAGTCCCTTGTGGTGGCGTCTATTGGAAACATTTTTCTAAATATCGGAGGGGGTGAGAACGGCACACCGGGTCTATCCCACTCCTTAGTAACAATTTCAGTAAGTCTCTTAGGTATAGGAAAAACCTCAGTGCTCGTCGGTACCGCAAAATATTTATCCAACCTACACATTTTCTCTGGTATTGCAACTGTGTTACAATCATTCAGAGCCGCTAACACCTCCCCTAGTAATACACGGAGGTTTTCCAGTTTAAATTTAAAATTTGAAATATCTGAATCCAGTCTGTTTGGATCAGAACTGTCACCCACAGAATGAAGTTCTCCGTCCTCATGTTCTGCCACCTGTGACGCAGTGTCTGACATGGCCCTAATATTATCAGCGCACTCTGTTCTCACCCCAGAGTGATCACGCTTACCTCTTAGTTCTGGTAATTTAGCCAAAACCTCAGTCATAACAGTAGCCATATCCTGTAATGTGATTTGTAATGGCCGCCCAGAAATGTACTCGGCGCTACAATATCACGCACCTCCCTCTGAGCGGGAGATGTAGGTACTGACACGTGAGGCGAGTTAGTCGGCATAACTCTCCCCTCGTTGTTTGGTGAAATTTGTTCAATTTGTACAGATTGACTTTTATTTAAAGTAGCATCAATACAGTTAGTACATAAATTTCTATTGGGCTCCACTTTGGCATTGCAACAAATGACACAGGTATCATCCTCTGAATCAGACATGTTTAACACACTAGCAAATAAACTTGCAACTTGGAAATACAATTCAATTAGAATAATATTAAAACGTACTGTGCCTTTAAGAAGCACAGAAGATCTATGACAGTTGAAAATTAATAAATTGAAACAGTTATAGCCTCAATCCTTGTAAACAACACAACTTTAGCAAAGGTTTAATCCCATTTAGCAAAGATAACAAATTCTGAAAGCAGGAAACAAATTACAGAATAAACGTTTTTTATCTCAGTCAAACTACAATTCTCACAGCTCTGCTGAGAGAAGTTACCTCCCTCAAAATAAGTTTTGAAGACCCCTGAGCTCTGTAGAGATGAACCGGATCATGCAGGGAATACAATGAGTTGCTGACTGAAATATTTGATGCGTAGTAAAAGCGCCAAAAAACGGCCCCTCCCCCTCACACACAGCAGTGAGGGAGAACAGAAACTGTCAGAAAACAGATTAAGCAACTGCCAAGTGGAAAAATAGTGCCCAAACATTTATTCACTCAGTACCTCAGTAAATGAAAACGATTTTACATTCCAGCAAAAACGTTAAACATAATCTCTAGTTATTAAACAGCTTTATGTATTTCTTACAGTGTAATTCTAGTGAAGTACCATTCCCCAGAATACTGAAGTGTAAAGTATACATACATGACATTATATCGGTATGGCAGGATTTTCTCATCAATTCCATTATCAGAAAATAAAAACTGCTACATACCTCTATGCAGATTCATCTGCCCGCTGTCCCCTGATCTGAAGTTTACCTCTCCTCAGATGGCCGAGAAACAGCAATATGATCTTAACTACTCCGGCTAAAATCATAACAAAAACTCTGGTAGATTCTTCTTCAAACTCTGCCAGAGAGATAATAACACACTCCGGTGCTATTTTAAAATAACAAACTCTTGATTGAAGATAAAAACTAAGTATAATCACCATAGTCCTCTCACACATCCTATCTAGTCGTTGGGTGCAAGAGAATGACTGGGAGTGACGTAGAGGGGAGGAGCTATATGCAGCTCTGCTGGGTGAATCCTCTTGCACTTCCTGTTGGGGAGGAGTAATATCCCAGAAGTAATGATGACCCGTGGACTGATCACACTTAACAGAAGAAAGGTCTTTTAAATTTAACTGGAGGCTGGAAAATTACTTCTTTTGAAATACATATTGGGGTTTGGCTAACCCTTTCCTGTGCCCCAGAAAGGAAAAAAGAGGTGCTGTCTTTCATCATTTGCATTTAAATAATTTATTATATAAACAGAATAGACCTCAATATAATTTGCAGCGTCTGTCAAAAAATCCTTATATTTAAATACAAAGATAAGCAATCAGAATAATACACTCAAGTAGTAGATATAGGGACGTCTCCCATATACATGTAACACTCCTATACAATATAATGTTAAAAACAATAATAAAATGATAGAGCACAATAAAATATAGTAGACTATGGAGTATATAGCAGACTATGAATAACAAATAGCGGGTCAGAAGCATATGCACAGAAATCGCCTAAATAGACTGTTTCGAATACAGATTGTTATATATTAGTTACCTTGATGAATTACATATGTTATCAGCCAATAATATCGGATGTGTAATAGAACAATCGCATACCACCACAAGAAAGCAGAACAATTGCCACTTTAGAAAGGGAGTATGAAGTTTATCCACTTTAAGGCGTGTAAATGAGACTTTTTTTGTATATCACACCTCAAGGATAAACTTTGATATCTTTAGCTTACCTTAGCGCCCTCTAATTCTTCATTTTATATTAATTTTGTAATAATTCACACGTTTTTGATGAAGGTGTGTTTTTAGAAGGGTCTGATATCTCCTTTTTTGGCCAGCACAGTACTATTACATATTTTTATAGGACTACTTAAAATTCCAGTCCCACTGTGAAGAGTACTACCCTCAGACTACTCAGAAACTCCGGCACTCCTCTGCCATCCTCCTGTGACGAAAGGCAAAGAATGACTGGGGGATGAGGGAAGTGGGTGAGGTATTTAAGCCTTTGGCTGGGGTGTCTTTGCCTCCTTCTGGTGGCCAGGTTCTTAATTCCCAATAGTAATGAATGAAGCCGTGGACTCTCCTTCCCTTTAGATGGAGAGTGTGCTCGTATTACAGGTTGAAAGTAAATGCGGTCACTCTCACAAAATTGCACTTTACGCTCAAACTTTTTACATGACTTGAAAGTTTATGTAAAGAGTTTGATCGAAGGAAAAAGTTGCACTAAACTACTACTGTTAACCCCTAAAATAGCGCTCCACTAATAATCTAGCCCTTAATTGTATAAGAATTAAGACAGTCAGGGAATTTGAAATTTGGTCAGCCTCATTGATGAAAGTTTCTTCAATATATTTAATTAAGTAAATCAGTACAAATTTTAATGAACTCCCAGAAGTAGTTTGGTTAGAAAAACTGCCAACACAGACTTGTCCATATATATATATATACACACACAAACTATATGACCAAAAGTTCAGGTGTTTCAACCACCCCCATTGCTAACAGGTGCATAAAATCCAGCACACAGCTATGAAATCCCCACATACAAACATTGGTAATATACTGGATTGTACTGTATAGCTCAGTGACTGTAAACATGCAACTGTCACAGGATATCATCTTTGCCACAAGCCTGTTTATGAAATTTCTGCCCTACTAGATTTGTTTCCATCAGCTGCTATTATTGTGATGTGGAAGTGTCTAGGAACCACAACAGCCCAGCTGCGAAGACCAAACAAACTCATAGAGCAGAGCTGCCAAGGGTGAAGTCTGTATTGCATAAACATCATCTATCATCTGTTGCATCACTCACTACAGATTTCCAAACTTCTTCTGGAAGCAAGATCAGCACAAGAACTGTGTATCAGGATTTGTATGAAATTGGTTTCCATGGCCGAGCAGCTAAACATAAGCCTCACATCAACATGCTCCATGACAAGCGTCGACTGGAGTGGCGCAAAGCACCACCACCACAGGACACTGGAGCAGTGGAAACATGTTATTTGGAGTAATTAATCACACTTTACTATCTGGCATCAAAGAATCCGAGTGGGGCAGATGCCAGGAGAACTCTACAAACTGGAATGCATAGTGCTAGGCCCCTTAGCTCCAGTGAAGACTTATCTTAATGCTATAGAATACAAGGATATTTTTGAAAAATGGGTGCTTTTAACTTTGTGGCAACAGTTTGGGGAAGACCATTTCCTGTTCCAGAATGATTGTCCCCCTGTGCACAAAGCGTGGTCCATAAGGACATGGTTTGACTAGATTGGTGTAGAGAAACTCAAGTGGCCTGAACAGAGCCCTGATCTCAACCTTTGAGATGAATTGGAACGCAAATTGAAAGACAGATATTCTCTGTGCCTGAATTTACAAATGCTCTTTTGGCTTAATGGGTACAAATTCCCACAGACACACTCCAAAATCTTGTGGAAAGCCATCACTGACGAGTGTCATCTGTTATAGCAGCAAAGGATGGGCCAACTCCATATTAATACTCATGGTTTTGGAATGGTATGTCTAATAAGCTCATATAGGTATGATAGTCAGGTGGTCAGCTGTCTGAGAAACAAGTACTTAAAGACATCAAGAGCTCAATCTGGGATATCAAAAATATGAAGATGGAGGCGCAAGCTTTGAAAAAGACAACTGTCCTTATCAATCATGCCTGCCACATCACTGAAAGGGCCAAGAAAGGAGAGGTTTCTAAAGCTTTCTACTTTAGGTATGGAAAGAATAAAAAGTAGGGGTACAGGTTAAATAGAAACAAGCTATGGGGGGAGTGCTCTTAGATTTATGATTTAGACATTTGTTATCTATTTTAACATTCCTTTTACTAGATAATCCAATCCAAATGAGACTCTTGGCACTGTGATATACAGATAATGGTCTGGGACTGCACATAAACTAAATACATTTCTGCCTTGTATATACATCTACAAATTTGTTTTTCAACATGTATATATTTATATTTGAGGCTGCAGCTTTGTTTCTTGATCATTTTCTTGATTTTGAATAACTATCATAAAGTATATTTATCTTCCACCATACTACAGTAAAAACAAAATGTATGCTTACCTGATGAATTCATTTCTTTCGAGGTGGTGAGAGTCCATAAGTTCATTACTTCTGGGATTCAACTCCTGACCACTAGAAGGAGGCAAAGATTCCCAAAAACTCAAAGATTATTCTATCCCTCCCACCTCACTGATTAGCCAGTCTTAATGTACAGCCAGTCTTAATGTACAGGCAAACTAAACCTGCAGACTTTTTTTTAACAATTAAAATAAATAGGGCAGGCCTTGTGGACTCTCACTACTTCAAATTAACTTTAAATTAATTTATCAGGTAAGCATAAATTTTGTTTTCCTTCGTAAAATGGTGACAAGTTCTTTACTTCTGGGAACTAATAACAAGCTTTGAAGTCCATCAGTAATGAGGGCGGGATAAAAAAGTTGAAAAAGCAGGCACCTAATTTTCCAGACACCATATTCTGAAAAACTTTCCTGCCAAATGCTGCTTATGAAGAAGCAAAAAAGTAATTGGTAGAATTTAGTAAAGGTATGTAAGGATGAAGATCTTGCTGCCTTGTAATTTTTTCAACAGAAGCCCCATTTTTAAAAGCCAAGGAAATGGAAACTGATATGGTAGAATGAGCCATAATCCATTTTGAGGGAGGCTTTAAACAAGAAGCTAAAGTAACAGCTGTGGCTTTCTGGACTTTTCGTGGACCCAAGTAATAAATGAACAGATTAGAGGATTGTATTAAATCCTTTGTAGCCTGCAGATAACATTTTAAAGCTCTAACTACATCCAGATTATGTAGAAGTATTTCCTTAGCATTTTGAGGATCAGGACAAAGAATGGGAACCACAATTTCCCTATGCATGTTATCTGAAGAAACTACTTTTGTCAAGAATTTAAATTTAGTTCCTAAAAAAACCTGGTGAAAAAACAGATAAGGAGATTCACAAGAAAGAGCAGACAATTCTAAAACTCTTCTGGCTGAAGAAATATCTAAGAGAAACAGAACCATCCAAGAGAGAAGATGAAAGTCTAAAGAATGCATAGTTTCAAACTTAAAACTTTGTAAGGTTCCAAGATGGAGAAATTGGCTTTATGACTGGTCTTAACCTGACTAAAGCCTGAACAAAACTCTGAGCAATATGATGTTTAGCAATTTTCCTGTTATAAAACCGAAAGGGCTAAAATTTGACTTTTCAAGGGGCTAGCCGACAAGCCCTTGTGTCATGTTTAGGGGGTGTTCTGGTTGGAGTTCTGGTGTGGTGCTTTTAGGTTAAGAGAACAAAACAGCCTCTTTTATCTTAGAAGAATTTTGCTTAGGAATAATTATGCAGAAGAACAAAAACCTTTATTGTTAATAAGCAAAGAACAGACTGATACCAAACAAAAGCAAGTTTTAATGCCACAGGATACTCAGGAACTTGGAATAATAATGCCAAAGGATTCTCAGGAACTTGAAATAGCAATGCCCCAGAATACACAGGAACTGGGATTAGCAATGCCACGAGATACATGGGAACTTGGAATAGTAATGCAACAAGATACTCAGGTACTTGGAATAGCAATGCCACAGGATACTCAGGTACTTGGATTAGCAATGTAACAGTATACACAGATACTTGGGATAGCAATGCCACAGGATACTCAGGTACTTGTTATAGCAATGCCACAGGATACTTAGGTACTTTTGATAGCAATGTAACAGGATACTCAGGATCTTTGGATATCAATGCCACAGGATACTCAGGTACTTGGGATAGCAATGTCACAGGATACTTGGGTACTTGTGATAGCAATGTAACACTATACTCAGGATCTCTGGATTGCAATGCCACGGGATACACAGGAACTTGGAATAGCAATGCAACAGCATACTCAGGGACTTAAGATGGGACGTTGCAAGTACACAGACTTAGAATAACAGTTCACAGTACTGACTGACTTGTATAAAAGGTTACAGGATACACAGATTTGAAAAAGCAGATAACAGTACTGATTGGTTTGTATAACAGATTGCGGAGTACACAGACTTGAAATTCAGCTTATGACTCACAGGTTTGTATTGCAGTTTACAAAACTCACAGATTTAGATTGCAGCTTACAAAACTCACAGGTTAGGAGAGGCTCCCAGAACAGATTGGAAACAGAGAATTCCATATAATGTCAGCGCACCAGCATGGGAGAAGGGACAGCCCATTTATAGGAGAGCAGCCAGACAGGTGCAAGCAACCAGTAATCACAAAAAGGATGAGCCCTCTAATGGTCAAGGAGTAAGCTGCAGCAAAGGAAATTAAAGGGACGAATACCATCCAGGAAAGGATGTGACAGCAGTAAACAAGAAATAATTAGTGATGAGTTTAATCCTGGGGATGGATATTACAATACCCCCTGCTCAAAGACGACCTCTGGATGGCTTTAGCTTCTTCATATAGTTGGAGATCTTTACACCTCACCAAAGTACCGTCAGAAGCAAATGTGCAATCTGGAGGTATAATGTCGTTTTTTTGATTTTTCTGAAGTGACTGACTTGTGGAGACTGAACTAAGAGATAGGAGCTGAAGGGCATTTGTCCTTATGGCAGTTTGAATCTCAGTCTCCTCATCCTGTGATCCATGATTTATGAGGGGATAAGAATAAGACATCTCTTTAACATCCAAATAAGTTAGAAACAGAGGAGTTGAGGTACAAGTCTCCTGCTGTTGAATGTGTAGAACAACTTTTGAAACAATATGGTCTGAGGATTTGATGATGTTCCAGACTTTTCCGGAAGAGGGTGCAAAATTATGGTACCCAAACATGTCTCAGTCGCTGGAGAACCTGTAAAAGTACCAGAGTCAGATCTACTCCGTGCAGCTACTTCAGTAGACAAGCCAGGGTCACTTACAGGAGCAGGTCTTTTGGGGCGTCTTATAGGACAACCAGATATGTAATGCCAAGAGCCTCCACAGTAGAAACAAAGTCCATGCAATTTTCTTTTCATCATGACTGAGGTTCTGGTAATATTAGTGTCTTTCTCTGAAGCAGACAGCTTAGAAGGAGAATATCTGTATGATTGAGGTGCTGTAGATGAGTCTCTAAACATTTCAGTATTTCTGGAGAGAAAAGGTATTTCAGAAGTATTACACTTGATCCTATAATTCTTAGTATTGGCACCTTTCTTGTGACAGAAAGATATTAAATGTCCTGCAGATCCACAGTAGAACCGGAGCCTTTGTAAGCTCCTTCTCTTCATTTCCTCAGCAGAAAGGGATTTGTTAGACACTGTAGGACTCCTGACAGCAGACACTTTAAAGGAAGTGTTTCCCAGAACAGGGGCAGAAGCTGATCGATGGTTTTTAGAGAGTGCAGTATGGGAAACAAAATAATCCTTGAAAAAATCCTTTATGCACCTCTGGAGGGATTGGGTAGCAGTGAATTGAGGTTGTAAAGTTGATAAACGTTCCTCAGGTAATTTCTGAACCCTTTGTTCCAACTGATTAATCTGCTGTGGTAGGACTAGCAAGCCGTTGACTATTTTATTTGAGTTTTGAATAAGAGTAGTACAATCCTTAAGTGTCTGAGAAATATAAGAGAATGGCTGCAACCCTGTAGTAAGCTCAGTGGAGAGCTGTTGCCCAATCTGCTCCCAATGCAGCAACTGTGGTAACTGTATTAAGCCTTTAACTTTGCTGTGAAGTGAAACAAATTGATTGGACAAAGTGGTAACTTGTTCAATCAGGGTAGATAGTTTTTTGAAAAGCACCAAATCTGAGGTTTGGCATTCTGTCATGAGTAGGGGGTGTACTGGTTAGAGTTCAGGCGTGGTGATTTTAGGTTCAGAGAACAAAACATGAATCCACCACCCTTTCTGTAAAAAAATGCTTCCTCAAATTTCTCCTGAATTGACCCCTTGTTTTCGCATTAGTTTTTTTTTGTGGAAAAAGCTTTCAGCTATTTGAAGGTTTCTATCATGTCACCTCATTCTCTTCTCTCCTCTAAACTATTAGGTCATAGGGGCATATTTATCAAGCTCCGGTCAAGCTCCATATTTATCAAACTCTGAGGCGGCGGACAGACATCGCCAGAAATCAACCTGATCTAATACGATCGGGTTGATTGACACCACCTGCTAAATCTGCAGGGGGTGGTATTGCACCAGCAGTTCACAAGAGCTGCTGGTGCAATGATAAATGCCTAGAGCGTATGCTGTCGGCATTTATCGATGTGCAGTGGACATGATACGCAATATCGGATCATGTCCGCTCGCACAATGATAATTCTGCCCCATAGAGTCTTTTTTGTATGTTTTATATTTTAGACAGTTTTTTTTATCTTTCTGAAGATATGGGGGCCGATTTATCATCAGACTGTCCGATCATTGGTCTGTCCGACAGACATCGATGAATGCCAACAGCGTATGCTTTCATTATTGCACAAGCAGTTCTTGTGAACTGCTTGTGCAATGCCGCCCCTGCAGATTTGCGGCCAATCGGCTGCTAGCAGCGGGTATCAATCAGCCTGATCGTATGAGATCAGGTGGATTGATATCCGCAGCCTCAGAGCAGGCGGACCAGTTAAGGAGCAGCGGTCTTAAGACCACTGCTTCATAACTGCTGTTTCCGGTGAGCCAGAAGGCTTGTGCGGAAACAGGGGCATCAGGGGCTATTTAGCCCTTGATAAAACGGCCCCATGGTCTCCAGAACTGTAGACAGTATTCCAGATGTGGCCCAACTAATCTGTAAAGTGGCAAAAGAAACTTGTTTTTTCTTCTACTAATACCTCTCCCAATGCAACCATAGTATTCGACTAGCCTTACTGGCTGCACTGCTGCATTGTGTACCAAATTTTAAATCCTCTAAAATAATAATTTCTAAGTCCCGTTTGTTTGCATGAGTAACTGCCTGAACCAAGATATAGTCCAGGTATGGAGCTACCGAAATACCCTGCACTCTGATTACAGATAAAAGAGTTCCCAGAACTTTTGAGAAAATTGTGGGAGCTGTAGCCAGGCTAAACTGAAGGGCTACAAAATGGAAATGTTTGTCCAGAAAGACAAATCATAGATACTGATAATGCTCTGTGTGAATATGGATACGAATGTATCCTTCAGCTCTATCGTGGACATGATTTGGCCTTGTTGGACAAGAGAAAGGATAGTTATGACTGTTTCCATCTTGAAGGTCGGAACTCTGAGAAACTTGTTCAAGGTTTTTAGATCCAGAATGTGCCTGAACGTTCTCTCTTTTTTTTGGGAACTATAAAGAAATTGGAAAAAACCTTGGTCCTGTTCTGATAGAGCAACTGGTAGAATCACACCCAAGAGTTACAGATCCTGAACACGTTAAAAAAAAAAGGCTTGATCCTTTTCAGGATTCTTTGGAATGTTGGACAGAATAAATCTTCCTCTGTGAGACCCTAATATGAAGCCTATTCTGTATCCCTGGGAAACAATGTGCAATACTCATGGATCTCAAAGAGACTAGGCCCAGATCTTCTGAAAAAGGCATAATCTGCCCCCTAACAGAAGAAAATCCAGATTGGGGGGCACGCATTATCATACTGACTTGGTTTCTAGACCGCTTAGGGGAATATTTATCAAGCTCCGTATGGAGCTTGATGCCCCTTGTTTAAGGCTCGCTGGAAACAGAAGTTATGAAGCAGCGGTCCATAACTTGCTCAATAACTTGTCCGCCTGCTCTGAGGCCGCGGACAGAAATCAACCCGATTGAATATGATCAGGTTGATTGACACCCCCTGCTAGCGGCCAATTGGCCCGAATCTGCAGGGGGCAGCATTGTACCAGCAGTTCACAAGAACTGCTGGTGCGATGATAAATGCAGACAGCGTATGCTGTCAGCATTTATCGATTTGTGGCGGACATGATACGCTACAATGTATCATGTCCGCTCCCACATTAATAAATATACCCCTTAGACTTGTTCCAAGTGGAAGGGGACGTCCAGGAAATTCTGGAGGAGTCATTCATTTGTGTCCAGACCAGGAAAAGTAAAAAATGTTCTTGCAGTCTGGTTTTAGAAACCATGTCAGCTGACCATTGATTTCAGCTATAACGTCCTTCTAGTCATAACAGCTAGCACCATATTCTTGGCATTAATTCTGATGACAACTATTGCATCACAGATTAAATCATTGGCAGATCTAATAAGATCCAGACTATGTTGAAAATCATCATCCATAGAGTCCTCTGATATCTGACCAGATAAACTGTCACACTATAGAAAAGAGGCTGCTGCCACACAGGCTATACTAAAAGCTGGTCTGATAAAGAAACCTGCATGCTGAAAGGCCTTTCTGTGAAAAAAAACTCTAATCTCCTGTCTATGGGATCATTGAACAAAGGGAAAATAGCTCTGTCTACTTTGGGAATGGTCTCCTAAAGTTTTAAGTATAAGGATCTTCTTAAATTTTGAAGCTGGATTATAAAGAATTCCAGGCTTAGACCATTCCTTAGTAATCATTCCGATTATCCTAGCTTTGTGAAGGAATAATCTAGATTTTATTAAAGACACAGAGACGAATATTTGCATTACTTTCTTTTACTACTCGCGTGCAGCCTTAAAAGTACATATATCACATAAACAGTTAAAATAATACAGAGAAAAAAGAGTCTATATAACTAGCCAATGAGAATGCTAGGTTAGAGACCAGAGAAAAAAATGGACCAATCAGAAGACCCATTTGGCCATAAACAGACCAGTGAGCACCCCATCTTCCTCTTTCTTGCTTGATGCTCATAATGAAGAATCTTTTGAAGAAACATAACAGTCCCAACAGTCCAAGTAACAAACATAGGATAAAACAGAACCATAATACTTGAAGGAACATTAAAGAATTTTGACTCAAAGAAAACTCAGGATAGAGGGATGAACATCCGAAGATCCATCTATGTCTCCATGAAGTTGAAGATGTTTTGATTGAAGGAACAAATCCAGATTTAATTAATGACGTTTGAGTAGTTGGTAACTAAAATAAAATATAAATCATTAGAATATAACAAGTATAACAACAGTATAGGTTGGGAGAAGACAGAAGTAGAGGTGGGAAATATTTGTCTCTGTGTCTTTAATAAAATCTAGATTATTCCTTCACAAAGCTAGGATAATCAGAATTTTATTACAAGACCAAAGACTTCATATTTGCATGTTTAAAGCAATTATTGAAAAAGATTTAGAGAGGCATGTTGAATGGGTTTAAAGTAAAAATGTTTGAAGGTTGAATCGGAGGACCAGTCTGCTGCCTTCAAAATATCTTGTAAAGGAGCAGATTTTAAAAGGGCTTTAGAAGCAGCTGATCCCATAACTAAATGAGCTGTGAATGCAAGATCAATTCCAGCTTCAGACATCACCCATTTAATCCACCTCACAATAGAAGTAGGAGAGACAGGAGCGTGAGGAGGAACAAAGGACAACAAGAGTTGATTATTAGAAGAATCTCTAAAGGAAGAAGTTTTAGTTTCATAGGCTTTAAGACAGGACACAACTCATAGAGAGGGTTCAGATGGAAATAAGGATAAAAGATAGAAGATGATAACATTTTAGTTCTACAGGAAATGAGAAAAGTGACACCTTCAGGAGAAAAGGATTTAGAGTTGAAATCAAGAGCCCAAACATCAGAAACCCTGCGAAAAGAGATAAGGCAAAGAAGGGTAGCTAGTTTAGCTGAAATTTGTTTTAATGATCATTAGAGGACTAAGATTTGAAGAGAGAGAACATTAAATCTACATCCCAAAATAAATTATGTTTAGGTGTGGGAGGTCTCTTTAATCTAATAGATTTGAGAAGATGACAGATTAAAGGGTTCTTTCCAATAGGTAGATCATTAATAAAGTCATGTCTAGCGGAAATAGCAGATCTAGAAAGATTAATAGTCTTATAAGCTAGACCCAGGTCAAAGAGATGAGAGAGAAAATTAAGAATTTGAGTTAGAGGAGCTGAAAAGGGATCCAAACTCCTAAGCATGCACCAGCTAGACCATCTGGACCATGTGGAAAGGTAAGATTTGTGGGTTCCTGGAGCCCATGAATCTCGCATGAGAGCTTTAGCTGAGTCGAGGAGATTTCTGAGTTCCCCGTAATCTACCAAGTTATTAACCTGAGGGATTGGTTGAGAATGAGATTGTGAGGGTTGCCTTCTGGGTCTAGAAGGAGATCTGGAAGAACAGGGAGGAGAAGAGGAGGTTTGAAGGACATCTCGAGAAGAGAAGGATACCAAGCTTGAGTTGGCCAAAGGGGGGTTATTAGAGTTAGAGATAGAAGATTCCTGTGAACCACAGAAATCGTCCGAGCTATCAAGGAAAAAGGAGGAAACACATAAGCTCCTTGATTCGGCCAGGTTTGTAAGAAGCTATCTATTGCCAATGCATCTGGGTCTGGATGCCAGCTGAAGTATAGAGGGAGTTAGTGACTAAGACGAGAAGCAAAAGTGTCCAAAGAAAAAGGACCAAGTAGAGATTGAATAGAAAGGAAGATCTTCCTGTGAATTTTCCAATAGCTGGAATCTCTGAGAAAATGAGAACCCCAGTCTGCTGCAGAATTGGAAAGACCTGGAATATATTTCGCCTTGATGGAAATATTCCTGTATAGACAGAGATGAATAAAGTCTTTGGTTGTATTGGAAAGATTCCTTGATTTTGTGCCACCCAATCGATTGAGATATCTTACTGCTGAGATATTGTCCATCCAGAGAAGAATGGAAGCAGGAGCCAAAGATTCTACAAAGCTCTTTACCACCTAAGAACCGGCCAAAAGTTCCAAACAGTTTATATGTAAATCTTTCTCTTCTGCGGACCACTTCCCTCCAGTAATGGATGGACCGCAATGGGCTCCCCAGCCTGATAGACTGGCATCAGATTCTATAATTAAGTCTGGAGATTTCCCAAAAATAGCCCTCCCATTCCAAGCTTCCATGTGGGAAAGCCACCATGAAAGCTCCTCTCTCGTTTCCAAAGATAACGGAATGAGGTGAGAATATGAAAAACCTTTCTGAAAATAAGAGATTTTTAACCTTTGGAGTTCGCGATAATGAAGAGGGGCCAGAAAGATAGCCTGAATAGAGGATGAAAGTAACCCAACTATTCTGGCTATCTGTCTGACTGAGACAAATTCTTTGGAGAGAGTCTTAGAAATTTCCTTCTTGATGTTCTTTATCTTGGAAAAGGGCAAACTTAAAGTGGCTTTCGATGTATCTATAAGAAAACCAAGGAAAACTAGAGATTTGGAAGGAACTAGCACTGATTTTTCCTTGTTTACAAGAAAACCTAAGTTTTCCAAGAGATTTATTGTCATGGTTAATTGGGATTGAAGAGAGAGAAAATTCTGATTCATCAGAAGAATATCATCCAGATAGGTAATTAAACGAATTACTCTGAGTCTCAGAAAACTGTAGGTTTGAGAAGTTTTGTAAAACTCCATGGGGCAGAGGAAAGGCCAAAAGGAAGACAAGTGAAGTTCCAATTTTTTTCTTCCCAAGAAAAGGTTAGATATTTCCAATGTTCCGGAGCTATAGGAACAGTGAGATAAGCATCTGAAAGGTCTAACCTGACAAGCCAATCGTTGTCCAGAAGGCAGTCTCTTAGGAGATGAATACCTTCCAATTTGAAATGATTGTAAACAACGTAAGCATTGAGATCTTAGGTTTATAACAGGTCTGAACTGGCCATTTTTCTTTTTCACTAAAAATAGGTTGCTGAAATAGGCCAGATGAGGATTTAGACTTTGAGAAATTGCCTCTTTCTGATGAAGATTTTCTACCTCTTTTTGAACCAAAACTTTGTCTTTTTGAGAAAAATGAATAGGTTTTGGAAATAAAATTTGGACAGGAGGAGATATAAAATCTATTTGGACTCCCTGAACTGTGTTTAAAATCCAAGGATCCGAAGTTATGAGATTCCAGTTGTGAGCAAAGAGAGCTATTTTTCCTCCAACTTTTAGTGGGAAAGAAGGAGGGGGAGGACAAAAGAGGAAATTTTACCTACAAAAGGGCAAGATCGTGATCTGATGCGTTGACCTCTTTGATGCCATGGTCTGGTACGTTGCTGGAAAAAACTGTATGAGGTGTTGGCTTCATTGGCATATCTGGGAGTTTGGAACTGAGGAGTGTAGTTTTGTTGAAAGTAAGGTCTGGATAAATGTGTGGTACGGCCGGGGAAGCGACCTCTTCCTTTCCCGGCCCTCTCAGAGAAATTTTGAGAGTAAAGGATTTTTCTCATAGAAGTTTTTACTTTATTAAGGGTAGAGAAAGTGTTTGCATAAAGATTTAAGTCTTTCAGGAAGGCATCTCCAAAAAGGAAACCATCTGTGTCAGAATGAAGTTCATTAACCGCAAAATCGCAAATTTTTGGGTCTATTTTACGAAGAATATTCTTTCTTCTTTCTACAATGTTGGCAGTATTGGTGTTACCAACAAAAGATAAAATACGCTGAACCCATTCTCTAACGAGAGATAGATCCATAGAGGTTTCTTTTAAAACTGCCTCTTCAGATAATTCAAAAAGTTTAGTAATTGGGCCAATAGAATCAAGCAGTTTTCTTGGCAATTCCTCCAGGCTTTATCTAAACCTTTCTTTATTTTATACCCAGGAGATCCAATAAACTTAAGAACTTTGGGATCTATATCCGGGGTAACATTACTATTTCTGGGGAGTAAGGGTCTAGGGCATTCAGCCCTCATATTATTTCTAGACCTTTTCTTTAGAGTTTTCTTAAGTTGGAAATCCACAAAAGTAGCAATTTCCATGGGGGGAAATCATTCAGATGACCGAGGGAGATGCAAGGTATCTGCGTTAAAGCGAGGGTTACCTAAGGCATCTGCAAAATTAAATTCATCTTCATCCAAATGTTTTGATTTTTTAGAATGTTTTTTAAATTTTTTACATTTTGGTTCAGAATCAGAAGAGTCTGATTCATAATCATTAGAATTATCTGAATCCTCAGAAAAAATATCTGAATTATAAGAGGTAGAGGAGTCTGAAACCTCATCTTTAGAATTAACTTTGGATTTTTGCAGTAAAACTCCCTTTTTATGCCCCTTGGGAGTAAGGGGTCGTTTTGCGGATGTTTTACTTCCTTTGCCGCAAGGAAGATTGGACTCTGATAACAAATGTTTAGATTTATAAACAAGTTTTTTGCTTATTTTCACAGCACTAGAAGGTGCTTTTCTTTTAATTGCTTTTTTAGAAGAGGATTTTGCCATTAAGGATGTCATATGGGACATTAATATACCTAAGGAGTTGTCTATCATTTTCTGAAGAGATTGTTCAGTCAGGGGGTTAGGAGCAGAATTGTCCTGAGACATATTAAAAAATAATAATAAATAAAATGAAAAACACACTTGAAAAAATAAAAAATAATAATAACATATATAATAAGGTAAAATAAAAGACTTGAATGCAAAACACCTAATCAACCAAAAATTTAATTATACCAAATATTAATATGTTTAATATAACAGTTGGAATGTAAATATACATTTTCTCTGACAGAAATGTTTAATAAACAATGTGAAAAGGACCACCGGAGGGCAGCAAATACCTGCAAATGAAAGAGAAAACAAAATTAATGTCGATGGCAACAATATGAGGAGATTGAAAGTGAAACTGAAAAGAAGCCAAGAAGATTACTTCAGTCGATGAAGTAGGAGGCGTCGACAGCTCCACTGAGGTAAAATGAAAGCGGGCTGTGACGTCACGAGCGAACGCCCACAAAATGGGGGTGGTCGTCGTGACCAGAAGGAGAGGGGGAGACAGAAAAAAAAAATGCAAAAATACGGAGGTAATAGAGATTTGAAAAGCGGGTATATTGAAATGAGAGTAATAACAAAATAACATACAGAGAAGGGATAAACGAACAGGGAAACAAAAATAGAAAAAATAGACAAAACGGAAATGGAAATTAACAAATAATAATATAGTGAACAATGAATATGAAGGCAAAGGACAAAATAATGGCAATAAATATCTGGAAAAAAACAATTAATAATACAAAACGAATAATTTAATATCTGAGAGAAATATAATTGCACACTTATCTTGTTGCTGAGCAGCAAAAGAAAGAGGAAAATGGGGTGCTCACTGGTCTGTTTATGGCCAATATGGGTCTTCTGATTTTTTCCCTCGTCTCTAACCTAGCATTCTCATTGGCTAGATATATAGACTCTTTTTTTCCCTGTATTATTTTAACTGTTAATGTGATATATGTACTTTTAAGGCTGCACACGAGTAGTAAAAGAAAGTAATGCATATATGAAGTTTCTGGTCTTGTAATAAAATTTCTGTAATTGCCTCAAGTACAAGGAAAACCTTAGGAGCTTTAGGAGTTTGAAAATTAGATCCAATTGCTTAACTAACTTTTCCACAGCTGGCTTAGAATCTTGAACTCTTAGCGTATATAAAACAGAGTATGAAGATGTTCAAGCTTGAACATGAAAGAGGAAACTTCTGAGTTTTAATCAGAGATGGACCCCAGATCATCAGAAATATATTTACCCTCAGAAGGATGATCTAAGGAGTCAGAATATGAATCCTTGCAAAATGTTTTAGATTTTTTCTTTATAGATCTAGAAAGACAAATCCCCAGTTGGGTACATTTCAGACTTAGATCTTTTGCACTTACTTGGAGGAGGCATAGCCACCAACATTTAAGAAATGTAGAGCGCACAAAATATTTAAATCCTTTAGCAAAATCTGACAAACTCCCTTGTAAAGAGCAAACAGAGGGAGGGCAGACTCTTTTACAGGCACAAACAGCATTTAATTGATTTGCATGCATCAGGTGATCCAAACAAGTATTGCAAAGCTGTGCTGGGGGTACAATAGCTTGCACATTACACATTTTAAATGGGTTGAAAAATCTGAGGATCTAATCTCAAAAGGATCTAAGTTAACAGTATTAGGGACAGTTCCAGTATGATCCATCCTTTAATAAAATACTGAAAACAGTAAAGTAATAACACAAGGTAAATACACCACATAGATCTCTGAACTGTATGCAGAAAGAAATGAGTAGTTCAGGGATCTTTGCAGTCAAGACCGAGACTAAAAGGAGATTGGTAACAGGCACTAAGAAGCTGAAGAACCTCACAGTGAAAACCAGAAACCCAAACTATGACAACATTTTTAATTAAAACCTAAAGTTAATTTTAGAAATAAACACATAGAAAAAGGGCGCTTCCTAGTGCAGATAGAAACAACCCAAATAAGGCCCAAATGGTAGAATGGGTACTCACAGTCTGGGAAGCACCTAAAAGTGCTAGTTACGCCTACTGGGCTATTGTAGTGGCCAGCTAACTAATCCTCCAGCACACTGATGTACCAACTAAAGGATCCTATTTGTCCCCAAATGATAGTTGATTCAGATAAAAAAAGACCCCAAAAGGTGCTCAAATATTGTATAATAAAATGTATTAAAAACAAGTTACACAAAATAGGAACATACATTTAAAACAAGTGCCACTTAGTTGCAACGTGTTTCTCAACGTCTACTGCACCGTTTCCTCAGGCATAAAGTGCACAAAGCACCAGGAGTCTTATTTAAACAGGCAGCAACCAATCATGATTAAAAGAGAGAGAGAGTTGGCGCTAAGGACCCCTAAAAGCCAAGTACAGGAGGGTCCCCCAAACAAGAAACCCCCAAATAAGGATATGAGCAAAAAAGAGAAAACTGGCGCTAATCAGCTAGGGGGAAGTGTATAAAAGGGACATAATGTCTATAATTACAATATGATACCAGAATATGTGAAAATAGCTGTAAAAATTAAACTCACAGTTATGCAAGTGTGTTTAACACTACAACCTGATTAACTTAAAATTCCTATCGGCTAGATTACGAGTTGTGCGTTAGGCTGAAAAAGCAGCGTTAACAGGTCCTAACGCTGCTTTTTTCACTACCGCTGCTATTACGAGTTTTGTAGGTTTAGGGGCACTGCACACGTCTTTGGCCTTACCGCAAAACGACTTACGTAAACTTTGTAAACCCTTTTTTCTATGGGACTTCCATAGCGCTGGTATTACGAGTCTGCCCTGGGAGGCCAAAAAGTGAGCGGTACACTCTCTACCTCCAAGATTCGTAACGCATTTTAAAGTCAGTAGTTAAGAGTTTTATGGTACAACGTCGTAGCATAAAACTCATAACTAAAGTGCTAAAAGTACACTAACACCCATAAACTACCTATTAACCCCTAAACCGAGGCCCTCCCGCATCGCAAACACTAAAATAAATTTTTTAACCCCTAATCTGCCGCTCTGGACATCGCCGCCACCTACATTATACTTATTAACCCCTAATCTGCTGCACCCAACATCGCCGACACCTACATTATTTTTATTAACCCCTAATCTGCCGCCCCCAATGTCGCCGCAACCTACCTACACTTATTAACCCCTAATCCAATAGGATTGAGCTTGCATTCTATTGGCTGTTCCAATTGGATTGGATCAGCTAATAGGATTGAACTTCAATCCTATTGGCTGATAGGATCAGCCAATAGGACTTTTTCTACCTTAATTCCGATTGGCTGATAGTAATCTTTCAGTGATGTTGGGGGCAGCAGATTAGGGGTTAATAAGTATAATGTAGGTGGCTACGGTGTCCGGAGCGGCAGATTAGGGGTTAATAAGAATAATGTAGGTGTCAGCAATGTCGGGGCGGCAGATTAGGGGTTAATAAGTGTAAGATTAGGGGTGTTTAGACTCGGGGTTCATGTTAGGGTGTTAGGTGTAAACATAAAATGTGTTTCCCCATAGGAATCAATGGGCTGCGTTACTGAGTTTTACGCTGCTTTTTGGCAGGTGTCAGACTTTTTCTCAGCCGGCTCTCCCCATTGATGTCTATGGGGAAATCGTGCACGAGCACGTACAACCATCTCACCGCTGACTTAAGCAGCGCTGGTATTGGAGTGCGATAAGGAGCTCAATTTTGCTCTACGCTCACTTCTTGCTTTTTAACGCCGGGTTTGTAAAAACCCGTGATACCAGCGCTGCATGTAAGTGAACGGTGAGAAAAAACTGCTCGTTAGCACCGCACAGCCTGTAACGCAAAACTCGTAATCTGGCTGTAAGTTAATTATGCAAATTCTATAGAATTAGCAATATTTGTAGTAAATAAACTCACAACTCTAAGTTATACAGGTGTGAAAAACACTACAACCTGATAAACTTAAATTCCTAAATTAATTAGGCAAATCCTACAGATTTTAACAATAATAGTAATAGATATACTGCTCAAATATTAAAAACTAGCTTGAGGAAAGCAGATTACGATAATATTTAAGCCTAATGTTTAAGCATACAGCATGATTGCTGTGTTTAGCAATAAAAACCCTAATAGTGCAATAAGGAGTGAACAATCAGGTAAAACGGTCTCAGTTTATAGGCTTATTGTATCCAATAGCTAAAAGTTATCCAGGTACAAGCTAAAAGGCTATATTCAGATTAACCCAATGATTATATTGTAATGTAAAAAAACAAAGATCTATGTCAGATAATAGGAAACAGTATAATTTACACAAATAGAAATGAAATAAAAAATAAAGGCTTGTAATATAATAAAACACAATGGACGTCCAGGATTAAAAACCAAATAAAAATAGTAAAGTCCTTGCCTTAGATGCACTACAGAATGGTTAGGGATTTTTCTTCAAAGGATTGCCAATAAACAGTCTTGGCTTATCAATAAACAGTCTTGGCTAGAAGGGTGCATATATAGTAGCAACCTCAGAATGGATATAACTCAGTGTCGGAGTTGGTGTAACTCAGTTCACTGTTTCACCAGTGGAGTTATATCCATTCTGAGGTTGCTACTTTATATGCACCCTTCTAGTCAAGACTGTTTATTGGTAAGCCAAGACTGTTTATTGGCAAACCTTTGAAGAAAAATCCCTAAACATTCTGTAGTGCATCTAAGGCAAGGACTTTACTGCCCTCACACAGATGCCAGGAGACCAATCCATTCCGTTAACTACACATTGTGTAACTGATATCGCTACCTACGATCTTACAAAAAAGAAAGATCCCAGACGTTACGTCAACACCGTATGCCATATTCGGAAGTGCAAAGATCCACCCGGCATTTCAGCAACACATCATCAACGCAGAAGATCACACCGAAGGGAAAAGGACCGTTGTCTTAAAGTTGTCTACCATAGGAATGTGACGACTTTGTCACTTCCTTTGACGTGTTAACAGCTGCTGGAGGTTTGTGGTGCTCACTGCTCATGCGCTAGAGGCTCAACCTCCTACAAACAGCTGTTTAAGGCAGAATAGGTGACAACTTATTTTAGAACACCGGCGCCCAGTGGTTTCTGTCAGGTTTGTTTATCGTTTACATTTGTTGTCCGTCAAACTAAGACCCTGCATGTTACCACCAACAAGAAAGATTCACTTCACCAGCCCGTGCAAGCAGGCGGAACTCCGATTGCTTAGGCTATTTATTACCCTGCCTAATGAGAGCTGATCCATTCTGATTGCACCGCTTTAATCTCCAAACTACCCCTCTCTCTAGACGTAGAGAGAGCGGTACAAAGGTACTATTAAATTAGTCTAGTAGCACTTGGATTGTGCACACCATCTCAGAAACTTTTACCATTTTTATTTGTTTTTTAATCCTGGACGTCCAGTGTGTTTTATAATATTACAAGCCTCTATTTTTGATTTTATTTCTATTTGTGTAATAAATTATCCTGTTTCCTATTATCTGACATACTGCTAGATTACGAGTCTTGCGTTAGCCTTAAAAAGCAGCGTTGAGAGGTCCCAACGCTGCTTTTTAACGCCCGCTGGTATTATGAACAGGTGTACCACTCACTTTTTCGGCCAGACTCAAAAATACTGCAAATCCACTTACGTCAATTGCATATCCACTTTTTTCAATGGGACTTGCATAGCGCCGGTATTACGAGTCTTCCAAAAAGTGAGCGGTAGACCCTCTCCTGCCAAGCCTGGTACTGCATTTTAAAGTCAGTAGTTAAGAGTTTTATGGTCTAACGCCATAGCATAAAACTCTTAACTAAAGTGCTAAAAAGTTCACTAACACCCATAAACTACCTATTAACCCCTAAACCGAGGCCCCCCCACATCGCAAACACTAGTTAAATTTTATTAACCCCTAATCTGCCGTCCCTAACAGCGCCGACACCTACCTACATTTATTAACCCCTAATCTGCCGCCCCCAACGTCGCCGCCACTATATTAAATGTATTAACCCCTAAATCTAAGTCTAACCCTAACACCCCCCTAACTTAAATATAATTTAAATAAATCTAAATAAAATAACTACAATTAACTAAATTATTCATATTTAACACTAAATACTTACCTATAAAATAAACCCTAAGCTAGCTACAATATAACTAATAGTTTAAAATAAAGACAAATTTACCTGTAAAATAAAACCTAACCTAAGTTACAATTACACCTAACACTACACTATAATTAAATTAATTCCCTAAATTAACTACAATTAAATACAATTAAATACAATTAAATACAATGATCTAAAGTACGAAAAACCCCCACTAAATTACAGAAAATAATAAAATAATTACAAGTTTTTAAAACTAATTACACCTAATCTAATCCCCCTAATAAAATAAAAAAGCCCCCCAAAATAATAAAAAGCCCTACCCTATACTAAATTACAAATAGCCCTAATCAGCTCTTTTACCTGTAAAAAAAAGTACAATACCCCCCAACATTAAAACCCACCACCCATACAACCAACCCTACTCTAAAACCCACCCAATCCCCCTTAATAAAATCTAACACTAACCCCTTGAAGATCACTCTACCTTGAGAAGTCTTCACCCAACCGGGCCGAAGTCCTCAATGAAGCCGGGCGAAGTGATCCTCCAGATGGGCAGAAGTCTTCATCCAGACGGCATCTTCTATCTTCATCCATCCGGTGCGGAGCGGCTATCTTCAAGACATCCAACGCGGAGCATCCTCTTCTTTCTTCATCCGATGACTGAATGAAGGTTCCTTTAAATGACGTCATCCAAGATGGTGTCCCTTCAATTCCGATTGATTGATAGAATTCTATCAGCCAATCGGAATTAAGGTAGAAAAAATCCTGCGACCTCAATCCTATTGGCTGTTCTAATCAGCCAATAGGATTGAAGTTCAATCCTATTGGATGATCGAATGGGGAAAGAAAAAGTTATGTTTAAACCTAACACCCTAACATAAAAACCACGTCTAAACACCCCTAAACTGCCGCCCCCGATATCGCTGCCACCTACATTACATTTATTAACCCCTAATCTGCCGCCCTTAACATCGCCACCACCTACATTACAGTTATTAACCCCTAATCGGCTGCCCCCAATGTCGCCCCCACAATACTAAAGTTATTAACCCCTCAACCTCTGGCTTCCCACATCACTAACACCACATAAATATATTAACCCCTAAACCTAACCATAACCCTAACGTAACCCTAAGCATAGGTCTAACCCTAACCCTAACACCCCCTAACTTAAATATAATTAAAATAAAGCTAAATAAACCTTACAATTATTAACTAAATAATTCTTATTTAAAACTAAATACATACTTACCTGTAAAAAAACCCTAAGCTAGCTACAAAATAACTAATAGTTATATTGTAGCTATCTTAGGTTTTATTTTTATTTCACAAGTAAGTTTGTATTTATTTTAACTAGGTAGGCTAGTTAGCAAATAGTTATTAACTATTTACTAACTACCTAGTTAAAATAAATACAAATTTACCTGTAAAATAAAACCTAACCTGGCTTACACTAAAACCTACCATTACAATCAAATCAAATAAATTAAATTAATCAAATACAATTATCTAAATTACAAAAAAAATAAACACTAAATTACACAAAATAAAAAACTAAATTATTAAAAAACAAAAATGAATTACTCCTAATCTAATAGCCCTATCAAAATAAAAAAGCCCCCCAAAATAATAAAACCCCTAGCCTACACTAAACTGCCAATAGCCCTTAAAAGGGCCTTTTGTGGGGCATTGCCCCAAAGATAAAAGCTCTTTTACCTGGCAATAAAAATTACAAACACCCCCCCCCAACAGTAAAACCCACCACCCACCCAACCAAACCCCCAAACAAAACTCTATCTAAATAAACCTAAGCTAACCATTGCCCTTAAAAGGGCATTTGGATGGGCATTGCCCTTAAAAGGGTATTTAGTTCTTTTACGGTGCCCAAACCCTAAGCTAAAAATAAAACCCACCCAATAAACCCTTAAAGAAACCTAACACTAACCCCCGACGATCCACTTACAGTTTTCAAAAACCGGACATCCATCCTCATCCAAGCGGGCAGAAGTCCTCATCCAAGCGGGCAGAAGGAATTAAAGGGGAAAAATCCTATTGGCTGATCCAATCAGCCAATAGGATTTTTTCCCCTTTAATTCCTATTGGCTGATAGAATTCTATCAGCCAATCGGAATGTAAGGTACGCCATCTTGGATGACGTCACTTAAAGGAAACCTCATTTTTCAGCGACGATCGGAAGAAGAGGATGCTTCGCGCCGGATGTCTTGAAGATGGATCTGCTCCGTCCCAGATGGATGAAGATAGAAGATGCCATCTGGATGAAGACTTCTGCCCGCTTGGATGAAGACTTCTGGCCACTTCGACGAAGACTTCTGGCCTCTTCGATGAAGACTTCTGTCGGCTTTGATGAAGACTTCTGTCGGCTTCGATGAGGACTTCTGCCCGCTTGGATGAGGACTTCTGCCCGCTTGGATGAGGATGGATGTTTGGTCTTTGAAAACTGTAAGTGGATTGTCGGGGGGTAGTGTTAGTTTTTTTTTAAGGGTTTATTGGGTGAGTTTTATTTTTAGCTTAATGACCTTTTAAGGGCAATGCCCATCCAAATGCCCTGGTTTGCTTAGGTTTATTTAGATAGTTTTATTTGGGGGGGTTGGTTGCGGTACTGACTTTGCGTGACTGCCAAAAAGGTGTGCGGTACACCTATACCTGCAAGACTTGTAATAGCGGCGTTAGGGAAAAAACAGCGTTATGCTTATGAAGCATAACAATGCTTTTTCACTCATAACGCCAAACTCGTAATCTAACTGATAGGAATTTAAGTTAATCAGGTTATAGTGTTAAACACACTTGCATAACTTAGAGCTGTGAGTCTAATTTTTACAGCAATTTCCACATATTCTGGTATCATATTGTAATTATAGATATTATGTCCCTTTTATAGACTTCCCCCTAGCTGATTAGCGCCAGTACTTTTTTCTTTTTTTTCAGCAACCAATCATGAGAAAGTTCTATGTACACAGGAGTAATCTTAATTAACAATAATAATAATGACAGTTGGAGCACACAGCCTTAGATATCACATCTTTACATTGTGCAAATAAATCAGTTAACATATAATATAGTTGGGAATTTAATCATTTACCCCAATATCCTATCTAACATCATATAAAGTGGTAATGTTACCTGTGTGTGGTACACCCATTATAAATGTACAATTCTCAATACACATAAGTTGCAATAAAACTGGATTGCTTCACAATATGGAAATACGTCTAACTAAATACAGAATAGAAACCTATTGATACAAAGTAATGAATCATACAAATGTATATATCCGTTCTAAAGTAACATGTGCTAGTCCCTCCCACAGGCGTACAATACGAATTAGAATAGTCTTGCGTGTGTAGGTACGACCCACAGGACCAATCATTTCTCGCTAGAAAAAGGGGGGGGGGGGTGACCTGTCAGTCTATCACGCGTAAGGGGACTAAAATAGGCAGTAGTGACACTTAGACATAAATAGATATATTGACCAATAGAGTACATAATGAAAGATGAAGTCAAATACTATCTGATTCTGAGCTAATGGAACTCGGCTAAATGGAACGTGAAAAATTGCTATTGATATGATTGCTATAGTGAGTCTGTCCATGACGTTACTTATGTAGATGCGCCTGTATGGAACAATCATTGCTATTATATGATTGCTATATTGAGTCTGTCCTTGACGTTACTTATGTGGGTGCATCTGTATGGACCAATCATGTATACCTTCAACTGTAGCTATGGCGTGCAAATACTAAAGTAGCCTGTTGACAAAAGAGAAGGGGATAATAAAATAAATTATTATTATTTAGTTAGATACAAACTAAATGTGAAAAAATAATAAACGTGTTTACAAACAATAAGGTGATACATTGAATAATTTAGTTAATACAAACTACATATAGGGGATATGAATGTGACTCTATAAAACAAGAGTTCAATAAATTTACTCATACAGCTATACGCCAAAGATAAATATATATATAAATAAATAATAGAAATGAGTGCAAATTTTAAATCCTAAACGTATTACATTAGGAAAGACGACTACTATATAGGATATATATATACACAGTCTTGTGTATCAACCTTAGCTCACACATAAAGCCAAGAAATAACTTCTTATAAGCTATACAGAAATCTATAGTGCGGTCTGTACTATAAATAAAGATGAGTGTCATACAAACTGAAGAAATAACTTCTTATAAACTATACAAAAAATCTATAGTCAGTGCGGACTATACTATAAATAAAGATAAGTGCCATACAAAGTGAAGATTATAATAATACATAATGGCCTAGATTTGGAGTTTGGCGTTAGCCGTGAAAACCAGCGTTAGAAGCCCCTAACGCTGGTTTCTTACGGACTCCGGTATTTCGAGTTCATTTACCGACACTCAAAAATCACCCAACGCTCAAATTTCTACCGACACCTCAGACCCAGTAGTAAACATATACCGACAAAATAAACATTCACAAATCACAAAACAAATATTACACAAAGTACACTTACACTCATACAAACACTACACTATATTTATTTTTCAGATTTAATAATTTTTCCACAAAATACAAAGGATCAAAGTTGCGAGATCTCGGGTGTTAGAAAAAAAACTACACAAATCCATTTTCCCATTGACTTACATTGACACACGGGAAAAGACCCTCATATACCTACATCTAACTAATAACATTATCACAAATATACACTCATCGATGCATACCAACAATATACACCACATGACATACAAAAAATATTTATTTATTACAAAAAGAACACGATTTAGTTACTTTTTAACACAAGATCATGACGTCACTCACTTTACGAGGAAAACCAGTCTTAGAAAAAAAAAAAGACCAATTTTTAGAGCCTCCATTGACTTCTATTGGGAAGACGTGCTCGTGCACGCGATACCCACATTTCCCTAACTCACGCAAATAGCGTAGACAGAAAAACTCCAAATACCAGCGCTAGAAAATACATGCTTTTATGCGTTAGACACAGCTATGATAAATAGATCAAGAAATGACTATTTCCCTATGGTGGATTTATGGATTTTACTTATTGAATATTCACAACACCATTAAATTGTTTCAGACTTTTATATTACATCAACTACAAATCAACATCACTAGTAAAAAACATTTTTGAACAAAATATTATATTTAAACGGACACAAAAATAATGTCAACTTTTCAGGATTCACAAACACTACACAATGGGAAACAATTCTCATTTACCTTTATTATTGCATTTCAGTTATTCAACTCATATGCTTGCAGCAACAGCATATCTACATAGGCTTAACACATGATCAGTCATGGATGCACATACATTACTTTTAACATTCACTCATACATGTGCATTCAAATGATGGGGGAAAACACATTACATTCTCTCGAGGAATCACAAAACAGAACATATGGATTTTACTGTACTTTTAACATCATGATTCCATCACCAGAAACCATTAGGAATTACGTACAACAAGAACATAATTACACAAGATTACAGATGTCACTTTATGGGAAGGAACAACAATGCCAGACCGCTATATACAAGTCAGCATATGTGGGACACAATCACAATATATACGTACATGTACATAACACGCATCACCCATCACGCAACCACAAAGCACACATTTAGATTTTATTCAGCACACAATAACAATGTAGCACAATACAACAACACAATGAGGATTTCAGAACTACATAGGCAGGTTAATAATATGATGACGTCATTAGAAGATTCAACCATACACATCACAGATTCATGACTGTACCGCCCCTTTCGGAACTCAATACTACAATACAACATATACGTAAAGAACAGTTTGGAACAGCATTATTAGGGAGATTTGAATGGGACAATTAATAAATATTGTCAGATCGCAAATCACTTATATATATAATACTACAGATGACAGCCGGAAGTTATTCAGCATTAGTGCCATTTGAAAGGGACGCATACAATATTGACAGCTCGGCAATCACTTATATACACAATACTACAGATGACTGCTGGAAGTTATTCAGTATTAGTGCCATTTGAATGGGACGCATACAATATTGACAGCTCGGCAATCACTTATATATACAATACTACAGATGGCAGACGGGAAGTTCGGAATTATTATTGCGATTTTAAAGGGACGCATACAATATTGACTGCTCGGCAATCACTTATATATACAATACTACAGATGGCAGACGGGAAGTTCGGAATTATTATTGCGATTTTAAAGGGACGCATACAATATTGACAGCTCGGCAATCACTTATATATACAATACTACAGATGGCAGACGGGAAGTTCGGAATTATTATTGCGAATTTAAAGGGACGCATACAATATTGACTGCTCGGCAATCACTTATATATACAATACTACAGATGGCAGACGGGAAGTTCGGAATTATTATTGCAATTTTAAAGGGACGCATACAATATTGACAGCTCGGCAATCACTTATATATACAATACTACAGATGGCAGACGGGAAGTTCGGAATTATTATTGCGATTTTAAAGGGACGCATACAATATTGACAGCTCGGCAATCACTTATATATACAATACTACAGATGGCAGACGGGAAGTTCGGAATTATTATTGCGATTTGAAAGGGACGCATACAATATTGACTGCTCGGCAATCACTTATATATACAATACTACAGATGGCAGACGGGAAGTTCGGAATTATTATTGCGATTTTAAAGGGACGCATACAATATTGACTGCTCGGCAATCACTTATATATACAATACTACAGATGGCAGACGGGAAGTTCGGAATTATTATTGCCATTTTAAAGGGACGCATACAATATTGACAGCTCGGCAATCACTTATATATACAATACTACAGATGGCAGATGTTACTTTATCGTTTACAAACAATGTTGCAGCAACATTGATCGATCACATTCGATGCACATTATACACAACAATGCACTTTCATTCATGTTAGCCTGGACGTGTGCTTGTTACTATAAGATCGCGTTTAAGAAATATTGATTACGCATATGATCAAACATTACAAACATGCACTGTATGTGTGATATTTGACACTTTCACATTGAGATTCATTGTTGGAAAACAACATTTCAGCAAACAACAAAAAAACGCCCACTGTGAAAGCATTCGCGCCGCTCACATACAAACAAGTGAATACAATCAGCAATCATTACAAACTCACTACCATTGGACTAATTGTACTATAAATCCCCCAAACAACATGGCCAAAGCATCACTTGTGATCCACATCAGATCAAGTGCATACCTTGTTACGCTGTTTTGAAAGATGGATGACGATGACATGGTAGACGCTGCTGGTGCTGCTATTGGCGAACTAGCTGTTGGTCAAATCAGGCAGCCTCGGCGGCTCAGACTGAGACGAAGGGGTCGTCTGGTTCGAGGTCCTCCTGTCTACAGGGTGAGACCCACCTTGGAAAACATGAGCGACTTTGAGGTTTATGATAAGTATCGACTCGATCGCGAACAGCTCATTGGCCTTTACGATCTTCTTAAACCTCATTTGGAGCCACGTATAAGAATAAGGACTGCTGTTCCCGCCATGAGTAAGATGCTAAGGTGTCTATACGTCCTGGCCTCCGGGAGTTTTCAATCCGGAGAACTGTACATGCATGGCCTGGCTCAAGGTACATTCTCTGTGGTGTTTGATAACTTTCTGGACGCCATGGTACGTATCAGTAAGCAATACATAGGATTCCCACAGAATGATGGTGATTGGAGGCGCCTGAAGCGGGAATTCTTTGATATTGCTGAATTGCCCAATGTCTTGGGAGCCATAGATTGTACCCACATTACGCTGCGTGCTCCAATTGATGACTTGCCCTCCAGAAATCGCAAACATTTTCATAGCCTCAACGTGCAGTATGTTTGTGACGCACGGATGAGGATTATGCATGTGTGTGCGAATTTTGGAGGGGCTAGTCATGATGCCCGCATCCTCTCTCTGTCGTCCCTGTGGAGACCGTTTGAGGAAAGACAAATGCCCCCTGGTTATCTCGTTGGTGAGTATTTGTGCACAACATGGTTCATTAGTTTGACAATTGCCACTGTAGTTTTAAAATGTTAGCGTAATGTTCAGCTATAGGATGCAATTTAACCATTTTTCCCCCCCGCTAATGTCTACTTTTAGTTCAATGCAGATATGTAGCATGTCTTACCTTAAATGCTCAGATAGAGAATGTAATGTAACCATGTAGTTTGCATTTTACACAAGGTTTGGTTTAGGAGAAATACGCATATGTAGCATGTCTTAGCTGAAATGGGAAGATATTAGCTAATGCAATTTAACCATGTCATTGTCTCTTTCCGCTAATGTCTAGTTTTAGTTCAATGCAGATATGTAGCATTTCTTACCTTAAATGCTCAGATAGAGAATGCAATGTAACCATGTAGTTTGCATTTTACACAAGGTTTGGTTTAGGAGAAATACGCATATGTAGCATGTCTTAGCTGAAATGGGAAGATATTAGCTAATGCAATTTAACCATGTCATTGTCTCTTTCCGCTAATGTCTAGTTTTAGTTCAATGCAGATATGTAGCATGTCTTACCTTAAATGCTCAGATAGAGAATGCAATGTAACCATGTAGTTTGCATTTTACACAAGGTTTGGTTTAGGAGAAATACGCATATGTAGCATGTCTTAGCTGAAATGGGAAGATATTAGCTAATGCAATTTAACCATGTCATTGTCTCTTTCCGCTAATGTCTAGTTTTAGTTCAATGCAGATATGTAGCATGTCTTACCTTAAATGCTCAGATATAGAATGCAATGTAACCATGTAGTTTGCATTTTACACAAGGTTTGGTTTAGGAGAAATACGCATATGTAGCATGTCTTAGCTGAAATGGGAAGATATTAGCTAATGCAATTTAACCATGTCATTGTCTCTTTCCGCTAATGTCTAGTTTTAGTTCAATGCAGATATGTAGCATGTCTTACCTTAAATGCTCAGATAGAGAATGCAATGTAACCATGTAGTTTGCATTTTACACAAGGTTTGGTTTAGGAGAAATACGCATATGTAGCATGTCTTAGCTGAAATGGGAAGATATTAGCTAATGCAATTTAACCATGTCATTGTCTCTTTCCGCTAATGTCTAGTTTTAGTTCAATGCAGATATGTAGCATGTCTTACCTTAAATGCTCAGATAGAGAATGCAATGTAACCATGTAGTTAGCATTTTACACAAGGTTTGGTTTAGGAGAAATATGCATATGTAGCATGTCTTAGCTGAAATGGGAAGATATTAGCTAATGCAATTTAACCATGTCATTGTCTCTTTCCGCTAATGTCTTTTAGTTCAATGCAGATATGTAGCATGTCTTACCTTAAATGCTCAGATAGAGAATGCAATGTAACCATGTAGTTTGCATTTTACACAAGGCTTGATTTAGGAGAAATACGCATATGTAGCATGTCTTAGATGAAATGGGAAGATAGAGAATAATATTGAACTAGATTTTTTAATTTAAAAAAAAACATTTGTTACTGGATTATCGTGTACAAAACTTTTTATTGGACTCCAAATACTATTTTGAGGATTCTGTTAGAATTATGTTCTGTTCATAATTTATAGGTTTATTTAGGAGAAATACGCATATGTAGCATGTCTTAGCTGAAATGGGAAGATATTAGCTAATGCAATTTAACCATGTCATTGTCTCTTTCCGCTAATGTCTAGTTTTAGTTCAATGCAGATATGTAGCATGTCTTACCTTAAATGCTCAGATAGAGAATGCAATGTAACCATGTAGTTTGCATTTTACACAAGGTTTGGTTTAGGAGAAATACGCATATGTAGCATGTCTTAGCTGAAATGGGAAGATATTAGCTAATGCAATTTAACCATGTCATTGTCTCTTTCCGCTAATGTCTAGTTTTAGTTCAATGCAGATATGTAGCATGTCTTACCTTAAATGCTCAGATATAGAATGCAATGTAACCATGTAGTTTGCATTTTACACAAGGTTTGGTTTAGGAGAAATACGCATATGTAGCATGTCTTAGCTGAAATGGGAAGATATTAGCTAATGCAATTTAACCATGTCATTGTCTCTTTCCGCTAATGTCTAGTTTTAGTTCAATGCAGATATGTAGCATGTCTTACCTTAAATGCTCAGATAGAGAATGCAATGTAACCATGTAGTTAGCATTTTACACAAGGTTTGGTTTAGGAGAAATACGCATATGTAGCATGTCTTAGCTGAAATGGGAAGATATTAGCTAATGCAATTTAACCATGTCATTGTCTCTTTCCGCTAATGTCTAGTTTTAGTTCAATGCAGATATGTAGCATGTCTTACCTTAAATGCTCAGACAGAGAATGCAATGTAACCATGTAGTTAGCATTTTACACAAGGTTTGGTTTAGGAGAAATATGCATATGTAGCATGTCTTAGCTGAAATGGGAAGATATTAGCTAATGCAATTTAACCATGTCATTGTCTCTTTCCGCTAATGTCTTTTAGTTCAATGCAGATATGTAGCATGTCTTACCTTAAATGCTCAGATAGAGAATGCAATGTAACCATGTAGTTTGCATTTTACACAAGGCTTGATTTAGGAGAAATACGCATATGTAGCATGTCTTAGATGAAATGGGAAGATAGAGAATAATATTGAACTAGATTTTTTAATTTAAAAAAAAACATTTGTTACTGGATTATCGTGTACAAAACTTTTTATTGGACTCCAAATACTATTTTGAGGATTCTGTTAGAATTATGTTCTGTTCATAATTTATAGGTTTATTTAGGAGAAATACGCATATGTAGCATGTCTTAGCTGAAATGGGAAGATATTAGCTAATGCAATTTAACCATGTCATTGTCTCTTTCCGCTAATGTCTAGTTTTAGTTCAATGCAGATATGTAGCATGTCTTACCTTAAATGCTCAGATAGAGAATGCAATGTAACCATGTAGTTTGCATTTTACACAAGGTTTGGTTTAGGAGAAATACGCATATGTAGCATGTCTTAGCTGAAATGGGAAGATATTAGCTAATGCAATTTAACCATGTCATTGTCTCTTTCCGCTAATGTCTAGTTTTAGTTCAATGCAGATATGTAGCATGTCTTACCTTAAATGCTCAGATAGAGAATGCAATGTAACCATGTAGTTTGCATTTTACACAAGGTTTGGTTTAGGAGAAATACGCATATGTAGCATGTCTTAGCTGAAATGGGAAGATATTAGCTAATGCAATTTAACCATGTCATTGTCTCTTTCCGCTAATGTCTAGTTTTAGTTCAATGCAGATATGTAGCATGTCTTACCTTAAATGCTCAGATAGAGAATGCAATGTAACCATGTAGTTAGCATTTTACACAAGGTTTGGTTTAGGAGAAATATGCATATGTAGCATGTCTTAGCTGAAATGGGAAGATATTAGCTAGTGCAATTTAACCATGTCATTGTCTCTTTCCGCTAATGTCTTTTAGTTCAATGCAGATATGTAGCATGTCTTACCTTAAATGCTCAGATAGAGAATGCAATGTAACCATGTAGTTTGCATTTTACACAAGGCTTGATTTAGGAGAAATACGCATATGTAGCATGTCTTAGATGAAATAGGAAGATAGAGAATAATATTGAACTAGATTTTTTAATTTAAAAAAAAACATTTGTTACTGGATTATCGTGTACAAAACTTTTTATTGGACTCCAAATACTATTTTGAGGATTCTGTTAGAATTATGTTCTGTTCATAATTTATAGGTGATTCTGGGTACATGAGCCGGCCTTGGCTCATTACCCCCTTGCGTAGCCCGACTGATGTGTCTGAGGAGCGCTACAATAGGGCTCATAAGAGAACCAGGGCGGTGGTTGAACGGATGTTCGGGCTCCTGAAGATGAGGTTCAGGTGCCTGGACAGGTCGGGAGGAGCCCTCCAGTACAACCCAAAGAAGGTGGCTAAGATCGTTGTAGCCTGTAGAGTCCTGCATAATATTGCACAGCGGGCTGGGATGCTGCAGGCCGTCCCGGCGGACCGAAACCTCCTCAGAGATGAGGAGGATGATCTTGTTCTAGAGGGGCCATTCCGGGACGAGGGGCTCAATGTCAGAGCAGACATCATCAACCGTCACTTTAGACGGTAAATAATAGAAGTTAGACTGGAGTATTGTCAATAGATGTGAACTCTAGGGAAATGACAAGTAGAGAATTGTGCAAACATGTTAGGATTGTTCATCAAATGCTAAAAATGTGTTTCATTTATTAATATAGGTGATGCTCTGGGCATTGGGTCCTGTAGCGAGTCTTTGCCACCTGGTTTTTAAAGAGGACATCAGCTGGTAAGTATAAATGTATGGACTGTTGCTGGCATGAATTGTACACAAATACATCATATGGCATACATTTTCTAAACTAGTATTTACTTTACACATTACTTAAAATGTAAATACTCAGAAAGGGATCCTCTAGCATGACTATGGTTCAATGTCACACATTAGAGGTTTGTTCTGCTCAATATGACTCATCTTCACACTTGATAGAACATAACACAAGATGCTACACACGCTTAGTAAGCTACTGACAGAAATTTATTCTGAAATGGGGGGAGGGAGAGGGGTACAGAACTAATTCACACACTTGTAGTAATTTTTATTAAACTTTTTCTGCCATTAGGGAGCTGACTTAATCTAAAGACTGAAAGGGAAGAATTAGAAGCCTGACAGTGAACATTGCCCAGACTGACAGTGGAAAAAGCCAAGATTGAAATTGAAGTATACCAATGGGATCATGTCTGGCATTATCTTTCCAATCTGCTGACCTTGAAAACCATACAAAGACATGTTCACATGGTAAGTGCCAACTATTCGATAGAATAAGGCTGTGGAGGCATCCTATTGGAGACACTTAGATGATTTTCTAATTTTTAGATGGTATTTCACAGTCCTTTATTTTTGAAATGATGAATAACACACCTATTGAAGATCAACTGTTTACCCCTGAATTGACTTTCAAAGACCATGCATTATCCAGGTTGGTGTACCAATGCATGCTAGTTAAGAATCACAGGAAGAATGTTGAATATTAGTAGCTTACATACATTAGTCATATTTAGTTCTTAATTAGATATTTAGGGATCACAATCAGACACTTAGATGATTTTACTTTTTTAGATGGTATTTCACAGTCCTCTATTTTATGAACTGATGAATAAGACACCTATTGAAGATCAACTGTTTACCCCTGAATTGACTTTCAAAGACCATGCATTATCCAGGTTGGTGTACCAATGCATGCTAGTTAAGAATCACAGGAAGAATGTTGATTATTGGTAGCTTACATACATTAGTCATACTTATTTCATCATTAGATATTTAGGGATCACAATCAGAAAAAGGAATACATATTATAGTTGATATAGAGGTATTTGAATGGACATGAAATATTACATTTATGTTCAGCATACATATATATTATTGAAATGTGATATTCATTATTATGTATAATTAGAAATTCAGATATTTAAATTTATTTTTTATTACACAATATAATGGTGTATGTTTATTTATTTTTTAAAAAATTTTTAATTAATAAATATCTTTAAAAAATGTTGAACAAAGTTAGAGCATAGACACAAGATGATTGTAAATGTATTTTATGAATATTTGACAACGTGTGTATTAACTTTGTTAAATTTTTGTTTTTTTATTTCAGATTGTCATCTGATGACTTCCAGGAATATTTTTTTGTTTTTGTTTCAAAAACTTTTAATTTTTTAAATGGTAATAATAAACATTTTATTATTAAATACACTCTTTTGAACAGATTATAATAAATATCCATATAATCTGTCAATAAAAAACAATTTGACTCCCATGACTGGTAGTTGGCTATTTGACAAGCACATGCATAAGATCAAATAATGCATTAATTTTATAAAATCCACTGATTCCGAGAATATTACATTAAACTATCTTTTTTAACATTAATTGGGGAGTGAGATCCATCGATGCTTTTCTTTGGAAATTCTTAGATGTTAAAATAATTTCGGATATGTAATCAAAATTTGTCATAAATTATATGTTTTCACTTTTAAGAAGGGGAAGTCGTTAAATTACATTAAAGTGACAGTGCTGTTGAATGTAAAATTAATTTTATAAGATCTTGTATCTTCCTTAGGTATCTCAAAACATTATTTTCTAAATTATTTTAATTTTTACTTTTATAAATGGTAGGTCATTTAACTTGATTTTTTTAACAAGCTAGTTATTGGATGCCAGGTTAATCGATGTAATTTTCAAGTGGAGTCATTTAACTATAGTTATTAATATTATGTAGTTTTTAAAATTTTACCTCTTGGGTTAGACATCACATATCTATATATAATTTTCATTCCCCTTTAGTTTATTTTGACAATGTTAAATCAACATTCCAAATGTTTTGGTCCTTAAAGGGACATTCACAAAGTATATTGTGTATTGATTTTTAAATAATTCATAAAAGAATTTAAACATATTTAGAAAGTACTATAGAATTACATTCAGTCTTTAAATATACTTTGAAAAAAATACATCAATGCACATATCTTAGTCAATTACATAAGGCATCTATGTGCAACCAACAATCAGCATCAAAATAGCCTATGTAGATATGTATTTAATCCAAGAATATATATTATTACAATCTAATGATTGAATACCAAAACATATTAAGTTGTTCAAATATTATAATCTTATCCAAAATGCATACATAACAGATAGCTTAATGTCCCTCTAAGCTGAAGACTCCAAAATACCTCCTTTACAATATATATTTCAGTCAGTGTGTAAAACAATCCAGAAGTTAATCTAAATTTGCTTTACTCATATGTTATACTAATTAAGCAAAAGGAAGGTGCCTAGGTTTCTGATATTTTAAGCATTATTGTGAAATGTTTATTTAAAGGGACATGAACTCAAAATATACTTAAAGGGAGACAGTTAAAAAATTAATGATTTATACATTCTGAATGAGTATTCTATTTTAAGCAACTTTAAAAATTGTCTCATATTATGAATGCTCCTTGTGATGTTGCTATCATTACTTTAAAAATAATGCATTAAATAGATAATTTATTTGCTTCAGTACTCTGGACAGAACTTGTTTTTTTTGGTTGGATTAATTTATCCAACAATCATCAAGGACAACCCAGGTTTTTTGAAACAATTGTCCGTAATCTAAAATATCATTATTGATTTGCAAAGAAAGATAACAAGATAATTCTTAACATTTGAGAATCGGATTAAATTATAAAGTTGTTTAACATTTCATGCTCAATCTGAATCACGAACGCTAAATTTGTTTGGACAGTGTCCCCTTAAGAGATTTAAAGAGTGTATTTACTTCTCTTCTTATCTTGACATACTTTGCTTGAAAAGCATATCGAGATAGGCTCAGTAGATGAAGATTGGTGGATGCACAGAGATGCCTTATGTGATTGGCTCAACCATGTGCATTTAAATTTCTTCTGTTGAGGATAACTAAATACTAAGATAAATTGATTTACATTTTAAAGTCTAAACAATTTTCTATCTCTACAGATCATTTGATACAATTGTTTGTTTGTAATGTCTATTTAAAAATAAAGACGCCATTGCACAATAACATATATGAGCACTTCAGACAAATACAAGCTCGAGGTTTATTTACTAATAACAAACAAACCTGTAGTTTAACATTTATAAACAGATTATCCAAGTTACTGACATTATAACCTGAATTTGAACATTCAGAAATATTGCGTGGGAAACGCATCTTGAAACACCAGATTAGCATCTTTAAACATTAGAGTCTAATGTCACGCAATAGCACACAATCAATGTGCATTATGAAATACATTTAATAGAGCAATATCAATACTTCACAATAAGTCAAGAAATGGATTTTATGAACAATAAAGACATACAATATTAAATGTGTATTTGTATTAAAGAAACAGACCGTTATTAAACCGAGAAATGTCTACAACATTTAATAATGTGACAGTATTAGATTTTAAAGAGAATTTAATCATTAATATTTAACGGATCACGGATATTAAATCTGCGTCACATATATCCGCATGACAGGCCCATGAGTTACAAATAAGTCTACATGAAAAATGAAGTTACAGCACCACCAGGAGGTATGTGTAAGGAAGTTACTAAGATATGAAACATTAAGGAACGGCCAATCAGAGTTCATCACACAAACACAACTTGAGTCAGGATGGTCTCACAGACATTCTAACTATATTTCAAACTTTTATCCAATCAGATGTACAGATAACTTGTCCCATGGTGCATCTCATGTTTACTTCACCATATAAAAGTCCATTACACGTTGCCATCTTTGTCAGTTCTCTAATGCCTGCAGGCAGTATATATATTTATATATTTATATATTATATTAGTATCAAACCGAGCAGGCATGTCAGCTCCCAGGTTCACCAAGGAGGAGAGCGCTGCACTGGTCCACGCCGTCAAGGACTTTTATCCCCAGCTGTTTGGGAACAAGAGGAGGTTGACAGATGCGCATGTTAAGAAGGCCCTCTGGGAGTCTATCACCAATGCGGTTAGATTGGTGTGTGACGTCCAGAGGAGCCAGGATCAAATCATGAGGAGATTCGGAGATATGAGGTTGCGCTTAACAAAAAAAGTCAACCTCATAAGGGACTGGGTACAAGCCCGTAAAAGAGGGGGCAAAAGAGAGGCCCCGCGGAAACTGTACCTACTCCCTTATGAGGTGACTTTATGCGAGCTCCTCAATCTCCGGGTCCCCAAAAGATTTAGATCCTCGCCATCCTCTTCTTCCCTCCCAGCTGCGGGATCTGAAAGTCCTGACGCGGGGGCCAGGGCAGCTGCTTCTCCGTCCGGTGGCCTGGGAGGAGATGGAGAATCTGAACCAGGTAATTATCCAACTTCATATAATATCTTAATATTTTTTTATTTTAAAAAAAATGTGTATATAGTCAGATACTAAACCTATACAGATCTCACAACATACATTACATATGATGTTTAGATATCTGATTTTATATTAGTGACACATGAAATAGGAATGATGTTTCTTGCGCTATACAGAATATGCGTCACAGAGCGAAAATGGAATAGCGCATACACGTTAACATGGGTTAGCTGTAAGTGGCATTGCTTTATACATGTTGGTCAAATGACGGATGCGTAATTCCGCTTTGAATCATTGCGCAATGATCTCGAAAATGGAATTTCGCATACACGTTAACATGGGTTTGCTGTAAGTGGCATTGCTTTATACATGTTGGTCAAATGACGGATGCGTAATTCAGCTTTGAATCATTGCGCAATGATCGCGAAAATGGAATTTCGCATACACGTTAACATGGGTTTGCTGTAAGTGGCATTGCTTTACACATGTTGGTCAAATGACGGATGCGTAATTCCGCTTTGAATCATTGCGCAATGATCGCGAAAATGGAATTTCGCATACACGTTAACATGGGTTTGCTGTAAGTGGCATTGCTTTACACATGTTGGTCAAAATGAAATGTGAATTATTATATATGTGAAGAATACAGTATTCTTATTTTCAATATTATACATAATAAAAAAAGAAGAATACAAATAAATTATAACATATGCCCATCAATTGATGAGAATGAAATAACACCAAAAAATAATTTAAGCTACAGTAAACAACACAACTGATTGAAAATAAGAGTACAGGATATATTTATCATGAATTGAATTGAGGAAACAATTAACTCATGGGACTACCAAAGAATTAATATTTTTAAATTGATTTGCTAATAATGTAAAGATTTAAAACATGGCATGATTTGTATTAATGATATCCAATCCTCATTTAATATATTACAGATCTGGATGTTGGTGCTGGATCCTTAAGGCAGGGCTTGTCACAGTATGGTATGTCTCATTTTAATTGACATTTGTCTTAGAAACATGGACAGAACATTACATACTAAATCCACATTGTTCAATATTTATATGTATCTGCAAAATGGATTTTAAAACTTTTTGCAAATAAGAATAAATAAAACCAAAAAATAGGATTAAATTGTAAGACTACTCTGATTTTGTTTGGAATTTAAGATATCCCATCTATTCTGGATGTCTTAATTTTAATGTAAGATTCTTTGAATGTCCAATTTATATTCTTCCCTTGTGTATTGCTTAATCTTATTTGTATACATTTTTAAAAAATACACACAATTTTGCATATGTTTATATTTTAAAAATATAGATTCCATTTTTGAAATTGATCACGTCATTTAAGGGACATGCCAACTAAATTTAACATAGAATTATTTGTAAACGTGATTTTATTGTTTTGTTTAAACATTTTATGAGCTACATTGGTTCAGTCTATTGTTTTAGTTCTTAAAAAAAAAAAAGGATTTTGGTTTAGGTTAAACAATGCATTACTCGTATTATCCGGCTGTTTTTCTATGCATAAATTGGCATATTTACAAAAGTTAAAATCATGTGTTCAGATAACAGTAGTACATAGTTTAAAAAAGTATACAATTACACATTTAGAGCTTCATGTCCCTTTAATAGATGAAAATTAAATAATTCTTAGGATATCCTTAAATAACATATTAGATTTGAATTGCATGCTCAATCCCATTCATTACATCAACATATGGAGTAGAGAATTCATTAACACCAACATTGTCAAATCAATCTATTTTTATATTAAAGGGACACTGAGCTAAAATTATTAATGTTGTCATTCAGATAGAGCATGCAATATTAAGCAACATTTAAATATAATACTATAATCATATGTGAAATATTCTATTGCTAAATGTATTTTAAAATCAAGAATGTACGTTTATCTGCAGCTCAATTTTGGTTGACCAACCTGGGTTTTTATTGATGATTGGTGGATACCTTCAACAAACAATATTTATTGAATCCAATATTGCTTATCTGCCTTTAAGATTAAAATGTAGCAACATTAAAATTATAATAGGAGTCAATGTTAAATCATTTGGAACAGTTTGAACAGTGAAATCAATGATTGAAATAAATCATGTCAGTGTCCCTTTAATAAACAATAGATTCATTAATCCTTACATTCTTTGGATTAGACAATATTGATATATAATTCACATATTCACTGTTGGAGTTACTTTATAGATATAAGCATACTCTAACAGCACCATGATTACATATTTGTACTAATCAATTTGGTTTGGTATTGTGATCAATATGTGTTGTATCCTAAACAAGATTACTGTACATTGCACAAATGGCTCGATGTGCCACATGTCTTTGTTTAGATTTGTCAACAGCTGTTATTCAAAATGTGGTTTGTGTGTATTCTTTTAAGAACATTGATCAATGGGTATATTTAGATATGCAATAGCATCGTATGAGATGAGTTTGATGTCTAATATAGTCAGAAATTAAACATATGTTCAATACATAATTTTTTACAGAATCACCTTGATTCAATCAAGCATTTTCTTTTTATAATGACTGCTCTATTCTTCACATTTTCAAGTTGATTATTCTTATAAATCGATACAGATGTGATTTAGTGATATCCCAAATGTGTTCACTAATATATATCTATATGATTCATAGAGAGAGTTGGTGTGGGGATCCCTGAGGAATCCAGCACTGACACAGAGCCGCATTTGCGGTCTTCTGGTAAGTCCATTGACTCATTTATATGTCATTGAAGGTGTATTGATAAGCAATATTATGAGCATGATTCTGATGAAGCATAACATTTGAAACAAACATATAATTTACTCCTCTGATTATATATTCATTTTCTTTGAATATTGAAAGATTAATAATTAAAACTTTCTTAGTCTACACCTTTGTTATTCAGAAGATGTATAGCATATGTTTGTTTCCATGTTCATTTTTGACAACAGTCATCAAGTGATACACACATGAGAAATCTTAAATGTTCTATGTACTATGCTTTTATGATTTTAAAATTAATACAAACAATACATCGAAAATCTGAATCATTGAGAATAACAAATCTAATGTCATTTGTATGCTCCATCAAAATGATGTAAATCATAACTTTGGGTGTGTATATCTTTAATGCAACATTGATGTGTGTCTTTGAGTAACAGTAACATATGTTATAATATCTGATCTTAACGTGTACACAACATGTAATGTTTCACAGAGATTGATTTAACATGTGGGACGGAGGAGGAAGAGACTCCCTTGAAGTCTGATGGTATGTGAAATATATCTAACATGTTTCCAACATGTTGATTTATTGGAAATCATTTTATTGAAGACATTCAAAGTCTACAGCTTTTGCACTTTAAAAAGGAATATTATTTGTCTGTTAAAATACACTACTGCCCCCTTTATATATCAGGCATCATGAAGATATGCTTGGATTTGTTTAAATATTTGGATTTGAAATTCATGCCATCATGATGTCACATGCATATTCTAGGCCAAACCACAATAATAATTTTAGAATTGTACAGACAGTCATTGCTATTCATCTGAGTGCCTATATGCATACCATATCCTCATGTCATCATTGTTTAGAAATTCAAACACACTTCTAAGTATATTGCAAACATAATCAAGTTGAAATGCGTTGATTTGATTTCATGATGTATGAGATGTTAATATATTTATTATATTTATTTCAGATGGATCCTCCGCTTCTGGTCATCATTGTTTCTCCCCTGCCCAGCCCCCTGCCCAGCCCCCTGCCCCTCCCGGCCCTTCCCATTTGTCCTGTCCTATCCCTCCCAAAAAACGCACCTTCGTCCCTCTTCGCCGCTCTCCCCGTCTTTTGGCCCGTACAGCTACCCCAGCTGCCCAGCCCCCAACTCACCACTCCCCAGCTGTACGGGCTACCCCAGAGCAGCAGCACATCCCTCCACAACCCAATCCCATCCCTCCACAACCCAATCCCATCCCTCCCCCCTGTCTCAACCTTCATTGTCCTGGGTGTCGGATTGTCCTTCACAGGCACAGCTGTAAGTATCATTCAAAATCAACATTATAAGATACTTAAAGGTACACTGAATGAAAATTTTTCAATTGTGATTCAAATAGAGCATGCAATGTTAATCAAATTTATAATTTACTACTCATCAATTATTCTTCATTCTCTTGCTATCTTTATTGAAACAAAGAAATGCCTATATTGTTTTTTATTCCAATAAAATATGGACATCATTTCTTTATTGTTGGATGAATGTATCCATCAATCAGCAGGGACAACCAAAGTTGATAACCAAAAATGGCCTGCCCTATAAACTTACATTCTTGCATTTAAAATATAGCTAGAGAATTCTAAAATTTAAAGAATACGAGTAAATTAATAATTCTTTTTAATGTCATGCTCTATCTGAATCAGTAACTAAAATATTTAGGTTTACTGTCCCTTTAATTTGATATCACTACATATACCAATCACCACTATTTGGATCCAACAATGTATGTACAAATGTTCATACATTATCTCTTGTATAACCCAGTGGGAATGTAATTTCTTCTGGTTGTTATGTTTACACAGCTTGTCCTCAACGCCAAAATGTTTAAGGATAGGTGTGCCTACCACAGTATAACAAAAATCTTTAAATTGCTAATGTAAGTACAATGTAAATCCTTTTACAAGATTTTAGACACTCAAGCTGTAAAAGTCATCAAAAACCAATTAAAGGGGACAACATGTTGGATTAAAATGTCCATTTAATGGTTTAGGTCTGTCTGAATAACATATTTCATGTGTAAATAATCAATGTCAACAAATTAATTTAAAGAATGATTTGTCTTTATGATGACAATGTATCTTTGCTTTTTATTTTGTCTGTTGTGTAATTATCATTAATATTTGTTTTTTTCTTTATTTTAGGCTGTGACTCAACATGGCTCACGCTAGAAGGTCTAGCACGCTTAGAGCAGGCCGTGTTGAGGAACGCAGCTGTCCTGAGAGGGATGGCCGACACCATGCAGGCCCAGCTACAGGTTCAGCATATGACTCTACGTCAGATGAGGCGGTGGAACTCTATGCTTGAATCTGTAGCTGGACAGGCACAGGACGATGAAGGGGATGACCAGTAAGTGGAGGATCTGGAGATGCTCCAAGGGCGCTGATAAGAATCCTCCGTCCACATGTTGATGTTTGTTTTTATGGTTGCCATTTGGCCTTTTTTTATGTTTATTGTTGTGCCTGTTGCACTCTTTTACCTTGTCATATGTCTCTAATGGGGCTATGCTGGCCCTTGGCAACTCTCTTCATGGACTGTGATGCACTGTGTTACCTTGTCATATGTCTCCAATGGGGCTATGCTGGCCCTTGGCAACTCTCTTCATGGACTGTGATGCACTCTGTTACCTTGTCATATGTCTCCAATGGGGCTATGCTGGCCCTTGGCAACTCTCTTCATGGACTGTGATGCACTCTGTTACCTTGTCATATGTCTCCAATGGGGCTATGCTGGCCCTTGGCAACTCTCTTCATGGACTGTGATGCACTGTGTTACCTTGTCATATGTCTCCAATGGGGCTATGCTGGCCCTTGGCAACTCTCTTCATGGACTGTGATGCACTCTGTTACCTTGTCATATGTCTCCAATGGGGCTATGCTGGCCCTTGGCAACTCTCTTCATGGACTGCGATGCACTGTGTTACCTTGTCATATGTCTCCAATGGGGCTATGCTGGCCCTTGGCAACTCTCTTCATGGACAGTGATGCACTGTGTTACCTTGTCATATGTCTCCAATGGGGCTATGCTGGCCCTTGGCAACTCTCTTCATGGACTGTGATGCACTCTGTTACCTTGTCATATGTCTCCAATGGGGCTATGCTGGCCCTTGGCAACTCTCTTCATGGACTGTGATGCACTCTGTTACCTTGTCATATGTCTCCAATGGGGCTATGCTGGCCCTTGGCAACTCTCTTCATGGACTGTGATGCACTGTGTTACCTTGTCATATGTCTCCAATGGGGCTATGCTGGCCCTTGGCAACTCTCTTCATGGACTGTGATGCACTGTGTTACCTTGTCATATGTCTCCAATGGGGCTATGCTGGCCCTTGGCAACTCTCTTCATGGACTGTGATGCACTCTGTTACCTTGTCATATGGCTCAAATATTCCTTATTTTTACAAGATTATTTATAAACGTTGTTGATGTTTTCTTACATACTAATAAAAGACATGTCATTGCACGATTCTTTGTCCTCATTCTTCATTTTATTGATTGGAAGCTTTAGTTTATCTGGTTGATCCTTAAAGGGACATACCAAAAATAATGGATTTTCAAGAATCATATATGTAATACAATTGTAAATGACTTTAAGATTAACATCTCCAATGTAATTTTATTATTTGTCTTTATATATTTTTCTCAAAGCTTTATCATTGCATGATTATGATTAGCATAGTAATTATTTTATATATGTATATATAGATTGTTATTTGTGTATATATGTATATTTCAATTTTCACATCCATGTGTGTATTTAGAAACTCTGCATGAATTGATGCACCTTTAACAAATGATCTGAGGATTGATACAATGATATAATCCCTATAAAGGGTTCATTTTATTGAAATAGTATTGTCTATGTGTATCCTCCTTTTAAAAACAAAATAATGTCCCTTTAAGTGATGGTGAGCACAATTGTTAATGAATGTATTTCCATTTCTAAAGCGTTTTTGTCCTTTTTACATGAACAAGGACATATAATCTTATTAATAAACAATCTTATTGTAATGTTGACAGCACATGTATTTCATTTTCAATTCTATCTTATTGTAAAAGTGTAACCAAATAAATCTCTGTGTGTAATGCGAATATTTTAGATAATGAATATTTTTTAACAAATATGTTAACAAAATACTTCTCCTCCCATATATGGCTATAGGTAGGCTGACCATATTTCAACTTGAATAAATGACACGTTTGATCAATACATGTGTCATTATTGTTATTCCAAAACAATCTAAACATATCTTAAAACATCAATGGCATATGTATTTCTCATGTGTATCTTTTAAATATTAAAGATATACACCATAGCTATAGTTCAAGGGACAGTCAAGTCCGAAAAGATGATTCATGATTTCGTGACATTCCTAGATAGCAATCTACACACATACTAGTTACTAAAATATAAATACGTTTCTTATTGATATGCCAAGCTGTCAACTGAGTCCTTGTATTGGCTGTGGTTTTTCAGCGATCTCGGATGCGCCATGTTGCTTAAGACGTCACCTGCCAGGCTGTCCAATGATTCCTTGTATTGACTGACGTTCTTACGTGATCAAGAATGTGCCTTTTATTGGATTGCGTTTTGACGCGATCAAGGATGCGCCTTTTTTTGGTTTGCGTTCTTACGTGATCAAGAATGTGCCTTTTATTGGATGGCGTTTTGACGCGATCAAGGATGCGCCTTTTTTTTGCGTTCTTACGTGATCAAGAATGTGCCTTTTATTGGATGGCGTTCTTACGTGATCAAGGAAGCGCCATGTTAATTAAGACGTCACATGCAAAGGTAAAAAAAGTCTGATTGTATTACGTAGTCCCGCAATATTTGTTTGTGCACGTTAAACACGTTTGTGAATGAAGCCAGTTTTAAAAACCTTGCGAATATGGATTTTTTGCATCATGTTACATTGTTGACCCGTAGCTGATAAAGACCACCACATTCTCTTTTGCTGGATGTCTGGTTGAATAAAAGAACAAAAGCAAAATGTTTTCATGCATATGATATTTCGAGGCAAGTGCAAATCTCTATAGTCCATGTTGTTTAATATGTTTGTCAACAATATGTTCCTTTTTCTGAAAAATGACTGTTGTGTTTAATGTTAAAGATATCTAATTCATAAATATGCGCTATTGTGTTAGAATAAAGTAATCAATATGCATTTATCTTTATCATATGCTAAATATATGATGCCGACTTCTTCTAAATGTAATTTCGTTGTATATTTTATTAAAGGTTCATTAGACACTCACATTATAAATCAAATCTTTTAATTTGTTCTCTAGTAAGATAGTCCATTGTTTAACAAATACACGTTTTCATTTTGCTTCTGTTCAAATAAAATGTAAGTAAGTTTCATGTGAGTACCATCTCCAGCTTTCTCCTGTTTTGTGTATGATGGTGTATTGTCTTGTTTTACGTTTGTAATGGGGGTTCATCTATATTTTCAATAGAGCTAACCCGGTTTTCTTTGAAAGTGTTTAAAGCTTTGTAATATTGATATCAGTATATGTTAATCTTGTTGTTTCTAGTAGTGTCTATTACATACAGTTCTGTTAAAAATATAGTATACTGTCCCTTTAATGCAAATGTTTATTTTTGTATCATGTATGAGTTCCACATTGGTTAATCTCCAAACCATATTCATTGTTAAAACAAATGTCTTTATAAAAATAAATTAACACAATAATGTCTCTTTAAGAAAATAGACTTTATTTAACACGTCAATATAAATCTGATTTCCAAATTTATTGTTTGAACAAGTACATGTAGATATACCAACAATCTTCAAATATATGTTAGCATATGTAATTTTGTTAAAGGGACAGTTTAGAAAACAAATAATGTTTTGCATTATTCTAAAAGTCAATTTTGTAATATCAATGATATCAAATGTTTCTCACCAATTAATCATTTGTCTGTGTTTATTTTAATTTGCGAGCTAAACCTATGAGGTTCGTGTGCTCATTTCTTCGAGCTTGAAGAGTGCATGTAATCATTATACAATTTGACCACTAGAGGGCATTTGGATAGCATTTGTATATGTAAAACCTTGTGCTCATACAGCATATTATTTACCATGTATTGATCATTGATATCTAAAATGTTGTTATGTCAGAACAACAAATAAGTGGTCATTTTTCATAGTAATAGATATAAGGGTAAGCACATAAGTCACACGTATTTCTCCATGTTTTGTTGTTTCCAACTTGATAATGCGTAATACAGTGTTTTCTTTGTAATCAATAATTTTCTGACTGTCCCTTTAAGCTGTGTTATTGGCATTCAAACAGTAATATGCCATCATGGATAATTGTAATGGTAATTTTGTTTGCGATTCGGGAAACAGTTTGGACATCACATCACAGAAACCAATCAATATCATGAACAAGGATAGGTATGTGATGATGTGGTTTTCACACACTTATAACCCACACTCTGCAAACAATCTGCCTCCATGGACCCGATCCCATAGAAGTAGATTATATACAGAGTGTGGTCCACAAGTGTATGAAAACCACATCATCACATACCTATCCATTACACATTAAATAAAAAAAACATTAAACATGAAAACAAATACTTACTTCCTCTTCCTTCCCCTCTTCCCACGGGGCTGAGGCTCTGGGAGGGGCAACTGCCGACTCTGACGAGTTCTCCTTGGAGATGTTGTGGGAAGAGTGGAAGGAAGAGTACTGGGACGACCAAGGTGAGGAGGAGAAGATGGCTGAGGAGGAGAAGATGGCTGAGGAGAAGATGGCTGAAGAGGAGAAGATGGCTGAAGAGGAGAAGATGGCTCGGCAGGAGGAGATGTCCCGGCAGGAGAAGATGGGCCGGCAGGAGAAGATGGCCCAGCAGCAGGAGGCGGACCAGGAGGCAGACCAGCATGCGCCTCCCGGAAAAAATTAAACATCTCTTGGTGTAGATTAATGATTCTGTTTTGCCCTTGTTCTATTCTATTAAGTATGTTTATTATTTGGTTTTGGCCTTCAATTATTTGGTTTTGTCCATCAAGAATTCGAGTTCGGCTTTCGATATTTTGTATCCGGGAGTTACGCATCTGGTCTATGTAGTCCAGTAGAACCCGCACCTCCGCTATTTCCTCTTGTTGTGCTTGGTGGGGTACCCGTGCACGGCGGGGTGCCCGTGCACGGCGGTGTGCGGGTTCTTGAGGGGCCTCTGGTTCCGCGGCCTCCTCCTCTGCTTCCGGGGCCTCTTCATCTGCTTCCGTGCCCTCTTCGTCACGGGGGGCCTCTTCCCTCCGAAGTGGAAATTCCTCCCCACCACTCTCATCCCGGGGAGATGGAGGAGGCTGTATTTGTTGTGCTGCCTCCTCCCCAGACTCTGTATATTTAAAAAAATAAAAATTGTATATATTAGCATATTTGCAAATGAAGCTTTAAATGACTTAGCTTACGATACAATTACAAATGCAGAATCATTAATCCAGTTTGAAATCTAACAATCAATACGATTTCCGCATTTTCTAAACCGTGTTTGTGATATCTCTGGTCAATCTGAATGTTTTAGCGTTTGTTTTCAGTCTGTTTAAATGCACACCTAACCTATAGCCTAGATACTGATGTAACCGCAAAGTAATTGAATGCGTGTAAACAACGTTATAGCATTAATCTGATCCTTAAAGGGACATGAAACCCAATGTTTTATCTTTCATGATTTAGAAGCATACATTTATAATCAACTTTCTAATGTACTTTTCTTATCTAATTAGCTTCATTCTCTGGATATTCTTTGCTGAAAAGCATATCTAAATATGCTTAGAAGATGCTGATTGTTAGCTGAATATAGCTGCCTCCTGTGATTGTTTCACCGTGTGCATGGCTACTTCTTCATTAAAATATATCTCAAGAATGATTCAAATTAGGTAATATAAGTACATTTGAATGTTTTGTCAAATTGTATTCGCTACCTCAATCATGAAAGTAAAGGTTTGCGTATAGTGTCCCTTGAAATACATTCATATGTGAATTTATTCTTCAATGAGCTTACCGTCAGATGAGAATGGCAGGTTCCCGGTATCAATTGCTCCGATACCGACTACATCCACCTCGGAGATGCTGGGCCGCAACATTTCCTCCCATCGGCAGTACTAGATTTCCAGGGCAGGGCCGCCACCGGTTCCTACGGAATGTCGGGCCTCCAGGCTTAACTTTTTCTTGAGATCCATCTTACAGTCCCGGTAGCGATGTTTTATAGAGTCCATATCTCTGTTCCGGCCACCCACTGCATTGACTGCATTCCTTATTTCATTCCAGAGCCTCCTCTTCTCAGTCGGGGTAGTCTTCTGGTGCTGCAGCCTCCTATACCTGGCCATATAGGCCTCTACGAGGGCCTCCTTCTCCTCCATCGAAAACCTCGCCTCCCTAGTCGCCTTGGCCTTCCCCTGTGACGATGCCCTCTGTTTCCCGGACTGTGAAGCCCTACTCTGTCCGCCACTGGGCCCAGCCACTTGTTCATCTTGAACCAAGTGGCTGGGTCCACCCACCGCTTCCACCCCCGCTTCCTGCCCCCCTTCCTGCCCTGTTCCTCTCCTCCCCCCTCTACCTCTCCCCTGCCTGCCCTCCATCTGTTCCCTAAACTAAACCCCAAATAATCAAACAAAAAGTGAGTGTGATGAAATGAAAGGGGGTCAAAATAAAGAACTAAAAAGACAAAAAAAGTGCTGAAAGTGTGAGAGGGATCTAAAAAAACAAAGAGGGTAAGGAGTATTTAAATAAACCAAAAGAAGAAGACTAAAAGGAGGATATGTAAACTAAATGTAACTAGGGGATGGGTATGGGATAAGAGTAAATGGGATGAAAGGGAATGGGACTACAGGGAATGGGGTATGGAGTGTAGTATGAGGGGGTATGGGGTATGGAGTGTATGTAGTGTTATTGATAAGTGTATGTATGTATTGAATGTGTTTGCGTGTAAATGTGTTTAGTCTACAGAAAAATCACTCGCTCGCTAACTCACACTATTACTAATTCTCACTAACACACTACTACTAATTCTCACTAACAAACACCCCCACTAACTTTCACTAACTCCCACTACCACTAACTCACGCTCCCACTAACTGACTCACACTAGCACTAACTCTCACTAACAACTCTCACTAACAACTCCCACTACCACTAACTCACTCACGCTCCCACTAACTGACTCTCTCCCACTCGCACTAACTCCCACTAACTCACTCACGATAACACTAACAACTGACTCTCTCACGCTAACACTAACTCACTCACAATAATGCACAAACTCTCTAATCTTAAACCTCCAATCTCCAAAGACCCACCAGCAACACAGTCAAAGAAGCCATGCTTGTGTGGTGCTTATATACCCTGTGTAAATGTTTAATGATGTACCAATTTCCGTTGTAAATTGTGTTCAGGTGTGCTTTATTAGCAATTAATATTAGTGCAATGTGTATTAGTTGTGTGAATTTGCGCATGCTCATTTGGAGTTAGTATTTGTGGAATGTGTAGAATGCGATGATGTCATAGTGGTCGTTTTCGATAACATTGTCCAATAGTATTCTGTTTAAATGTGAATTTGCGATGGTGTGGTATTAGTGAAGTGTTGTATATGTATGTTTGTCCTAATATATAGTGATATTGAATGCGATTATTTTTCTAGTGTATGTATATATTTTTTATTCCTTGTTGTTATTTTCTTAAAGTATATGCGTATTCCCCGTATTAAATTTTATTAAAAATCCCCCCGCTTGTGAATGTGTAATGCTTGTGTGCTTTGTTGATTGATTGTTGTTGTGAAATATGCGGCGTATTATTGTTGTGCATGATGTGGTATGCGTCATATGACCGAGCTGTGCGTATTTCTCGCGAGATCGAGTGTTAGGTGAAAAAAGCTATTTTTTTGCTTTTCCATTGATCTCTATGGGAGACTGTCTAACGCGGGCAGTATTCCGCGTGTGACATACACGCGTTAGGAGCATCGTTAGATGGTCTTTTTTGAACTCTAAATACCGGAGTCAAACAATGCCGTGCGTTAGACATAAAACACGCGTGGCGTTAGCAACCCATCTACCGCCAAACTCCAAATCTAGCCGAATGGATTTTATCTGAAAGCAGCATAAAGTGTATATATTAATATAATTAAATATAATTTAAATTAATATAAAAAAATATGTCATAGTGATTAATTAATAACAAATTAACGGCTAGATTTGGAGTTTTGTCGGTAACGACCCGAAAAGCTAACGCTGGCTTTTTTCTGGTCGCACCATAAAAATAACTCTGGTATTGAGAGTCCACATAAAGGCTGCGTTAGGCTCCAAAAAAGGAGCGTAGAGCATATTTAACGCAGCTTCAACTCTCGATACCAGAGTTGCTTACGGACGCGGCCAGCCTCAAAAACGTGCTCGTGCACGATTCCCCCATAGGAAGCAATGGGGCTGTTTGAGCTGAAAAAAAACCTAACACCTGCAAAAAAGCCGTGTTCAGCTCCTAACGCAGCCCCATTGTTTGCTATGCGGAAACACTTCCTACGTCTGCACCTAACACTCTAACATGTACCCCGAGTCTAAACACCCCTAACCTTACACTTATTAACCCCTAATCTGCCGCCCCCGCTATCGCTGACCCCTGCATATTATTATTAACCCCTAATCTGCCGCTCCGTAAACCGCCGCTACTTACATTATCCCTATGTACCCCTAATCTGCTGCCCTAACATCGCCGACCCCTATATTATATTTATTAACTCCTAATCTGCCCCCCACAACGTCGCCTCCACCTGCCTACACTTATTAACCCCTAATCTGCCGAGCGGACCTGAGCGCTACTCTAATAAAGTTATTAACCCCTAATCTGCCTCACTAACCCTATAATAAATAGTATTAACCCCTAATCTGCCCTCCCTAACATCGCCGACACCTAACTTCAATTATTAACCCCTAATCTGCCGACTGGAGCTCACCGATATTCTAATAAATGTATTAACCCCTAAAGCTAAGTCTAACCCTAACACTAACACCACCCTAAATTAAATATAATTTACATCTAACGAAATTAATTATCTCTTATTAAATAAATTATTCCTATTTAAAGCTAAATACTTACCTGTAAAATAAATCCTAATATAGCTACACTATAAATTATAATTATATTATAGCTATTTTAGGATTAATATTTATTTTACAGGTAACTTTGTAATTATTTTAACCAGGTACAATAGCTATTAAATAGTTAAGAACTATTTAATAGTTACCTAGTTAAAATAATAACAAAATTACCTGTAAAATAAATCCTAACCTAAGTTACAATTAAACCTAACACTACACTATCATTAAATTAATTAAATAAAATATCTACAATTACCTACAATTAAACCTAACACTACACTATCAATACATTAATTAAATACAATACCTACAAATAACTACAATGAAATAAACTAACTAAAGTACAAAAAATAAAAAAGAACTAAGTTACAAAAAATAAAAAAATATTTACAAACATAAGGAAAATCTTACAACAATTTTAAACTAATTACACCTACTCTAAGCCCCCTAATAAAATAACAAAGCCCCCCAAAATAAAAAATGCCCTACCCTATTCTAAATTACTAAAGTTCAAAGCTCTTTTACCTTACCAGCCCTGAACAGGGCCCTTTGCGGGGCATGCCCCAAGAAGTTCAGCTCTTTTGTCTGTAAAAAAAAACATACAATACCCCCCCCCCAACATTACAACCCACCACCCACATACCCCTAATCTAACCCAAACCCCCCTTAAATAAACCTAACACTAAGCCCCTGAAGATCATCCTACCTTGTCTTCACCTCACCGGGTATCACACCGATCCGTCCTGGCTCCGATATCTTCATCCAACCCATGCAGGGGCTAGACATCCACTGAAGAAGTCCAGAAGAGGGTCCAAAGTCTTCATCCTATCCGGGAAGAAGAGTAGATCCGGACCGGCAACCATCATCTTCCAAGCGGCATCTTCTATCTTCATCCGATGAGGACCGGCTCCATCCTGAAGACCTCCACCGCGGACCCATCTTCATCCGGCGACGTCCAACTGAAGAATGACGGTTCCTTTAAGGGATGTCATCCAAGATGGCGTCCCTCGAATTCCGATATGCTGATAGGATTCTATCAGCCAATCGGAATTAAGGTAGGAATATTCTGATTGGCTGATGGAATCAGCCAATCAGAATCAAGTTCAATCCGATTGGCTGATCCAATCAGCCAATCAGATTGAGCTCGCATTCTATTGGCTGTTCCGATCAGCCAATAGAATGCGAGCTCAATCTGATTGGCTGATAGAATCCTATCAGCCAATCGGAATTCGAGGGACGCCATCTTGGATTACGTCCCTTAAAGGAACCGTCATTCTTCAGTTGGACGTCGCCGGGTGAAGATGGGTCCGCGGTGGAGGTCTTCAGGATGGAGCCGGTCCTCATCGGATGAAGATAGAAGATGCCGCTTGGAAGATGATGATTGCCGGTCCGGATCTACTCTTCTTCCCGGATAGGATGAAGTCTTTGGACCCTCTTCTGGACCTCTTCAGCCGCCGGAAGATGGATCGCCAGCCCCCGCTTGGGTTGGATGAAGATTTTGGAGCCAGGACGGATCGGTGAACCTGGTATGGTGAAGACAAGGTAGGATGATCTTCAGGGGCTTAGTGTTAGGTTTATTTAAGGGGGGTTTGGGTTAGATTAGGGATATGTGGGTGGTGGGTTGTAATGTTGGGGGGGTATTGTATGTTTTTTTTTACAGGCAAAAGAGCTGAACTTCTTGGGGCATGCCCCGCAAAGGGCCCTGTTCAGGGCTGGTAAGGTAAAAGAGCTTTGAACTTTAGTAATTTAGAATAGGGTAGGGCATTTTTTAATTTTGGGGGCTTTGTTATTTTATTAGGGGGCTTAGAGTAGGTGTAATTAGTTTAAAATTGTTGTAATATTTTTCTTATGTTTGTAAATATTTTTTTATTTTTTGTAACTTAGTTCTTTTTTATTTTTTGTACTTTAGTTAGTTTATTTCATTTTAGTTATTTGTAGGTATTGTATTTAATTTATTTATTGATAGTGTAGTGTTAGGTTTAATTGTAGGTAATTGTAGGTATTTTATTTAATTAATTTATTGATAGTGTAGTGTTAGGTTTAATTGTAACTTAGGTCAGGATTTATTTTACAGGTAAATTTGTAATTATTTTAACTATTTTAGCTATTAAATAGTTCTTAACTATTTAATAGCTATTGTACCTGGTTAAAATAAATACAAAGTTACCTGTAAAATAAATCTTAATCCTAAAATAGCTATAATATAATTATAATTTATATTGTAGCTATATCAGGGTTTATTTTACAGGTAAGTATTTAGCTTTAAATAGGAATAATTTATTTAATAAGAGTTAATTAATTTCGTTAGATTAAAATTATATTTAACTTAGGGGGGTGTTAGTGCTAGACTTAGCTTTAGGGGTTAATACATTTATTAGAATAGCGGCGAGATTCGGTCGGCAGATTAGGGGTTAATAATTGAAGTTAGGTGCCGGCGATGTTAGGGAGGGCAGGTTAGGGGTTAATAAATATAATATAGGGGTCGGCGATGTTAGGGCAGCAGATTAGGGATACATAGGGATAATGTAGCTGGCGGCGGCGTGCGGACGGCAGATTAGGGGTTAATAAGTGTAGGTAGCTGGCGGCGACGTTGTGGGGGGCAGATTAGGGGTTAATAAATATAATATAGGCAGCAGATTAGGGGTATATAAGGATAACGTAGGTGGCGGTCGGCAGATTAGGGGTTAAAAAAATTTAATCGAGTTGCGGCGATGTGGGGGGACCTCGGTTTAGGGGTACATAGGTAGTTTATGGGTGTTAGTGTACTTTAGAGTACAGTAGTTTAGAGCTTTATGAACCGGCGTTAGCCCAGAAAGCTCTTAACTACTGACTTTTTTCTGCGGCTGGAGTTTTGTCGTTAGATTTCTAACGCTCACTTCAGACACGACTCTAAATACCGGAGTTAGAAAAATCCCATTGAAAAGATAGGATACGCAATTTACGTAAGGGGATCTGCGGTATGGAAAAGTCGCGGCTGGAAAGTGAGCGTTAGACCCTTTTTTGAGTGACTCCAAATACCGGAGGTAGCCTAAAACCAGCGTTAGGAGCCTCTAACGCTGGTTTTTCACGGCTACCGCCCAACTCTAAATCTAGCCGATACTGCTGTATTTTTTTAAAAAGCGCCAGTGTCAATAACTTTGTTAAGTCCATCAGGGTATAGTGACCCGAATCTATAGATTCAGTAAGTCTCGCTTTGGCAAAGTCTGGACATTCTATTTTGATAATTAGTGGGTAAAACAACTTTTAACGGTGTAATTTTCCTTTGGCATTGTTCGGTACCATGTATGTGAGTATGGTGTCTGGAAGTGCTGTATTTATTGGAACCCCTTTTTACGCTCCTAAGGTGTTCTGACCATCTTCGGCGTACCTTCCTGCACGTGCGTCCTATGTAGATCACAAAAACAGGAAATACAGTACACAACATATGTTGAATCACAGGTGATTCTTTGAGACAAATGGAATGTCTCTCCTGTACTATGTGATCTAATAAGTGTCATTCCATCAGTAATATATTCACACATATGGCACCTACTATGTTTACATTTGTAGGGTGCCTATCTTTAATTTAGTTTTTGTTTCAACATAGGTATTTTTTTTGTAGTTAAGGCCACGTTTGCACATCACCACTTTGCTAGTAGCTAATCTCTCTTTCAACGTCGGTGCTCTCCTAAAGGTACACGTAGGATGCTTATCTAGTATTTGTTTAAATATAGGGTCACTTAACAGTAAGCTCCAATGTTTGGACACAATCTTTTTGATTTTTTTATGATTCGTGTTGTACCTAGTTATGAAAGAGGTCCTATGATGGGTAGTTTCCAATTGTCTAGCTTTTTTTGTGAATAAGTCCTTTCTATTAAGGGTCTGTGTTCTTAAAAAGCCAGATTCAATTATTGTGTCAGGATAATGTTTTTCTTTAAACCTACTCTTCAGGATGTTGCTCTGTATATCATAGGTTCCTAATTCAGTACAGTTTCTACGTATCTGGCGGCACAAGATTGGACAAGATCATTAGAATCCCATGTTAGACATACATCAAGGAAATCAATTTTATCCTGTTGTATATTCCATGTGAAATCTAGACCCATGTCGTTGCTGTTAATTTCTTTCATATAATATTCAATAGACTCTAGTGGCCCTGGCCCATTCCAGACAAATAGCAGTTTGTCAATAAAACAACCATAGAAGACCAGATTGCTATTATTATTATTATCATCAGGTATTTGTAGAGCACCAACAGGTTCCGCAGCACTATGGACATAGGTGGTATATAAAAAACAATTATAGGGATCAAATGGGGAGAGAGGATCCTGCCAAGAGTTGCACTGTTGTTGTTGGCTCTTATGAAGGTGAACTACAAAGAGTTAGGCTCATAGGGTTACATGCTATGAGGTTTTAGGGGATAGCAGTGGAGATAGGAAGGTTAAGCGTCCCTGAATAGTAGAGTCTTCAGGGAGCACTTGAAGCTTTTAAAACTAGGGGAGATTCTTGTGGAGTGAGGCAGAGAGTTCCATTAAATGGGAGCCAGTCTAGAAAAATCTTGTAGACGGAATGTGAGGAGGAAACAAGAGAGGAGGAGAGGAGGTGATCATTAGCGGATCGAAGGGGACGGAAGGGAGAGTATCTGGAGACAAGGTCTGAGATGTAGGGGGGAGCAATGCAATTGAGGGCTTTGTGTGTCAGAGTGAGAATTTTGTGTTTAATCCTGGAGGCAAGAGGAAGCCAGTGAAGGGATTGGCAGAGAGAGGTGTGGCAGATGAAAAGCAACGTGCAAGGAAGATGAGCCTGTCAGGGCATTCATTATGGATTGTAAAGGAACTAGGCGGCAGCTAGGGAGACCAGAGAGGATAGAGTTGCAGTAGTCGGGCGGGAAAGGATGAGAGAGTGGATTAAAATCTTTGTTGTGTCTTGTGTAAGGAAATGTCTAACTTTAGTGATGTTTTTAAGGTGGAAGCGGCAGGCTTTAGCGAAGGACTGAATGTGAGGGGTGAAAGAAAGATCTGAGTCAAGTGTGACCCCAAAACATCGGGCATGTGAGGTTGGGGTAATGATGGAGTTATCAACAGTTATAGAGACATGGGGGGTAGAGATTTTGGAAGAAGGGGGGAAAATAAGGAGCTTAGTTTTGGAGAGATTTAGCTTGAGGTAGTGAGAGGACATCCAAGATGAGATATGAGAGAGACAGTTAGTGACACGGGTTAGCAAGGAAGGAGATAGTTCTGGTGCAGAGAGGTAGATTTCGGTATCGTCGGCATACAAATGATAATGAAACCTGTGGGACTTTATTAAGGAACCGAGTGAGGATGTGTAGATTGAGAAGAGAAGGAGACTGAGGACAGAGCCTTGCGGTACCCCAACAAAAGAGGTAACTGGGCAGTGGATGCCCCAGAGAAGGCTACACTAAAGGTACGGTTAGACAGATAGAAAGAGAACCAAGAGAGTTGTGTCACAGATGCCAAAGGATTGGAGGGTATGGAGCAATAGAGGGTGGTCAACAGTATTAAAGGCTGCAGACAGATCAAGGAGGATAAGTAGAGAGAAGTGGTCTTTTGATTTTGCTGTAAGTAGGTCATTGGTAACCTTAACAAATGCTGTCTCTGTTGAGTTAAGGGGCGAAATCCAGATTGCAGTTGGTCAAGGAGGGAGTTTAAATCTATGGAAAGAGAAATCAGAAGCGCCACATGGCCCAATATTGTTTGGTCCAGAACTTGTAGATCTTAAAGTAATAAGTAAACTCACATTTAGTAGAGCACCTCAAGTAGTGCTAAATATGCAGTCTGGGGTCTATTCGGTCACCCAGAAGACCAACTTCCTGCACAGGAGCTGATGTCTGTGTGGACAGAAAGGAGACACAGGTGCCTATATGGCCTAGTATTGTTGGTACAGAGATACAGACATAAACAATGAGAGGAATGGTACTTGCAATGGATAAAGCACCTCTTGTGATGCTATAGAAGCATGAAGGGATCAATTCAGTCACCCAACAGACTTGTAGCCAGGCATCCAGGTGGATTCAATAGTGCAGAGGATACCACAATGAACCAGATGTAATTTTCCTCAGAAAAAAGGAAGATATATCCCAAAGAAAATACAGCAAGTGTTCAAAATGCTAAAAATTGACTTTAATAAAAATGTGTAAAATCACAGGCAACGCGTTTCTCAGCCAATGGCTGCTTCATCAGGCTTCATAAAATGTTTACTGAACACTTGCTAAAATATATACCCTAAATCAAAATAAATTGATATAGAACAGGTGATAGTGGGAGAGGTCCACTTAATTGGTAATGTTCTCCCAACCAATCAAATAAAATAGAGCACACATTATACAATAAACAATGTGACATACAATACATAATCACAAATTACATCTATAATCCTAATTAATATTATTCATATTGTATTTCATTTGTGCAAACATATTTAATAAAATTTATAAATCAAAAAATCATACCTTATTGTAAGTCAAATATTGTGTAAGCACTGAGGGATTTTGAATAACATGCATATTTGATTAGAATAGATCACAACAATTCCAATGTTTATAAGTGATATGAGTTTGAGGTAAATGTAACAGTCAGCTGTTACCTAGTTGCTGCGTGTGGTTCAAATTAGGTGCCGACGAAGTTGGCGTCCTAAGGCGCTAAGTGCGCATGACAAGCCACAGTGGGTCTATCAAATCAAGATGGCTCAGTGACCAATGAGAACAACCAGCGTGGCGCTAGCTAATAGGTCAAATCAAGATGGCTCAGTGACCCATAAGAATAACAAGCGTGGTGCTAGCTAATACAATGGGGAGGGGGGCGTGATCAATCACCTCCGGACCACAGCCTCAGATATATGTCCTATAAACATTATTATTAAAATTAAATTAAAATCAGACAAAAACACATCAATATTGGGACAGACAAAGGGGAGCCCGATGGTTAAATGCACCTAAACTTGTCTAGTAGAAATAATCCTACTGCCACTGGATGTGAAATATATCGGTCAAAACAGTGAATGTTGCCGAACAAATTTTAACACAGTTGTGACAGTATGGGATAGCGGGGAGCGTCAAAACCGCATAACCAACCACAACTTGTCAGAATAACATTTGAGCAGATGATTGGATGTACTATATGTCAGTCAAACAACCTGTTTGCTAGTAGGATAAAACATTGTATGCTCAATGCACCGATGAATGTGTTGTGTATCAAAGGGGCATAATAACTCGAGTGTCTAGAGTTAAGAGATCCAACCACACAGACCCCCAACCAATAATTAATAAAGATAATGTAGTGTGGTAAAAATTACCATAATACTAACATCAGTACCAAAACTACTGGACATTTAGTAACAATATTCTCGTTACATGACTTAATAGAGAGCCATACAAACCGTCTATATCCAAAGGATATTGACAGATACAGTTACTCCACTAAAAACAATATCTAGGAAATATCAGAGAATTTTTTATCATAATAGTAGACACATGCTTAGCACAATACATGACAGTTTATTCATTAGATCGAGATCTATCTAATATTGACATGGTGATTAGCAGGAAAATTGCTAAATCCGTGGGAAAAAGCAAGGGATATAATACTCTTGAGATATGTAAAAATAATATAATTGATAATCTCAATACATATTATAATTAAATTAATATAATTGATGGGGCAGCAAAAATAAATTAATCAAATGCTGTCGTGGTAATGAGATGGAAGAAGGAGTTACCAATCTAAAGGGGGCATGTTATAAGTCATATCTAATATGACATGATGTTCTCAACTAGGTAGAATACATATAGTATTGAGTTGTTATTGATACCAACACAAACCCATGAGATACAACCATGTTCCCAATGGGCTCATATGGTACAAATGTAATGCATATATATGCACACACCCAACACACACACATATATGTATATATATGTGTATGCACACATATACACACAATAGTATATATATATATATATATATATATATATATGCACTCACCCATGTGTGTCCAAAATGAATGAATAAATATTTACAATGGGAGATAATTTGGATATAGGCAAGTGGGTTCCCTAAATATCCAAGGATAAGGGACCAGTAGAAGATATCTGGCCAAGAAATAAAGTTAGTCAGGAGGCCAATTGATCAATTACGATAGAATAACATAATCCTACCTATAGCGAAGATGACTAACACTCATAAGTCAAAAGCTGCTAAATCGACACATTCATTAAGGCCATCAGGGGCCAGCGTATGTAATTTGTGGATCCAGTAAGTCTCTCTACGTTGTAGAGTGAGCATAGCGTTGTGACTATTGGGAGAAATTTGTTCTATAGGTAGTATAGAGAGTGTTTTAGCACTACCTTTGTGTGCAAAAGCACAATGTCTAGAGAGACTATGTTTCAAGAATTTCTTTTTGATGTTGTAAGTATGCTCACTCCATCGTTTTTTAATGGTACGTCCAGTACGTCCTACATATTGGACCCCACAAACACAACTAACGAGATATACAACATAGGTAGACTCACAGGACAACCTTTTTGTAATTTTAAATTGTTCTCCTGTCTGATTGGATGAAAAAATGTTGGTTCCACTTTTCACGACTTTGCACATATTGCACCTCGGTTTCATACATTTAAAAATTCCATATCTTGGTAAAAAAATTACCCAAAAAAGTCCTGTTAGTCCCTAGGAGGGAGTTTAATGCAAGGAAATAGGATAGACCTGCATATACTAGCTTTCAAGAAGCTTGGAGGCAAGAGGTAGTAGGGAAATAGGGTGGTAGTTGCATGGGGAGGTTGGATCGAGAGAAGGTTTTTTGAGGATAAGTGTGACTAATGCATGTTTAAGAGATGTGGGAATTATACCAGTGCTAAAGGAGAGGTTGAAGATGTCTGTGAGTATAGGGGTAAGGGTAGAAGAGAGGGAGGGGAGTAGTTGTGAGGGGATGGGGTCGAGAGGACAGGTAGTGAGGTGAGAGGATAGTATAAGGGCAGAAACATCATCCTCTGTAACAAGGGCGCAAAAGAGCTAAATTTATGGCTATGTGGGTTTTGGATGATTGTGAGCTTCTGAGGGGGTGGGAGACCGGTAGTATGTTGAGAGCTGATTTCATTTCTGATGGAGTCGATTTTGTTGTTGAAGTAGCTGGTAAAATCTTGGGCTGAGAGAAAAGTTGTGGTGGGAGGTGGGGGTGGGCGGAAAAGAGTATTGAATGTGGAGAACAGACGTTTGGGGTTTGAAGAAAGAGTAGAGATAAGAGTAGAGAAGTAGTGTTGCTTATAAAAATTAAGGGCAGAATAGTTAGAGTTTAAAATGAACTTATAGTGAAGAAAGTCAGCAGAACTCTGAGATTTCTTCCAGTGTCGCTCAGCAGTACGGAACATCTGCGTAGATACCGTGTCAGAGGAGTATGCCAGGGCTGAGGATGAGTGTATGTTTTCTGAGTTATGGTAGGTGGGGCCAGGTTATCAAGGACCGATGTAAGGGTGGAGTTATAGTGACAGATGGATTCATCAGGACATAAAAAGGAAGGGATAGAAGAGAGAAGAGGTTCGAGAGAGCTAGCGAGCTGTTTCTGATCTAATGACTTAATTCTTCTGTGAAGTTTAATGTAAGGGGTAGAAGGAGGGAGAGTTGTAGGGAGGGAGGTGATGGTGGTGGTCAGAAAGAGGAAAAGGTGAGTTTTGAAGTTTGAGATAGTGCATCGATAACTGAAAATCAGATCAAGGGAGTGACCATCTTTGTGAGTGGGAGAGTCAGTCCATTGTGACAGGCCGAAAGAGGAAGTGAGTTGCAGAAGTTGCTTTGTTGAGGAGGCAGTGGGATTATCAACAGGGAGGTTGAAGTCACCGAGAATCAGGGCAGGGGTATCTGAGGAAAGGAAGTAAGGTAGCCAGGTGGCAAAGTGATCTAGAAATAGAGTTGCGGAACCAGGGGAGCGGTATATGACTGCAACACATATAGAGAGGAGAGATAATAAGTGAATCATGTGTGTTTCGAATGAAGAAAATGTGAGTGAAGAGAAGGGCTGTATTTGTTAAAAGGTGCAAGGAGAGGAAAGTAAAATACCAACACCACCTCCTTGTCTATTGTCAGACCTAGGAGTGTGGCTGAAGTGGAGACACCCATATGACAGTGCAGCAGAGGAAGCAGTGTCTGAAGGAGAGAGCCAGGTTTCTGTGAGAGCAAGAAGATTGAGAGAGTGGGAGATAAAGAGGTCATGGATAGAAGTGACTAAAAAGAATCAGTAAACAACTGATGTTGAGGTACACCTGGATAGCACTCACATTCCTGCTCATTAAATTAATGAGCTAGATAAGTTTCAGACTGATGGAAAAAAAAGACACACATTTAAAATCCTTTGACAAAGCCAGGTTACTGGCGAAACATTTTAGGGGATAGTGGTTGTGCTTTATTTTAAACTGTTAGATTTGATATCGGCATTATTTGCGCTCCAACTCATAATAGTGTATTTAACTATAATTATGTGACACTGAATGTAGCGCATAATATTTGCAACTACCGTGGTGGTTAACCAGGTACGGCGCTGGGCTACCAGTGTCCGGTTGATATTAAAGGTATAGGCCGGTAAAAGTTATTCAGAACCTTAGCGTAACATCTAGTAATTATAGTGGTTGCGAATTAGGCACACAGCAGGGCTGTCAGAGCCCCAATGACTTGGAAGGTATAGGCCGGTATAACTTATTGAGACTTAAAGGTATAGGCCGGTAAAAGTTATTTAGAACCTTAGCGAAATATTTTATTTTAGCACATAGCAGGGTTGTCTGAGCCCAAACGACCAGGAAGGTATAGGCCGGTATAACGTATTTAGACTTCAGTGCCTTGCATCAGTAACTACCGCAGCGGTGATCTAGGCACCTCACTAGGCTGTCAACATTATTACGGTAATATAGCGGTAATCAAGGTATAGGCCGGTAAACTATGCAGTGGTGATATAGGCACCTCGCTGGGCTAATAATATTATAGAGATATCACAGTGACATTGATGGTATATGCCCACTTAACTATATTCCAATAATATCCTTGTACTAACATCTAGCACCGATGTTTTGGTAAGGGACATAAATATACTTACAAGTTGATTTTATAACAGTAAGTGGATGACAACGGATTTATGTCCATACACTAACCCCACAGTATGAATGTTATACTGAGCGAGTGAATCATAGGTATATACTGATATAACAAACCTTAGCCGGTGACTACAGCTACGTGACCGGTAATCACTAAATACCGTTGACACCTTCTAATAGCTTTACCCATATATAGGTATAGGCCGGTAACGGTTTAGCTGAGAAAAATATTCTTATGTGACCGGAGATTACCAAATACCGGAGACATCCTCCTATAGCTTCACTCACATACAGGTATAGGCCGGTAACATTTTATCTTAGGCTTTTTCAGTCCACATACAGGAATACTGATAGAAAATTAATAGTATTGAATACAAAATAAGAACGTTGGTAATTTGCAACTCATTACTGCCGCAGCATTAGTCAGTTGACGCAGTGAAAGACTGTTCACCCTGAAAAACTGGTGAGATTATAATAAATTTATATCAGTAGCATAGGCAGATAATATGTAATTTTCTGAATACACATGCTGCGAAAGAATTAAGTATAACCCAAAAACTTAAACGTAACACACCGAAAATATTGTTATAAACCACAGTATAGGCTGGTAACACAGTGATAAGAACTTTTTGATTACTAATACCTACCTAGGTAACCTGAGGGATATGTGTGAAAACAAGTAGTAACAACTGGTTGTATTCATTAAAATCAACCTCTCTAGCACTAAATTAACCAACAGTACTAGTGGCAACTAGTCATAATACAAGGAACGATTAGTAAGTTGTATTAATTTAATATCTAACACTCTAATATAACGTATAAGCATATTTATGGCGCCGAACAAATTCAGAATCTGGTGACTGTATAATGAATATATACAAATAAAGAGTGACAATAAGATTCATTTTCATTTTGTGACATTGGCCAGCTCTTTCCAGATACACCAACCAGATTTACTTTCATTACTTTGGAAGCCAATTACAGCGCATGTCAGATTGCAATCTGTATTCTTAAGTCTTACTATTAAGATAGATAGCGGCAGAACTTATGTCTCACACACTGACTGTATAAGGGGAGAGTGACATCCAGCTTATTTGGAAACATAATTACAGCAACTGACACAGATCAGCAACCTAGAAAGTCAAATATTTCATTTTACCGATATATCAAAGCCAATACTATATATATTCCAAATAATTCAATCCTACTGCGAGTAAGACTCCATTATGTGACCTAAGCATAGCAGCCCACCACCATCATCTCCATTTAACTACATTAGCTGAGGTATTACTAGCCATGTTAATTCTTGGCCTCAGTTTTATGAGCTAGATCAATATCTATAATAAATTATCACTAAAGCCCATATCACTGGAGAATATATAGTCCTTTATTATCCAACCCGAAGGTTACCCCCATGGGCAGTAGTTTATTGAGTATATATACTGATATGATACTAACGTTGATATTAAATGTGTGTCTTTTTGTAAATATATTATTTTAATATTTCTATTAAAAGTTATATTTTAATTTCAGTGCTTTACATTCCATCCATCAGTCTGAAAATTATCTATCTCATTAATTTAATGAGCAGGAATGTGAGTGCTATCCAGGTGTAAGTTGTTTACTGATTCTTTTTAGTCATAATTTCAGTACACAGCACCCCGATCTTTCATTTGTTGATTGCAGCACATTAAGTTAGCTGACTAATCTTATAAGAAACGATATTCCTGCATTACATTTTAGTAGTGCCTTAGTAACAATCAGTTTGTTTCAATGGATAGAAGTGAGTTTGTTGCAAACAGAGCGAGAGTTCCATAGTGCATAAGTGAAGGGGGTGGTGGCTTTAGATGCAAGAGGAATAAGATTAAGGTTACCAAAGTTTTGTTTTTGAAGCCTATTGAAGGGCACACATTGCTATCCCATTTTGCATTATATATAAACCTGCTTGCAAAACTTGTTGCAAATTCGGTCCCCATGGCCGTTCCTCTAATTTGAATTTAAAACTCATCTAAAAATGTAAAGTAGTTATAAGTTAATATAAAACTTATTAGTTCTATAAAATAATCTTTTTGTTTGACAGACATACAGGGATCATCATTTAAATATTTTTCTACTGCTTGCAAGCCCAAACTCTGCATGATATTCGAATAAAGGGCACTAACATCACAGGATAACCAAAATAAACAGTCTCCTTTTTTAATATTAGACAGTTTAAATAGGAGATCAGTTGTATCCTTGATATATGACCGTAATTGTATAACGTGTCTCTGAAAGTAAAAATCTATGTATTGATAATCTATCTGTCATACTATTAACCTTTTAATGCCGTTATGCCATTCTATTCTGTCATAATTATACTGGGCTTTAAAGCCGTTATGACGGAATAGAACGTCATAGCCAACGGCTGTCCTGAAGCCTTCTGTGCTTCCAGGATTTGATTGTAGTCTGGAGGGCGTTCCTAGGGTTGTAGGGACACCCCCCCCCCCCCCCGACGCAATCCAGTAATTGAAATCTCGTGATCGTGTGCACGATCACGTAGTTTCAATTTGTCTACATCGGAACAGTTGTTCCGATGTCGACACTTTAACCCAGTCACAAAAGGGTTAATGCCGGCGATAATAGATCTGCCGGGAGGTTTTGATACACGTTTGTGTATCTTGCGCAAGTGATAATAATATGGGATATTGGGATTTCTAGGGGTTAGATAATTTTTCTCCCTATTATTAATAATTCCTTCATTACCGCCAAACTTAATGATTGTGATTAAATCTTTCATAAATACATCTTTGGGATCTTTATCCAATTTCTTATAGTATTCTTCATCAAGCAAAATTCATAATGTAATCCTCATAATTTTGTATGACAATCCCTCCCCCTTTGTCCACCTGATGAATGATAACGTTGTCATCTGATGCTAAATTATCAAGAGCTATTTTTTCATTAGGCCAAATATTATTCTGTTTGCTATTGTTTCTAGGTAATCTCTCAAAATGTTCCATAATTATGCTGTGAAATAGATCTATGTAGGCTATATCTTCCTTTTTAGGACAAAAAGTTGAGGGTAATGCTAAATTGGTATGAATGGTACCTTTAAACAATTCATCATAGAGATCATCAGGATCTAAATAGATTACAGATGCCCCCTGTTTGACCTCCATATTGTCTGTTAACTGCGGTGTCGCGTTTATTTTCTGATTCTTTAGTTGTTTGTTGGCACAATATATCTGTAAAGAGAGTTTCCTCGTAAATTTGTTACGGTCAACAAACAACTCAAACATTTTATGTGAATTAGAAGGGCAAAACCTGAGTCCCTTACCCAAAATTCTGATTTTATCATCACTTAAAGTTCTATCTAATAAATTAAAAATACCCTTGATTAATTGTTGTAGCTTCTTTGCCTTGGTGGTATATCCCCTTCCCCGTTTGTGTATGTTCTTTTGTTTCTGCCTAATTGTTGATGTTGGGTGTTTGCCCTTCTTTCCTCCACAATAGGGTTAGGGGTATTCGTTCCTCTGTAGAAAGTAAAAAAGAAATTGTATTTCTACAGCAACCATTACTTTAGTTGGAAATTAAATATTCCATACAGTCAGTTTCGCCAGATACGTAGAAACTGTACTGAATTAGGAACCTATGATACACAGAGCAACATCCTTAAGAGTAGGTTTAAAGAAAAACATTATCCTGACACTATAATTGAATCTGGCGTTTTAAGAGCATGGACCCTTAATAGAGAGGACTTATTCATAAAAAAGCTAGACAATTGGAAACTACCCATCATAGGACCTCTTTCATAACTAGGTACAACACGAATCATAAAAAAATCCAAACGATTGTGTCCAAACATTGGAGCTTATTGTTAAGAGACCCCATATTCAAATACTAGATAAGCATCCCACTTGTACCTTTAAGAAGGCACCGACATTGAAAGAGAGATTAGCTCCTAGCAAAGTGGTGATGTGCAAACGTGGCCTTAACTACAAAAAAATTACCTATGGTGAAACAAAAACTAAATTAAAGATAGGCACCTACAAATGTAAACATAGTACGTGCCATGTGTGTGAATATATTACTGATGGAATGACACTTATTAGATCACATAGTACACGAGAGACATTCCATTTGTCTCAAAGAATCACCTGTGATTCAACATATGTTGTGTACTGTATTTCCTGTCTACAGTACGCACATGCAGGAAGGTACGCCGAAGAAGGGCAGAACACCTTAGGAGCATAAAAAGGGGTTCCAATAAATACAGCACTTCCAGACACCATACTCACATACATGGTACCGAACAATGCCAAATGAAAATCACACCATTAGAAGTTGTTTTACCCAATAATTATCAAAATAGAATGTCCAGACTTCGCCATCGCAAGACTTACTTGATCTAAAGATTCGGGTCACTATACCCTGATGGACTTAATAAAGTTATTGACACTGGCGCTTTTTTAAAAATACAGCAGTATATTTGTTAATTATTAATCACTATTGACATATTTTTTATATTAATTTAAAATAAATGTAATTAATTTAATATATTCACTTTATGCTGCTTTTAGATAAAAATCATTATATATCATTATTATCTTCACTTTGTATGACACTTATCTTTATTTATTTATTTATAGTATAGACCGCACTGACTATAGATTTTTTTGTATAGGTTATAAGAAGTTATTTCTTCACTTTGTATGACACTTATCTTTATTTATTTATAGTACAGATCGCACTGACTGTAGGTTTCTGTATAGCTTATAAGAAGTTATTTTTTTGCTTTTTATGTACAAGCTAACGGCTAGATTTTGAGTTTTGTCGGTAACGACCCGCGTAGCTAACGCTGGCTTTTTTCTGGCCGCACCTTTTAAATACCTCTGGTATTGAGAGTTCACAGAATGGCTGCGTTAGGCTCCAAAAAGGGAGCGTACAGGCATATTTAACGCCACTGCAACTCTCGATACCATTGTTGCTTACGGACGCGGCCAGCTTCAAAAACGTGCTCGTGCACGATTCTCCCATAGAAAACAATGGGGCTGTTTGAGCTGAAAAAAAAACCTAACAAGGTTTTAAGGTAGGAAAATTCTGATTGGCTGATGGAATCAGCCAATCAGAATCAAGCTCAATCCGATTGGCTGATCCGATCAGCCAATCAGATTGAGCTCGCATTCTATTGGCTGTTCCGATCAGCCAATAGAATGCGAGCTCAATCTGATTGACTGATCGGATCAGCCAATCGGATTGAACTTGATTCTGATTGGCTGATTCCATTAGCCAATCAGAATTTTCCTACCTTAATTCCGATTGGCTGATAGAATCCTATCAGCCAATCGGAATTCGAGGGACGCCATCTTGGATGACGTCCCTTAAAGGAACCGTCATTCTTCAGTTGGACGTCGTCGGAAGAAGATGGGTCCGCGCTGGAGGTCTTCACGATGGAGCCGGTCCTCATCGGATAAAGATAGAAGATGCCGCTTGGAAGAAGATGGTTGCCGGTCCGGATCTACTCTTCTTCCCGGATAGGATGAAGACTTTGGACCCTCTTCTGGACTTCTTCAGTCGTCGGATGATGGATGTCTAGCCCCCGCTTGGGTTGGATGAAGATATCGGAGCCAGGACGGATCGGTGTGATACCCGGTGAGGTGAAGACAAGGTAGGAAGATCTTCAGGCGCTTAGTGTTAGGTTTATTTAAGGGGGGTTTGGGTTAGATTAGGGGTATGTGGGTGGTGGGTTGTAATGTTGGGGGGGGGGTATTGTATGTGTTTTTTTACAGGCAAAAAGCTGAATTTCTTGGGGCATGCCCCGCAAAGGGCCCTGTTCAGGGCTGGTAAGGTAAAAGAGCTTTGAACTTTTGTCATTTAGAATAGGGTAGGGCATTTTTTTTATTTTGGGGGGCTTTGTTATTTTATTAGGGGGCTTAGAGTAGGTGTAATTAGTTTAAAATTGTTGTAATATTTTTCTAATGTTTGTAAATATTTTTTTATTTTTTGTAACTTAGTTCTTTTTTATTTTTTGTACTTTAGTTAGTTTATTTAATTGTATTTATTTGTAGATATTGTATTTAATTCATTTATTGATAGTGTAGTGTTAGGTTTAATTGTAGGTAATTGTAGGTATTTTATTTAATTTATTTATTGATAGTGTAGTGTTAGGTTTAATTGTAACTTAGGTTAGGATTTATTTTACAGGTAAATTTGTAATTATTTTAACTATTTTAGCTATTAAATAGTTCTTAACTATTTAATAGCTATTGTACCTGGTTAAAATAAATACAAAGTTACCTGTAAAATAAATATAAATCCTAAAATAGCTATAATATAATTATAATTTATATTGTAGCTATATTAGGGTTTATTTTACAGGTAAGTATTTAGCTTTAAATAGGAATAATTTATTTAATAAGAGTTAATTTATTTCGTTAGATTTAAATTATATTTAATTTAGGGGGTTGTTAGGGTTAGGGTTAGACTTAGCTTTAGGGGTTAATCCATTTATTACAGTAGCGGCGAGATTCGGTCCGCAGATTAGGGGTTAATAATTGAAGTTAGGTGTCGGCGATGTTAGGGAGGGCAGGTTAGGGGTTAATACTATTTATTATAGGGTTATTGAGGCGGGAGTGATGCGGATTAGGGGTTAATAACTTTATTATAGTAGCGGTGCGGTCCGCTCGGCAGATTAGGGGTTAATAAGTGTAGGCAGGTGGAGGCGACGTTGAGGGGGGCAGATTAGGGGTTAATAAATATAATATAGGGGTCGGCGGTGTTAGGGGCAGCAGATTAGGGGTACATAAGTATAACGTAGGTGGCGGTCGGCAGATTAGGGGTTAATTATTGTAGGTAGCTGGCGGCGACGTTGTGGGGGGCAGGTTAGGGGTTAATAAATATAATATAGGGGTCGGCGGTGTTAGGGGCAGCAGATTAGGGGTACATAAGTATAACGTAGGTGGCGGTCGGCAGATTAGGGGTTAAAAATATTTAATCGAGTGGCGGTGATGTGGGGGGACCTCGGTTTAGGGGTACATAGGTAGTTTATGGGTGTTAGTGTAGTTTAGAGCACAGTAGTTAAGAGCTTTACAGGGAGTGCAGAATTATTAGGCAAGTTGTATTTTTGAGGATTAATTTTATTATTGAACAACAACCATGTTCTCAATGAACCAAAAAAACTCATTAATATCAAAGCTGAATAGTTTTGGAAGTAGTTTTTAGTTTGTTTTTAGTTATAGCTATTTTAGGGGGATATCTGTGTGTGCAGGTGACTATTACTGTGCATAATTATTAGGCAACTTAACAAAAAACAAATATATACCCATTTCAATTATTTATTTTTACCAGTGAAACCAATATAACATCTCAACATTCACAAATATACATTTCTGACATTCAAAAACAAAACAAAAACAAATCAGTGACCAATACAGCCACCTTTCTTTGCAAGGACACTCAAAAGCCTGCCATCCATGGATTCTGTCAGTGTTTTGATCTGTTCACCATCAACATTGCGTGCAGCAGCAACCACAGCCTCCCAGACACTGTTCAGAGAGGTGTACTGTTTTCCCTCCTTGTAAATCTCACATTTGATGATGGACCACAGGTTCTCAATGGGGTTCAGATCAGGTGAACAAGGAGGCCATGTCATTAGATTTTCTTCTTTTATACCCTTTCTTGCCAGCCACGCTGTGGAGTACTTGGACGCGTGTGATGGAGCATTGTCCTGCATGAAAATCATGTTTTTCTTGAAGGATGCAGACTTCTTCCTGTACCACTGCTTGAAGAAGGTGTCTTCCAGAAACTGGCAGTAGGACTGGGAGTTGAGCTTGACTCCATCCTCAAGTACTCCACCTCCACCTTGCTGGCGTCTGAGTCGGACTGGAGCTCTCTGCCCTTTACCAATCCAGCCACGGGCCCATCCATCTGGCCCATCAAGACTCACTCTCATTTCATCAGTCCATAAAACCTTAGAAAAATCAGTCTTGAGATATTTCTTGGTCCAGTCTTGACGTTTCAGCTTGTGTGTCTTGTTCAGTGTTGGTCGTCTTTCAGCCTTTCTTACCTTGGCCATGTCTCTGAGTATTGCACACCTTGTGCTTTTGGGCACTCCAGTGATGTTGCAGCTCTGAAATATGGCCAAACTGGTGGCAAATGGCATCTTGGCAGCTGCACTCTTGACTTTTCTCAGTTCATGGGCAGTTATTTTGCGCCTTGGTTTTTCCACACGCTTCTTGCGACCCTGTTGACTATTTTGAATGAAACGCTTGATTGTTCGATGATCACGCTTCAGAAGCTTTGCAATTTTAAGAGTGCTGCATCCCTCTGCAAGATATCTCACTATTTTTGCCTTTTCTGAGCCTGTCAAGTCCTTCTTTTGACCCATTTTGCCAAAGGAAAGGAAGTTGCCTAATAATTATGCACACCTGATATAGGGTGTTGATGTCATTAGACCACACCCCTTCTCATTGCAGAGATGCACATCACCTAATATGCTTAATTGGTAGTAGGCTTTCGAGCCTATACAGCTTGGAGTAAGACAACATGCATAAAGAGGATGATGTGGTCAAAATACTAATTTGCCTAATAATTCTGCACACAGTGTATGAACCGGCGTTAGCCCAGAAAGCTCTTAACTACTGACTTTTTTCTGCGGATGGAGTTTTGTCGTTAGAATTCTAACGCTCACTTCAGACATGACTCTAAATACCGGAGTTAGAAAGATCCCATTGAAAAGATAGGATACGCAATTGACGTAAGGGGATCTGCGGTATGGAAAAGTCGCGGCTGAAAAGTGAGCGTTAGACCCTTTCCTGACTGACTCCAAATACCGGCGGTAGCCTAAAACCAGCGTTAGGAGCCTCTAACGCTGGTTTTCACGGCTACCGCCAAACTCTAAATCTAGGCCTAAGATTGATCCACAAGACTGTGTGTGTATGTATATGTATATATATATATATATATATCCTATATAGTAGTCTTCTTTCCTAATGTAATAAGTTAAGGATTTAACTTGCACTCTTGTTTTATAGAGTCACGTTTGTATCCCCCATATGTAGTTTGTATTAACTAAATTATTCAATGTATCACCTTATTTTTCGCAAACATGTTAATTATTTTTCACATTTAGTTTGTATCTAACTAAATAATAATAATTTATTTTATTATCCCCTTCTCTTTTGTCAACACGTTACTTTAGCATTTGCACGCCATAACTACAGTTTAAGGTATACATGATTGGTCCATACAGACACACATAAGTAACTTCATGAACAGACTCATTATAGCAATCATATCAATAGTAATAGCAATGATTGGTCCATACAGACGCACCTACATAAGTAACATCATGGACAGACTAACTATAGCAATCATATCAATATCAATTTTTTACGCTCCATTTAGCCGACTTCCATTAACACAGAATCAGATAGTATTTGACTTCATCTTTCATCATGTACTCTATTGGTCAATATATCTATTTATGTCTAAGAGTTACTACTGCATATTTTAGTCCCCTTACGCGTGATAGACTGATAGGTCACATCCCCCTTTTTCTAGCGAGACATGATTGGTCCTGTGGGACGTACCTACGCACACAAGACTATGCTAATTTGTATTGTTTTCCTGTGGGAGGGACTAGCACACATCACTTTAGAAAGAATGTATACATTTGTATGTTTAAATACTTTGTATCGATAGGTTTCTAATTCTATGTCAGTATTTAGTTAGACATTGTATTTCCATATCGTGAAGCGATCCAGTTTTATTGTAACTTATGTATATTGAGAATTGTACATTTATAATGAGTGTACCACACACAGGTAACATTACCACTTTATATTATGTTAGATAGGATATTGGGGTAAATGATTAATTTCCCAACTATATTATATGTTAACTTTTATTTATTTGTACAATGTAAAGATGTGATAACTAAGACTGTGTGTTCCAACTGTCATTATGATTATTGTTAATTAAGATTACACCTATGTACATAGAACTTTCTAATGATTGGTTGCTGCCTGTTTAAATAAGACTCCTGGTGCTGTGTGCACTTTATGCCTGAGGAAACGGCGCAGTAGACGCCGAGAAACGCATTGCAACTAAGTGCCATTTGTTTCAAATGTATGTTCCTATTTTGTGTAACTTGTTTTTAATACATTTTATTATACAATATTTGAGCATCTTTTGGAGTCTTTTTTTTATTTTTTTATTTTATTTATATCCAACACTGTATACAGGTACACAAAATTACATGTAATTGCGCCACGCAGGGCAGAATATCATACAGCGAGTGAAGAGGTGAAAATCAGGCGCATTTTGGCAGGTATTGACAATAGATAAATCATGTTGGTATAGTTTGTTCTATAATTTCGATAACTTTCACCTGTAAAGTAGTTCCATAACAAAACTAAACAACAATAAACCAAAAAACAACTAGAGCGAGTACCCTCTCCTGTTAGAGGAAATGTCACCCTAAAAAACAGATAGGGAAACATAAACTTCATGCAAGATTATAGCTTGGGACAATTGCCTATGTTTTAGGAGTATTATATTGCAAGGAATTGTCACGTATATGGGCAATGTGACAAATCAAGCGGTGGGTTACAAGTGCTAAAAATACAATTATGAGAAAGTAATTAAAAGGAAATATCAGTGCTGTATCTCAGAGTAAATGGGGCTATATATATCTAAGAGCTAACAATGTAAACCTATACAGGGTTGTGATTTGCAGTTTATATCTTTGGCCTTAAAATGGTCCCTGCATCTAGGGTGGATTTGTAAATGTGGTGAGCAGGTGGGCGCTTTCTACTGCAACAAGTGGCACTTAACCTAGCCTGTCAAAACACTCTTTGCACCAGATATTTAAAAAATAACTACCATGGCTTTAGGCAAGTGAGTACTCACAAAACAGAATCATAAAACAGTGAACACTCAAATTACAAACGAAATAGGACAAACAAGACAAAACAAGTCAAAATAAAAAAACAAGTACGTTTGATATATCAAGACATATATGGCAGCTATTTCAAATCAGGTCCCTATAAGAGCAACATTAGAGAGGGTAAAGAAGAAATATAGGCTGTTTAAAATATCAAAACATACTGAATATGTCCGAAAACTCAAAACAAGATCTTGTGAGAGGTGAGGCATTAAACACAGGTTTGCATGAACATTTTATTTTTTCAAACATGTCTGATAAAACTTATAAGCTAAGACAATAAAAATCTACATTTTGAAGCTATATGCACTGGAGGAAATACCTTACGTTTCTAAGTAGCTAAGAAAATATGTTTAGTCCATTATGAGGACAGAATAATGGAAAACAAACAGTCCTCCACAAGATTTCCCAAGTAGACTTTCAGCCTATGCCTGTTGCTGATTGAGAGTTGTGTGGTTTCACAGACCTTGAAAAGTATGGGGAAGTCCAGACTATAGACACTAATCCAGGGGAAAGCTGAAAAAGTCACCACGGAGTGAAGCCAGAAGCGACTGATGTAGTGGGTCCCTGAGTAACTCTCCAGCGTTTTTCACATGGGCGCAATTTTGGTTGCTGTCCTTCTGCAAAGACAAAGTGCGTGTGGCATTAATCCCGCAAAAGGATTCTGGTGTTTGCCCTTGAGCTGTTCCTTCACCATCAGAGGAAGTCGATAGATGAGTGCCACATTTTTCAGAAGCATTGCAGGTCATATTATCCATCCCGAGTAAGTCAGGGGCCGCAGCCTGTGTTGGGGATAATGTTGAAAAGACGCCTGTTTGTTTCCAAGTTGTGAGCTGGTGGAGGAGCTGTGTGTGGGTCTTCAATGGTAGTCTGCTTGGTCTTTGGGGATAGGAGGCTGCCAGATTCCGTTGGGTATGAGGAACAATCTTCTGCTGTGTAAGCTATCGATCTTCCACGTGGGTCTAAAAGCAATGGCATGGCGGATTCACTGGATAAACTAAGCATCCTCTGATTTAAGTAACCAGGCTGCAAAATATTCTGATCCGTTTTTGCAATGCCAACACGCCTCGTGTTCTGTAGCGTTTTGCATAAGGCTTCACAGCTGTTGAGTAAAGTTTCCAATCTGGGTAGGAAAATTGCAAACAGTGTTGCTGTTACTTCACTGTCTGAAAGCCATTGCCTTGTGGGCAGTTGCCTTATATTTAATTAAAGTGCCTTCCGGGGTAGAAGAATTGGGATTCCTTCTATCTGCTAAGTGTTCCCAGACAGCTTGCCTGTCAAGGGAGAGGCAGATGGTATAGATTGATGGCTGAAAAATTTAAATTAAAGGAGATTATCTTCAGAGCTGATGAAGCCTGCAGCCATCTTACAGAGCCGCCCACCGGAAGTCATGGAGTATTTTTTTATTCGTAATCAACCATTGTTTGGGGACACAGAGGATCCTGTAGTTGGTAGATCAGTGTGCTGGAGGATAAGTGAGCTAGGCCACTACAATAGCCCAGTAGGCATTACTAGCACTGTTAGGTGCTTCCCAAACTGTGGGTACCCATTTTACCATTGGGCCTTATATGGGTTGTTTCTATCTCGTTTATCTGCACTAGGAGGTGCCCTTTTTCTATGTGTTTATTTTAAATATTTCCATTCCTGACTTCGCTTGTGCACAGTGTGCTGGGACACAGAGTTCTCAGCATGCTTATCTAGGCATTACCTTTGCTTTTGGGTATTGTGAGTATCCATTTTCCTTACCCTACAATTTCCTCTGGTTCTATAGGCTACACAAGGAGGCACCCTTCTTGTCTCTATTTTGTAAAGATAATTTTAGTATCTTAACCCAAAAAATAATTAAAGACTTTTGGAAATGTATGGGTAATCTTTTCCCTCTCGATAACGAAAACTAGTTGCAGTGCAGAAGCTAAGGGGCTAATCAGTGAGGTGGGAGGGATAGAATGCTCTAGGAGTTTTTGGAGATCTTTGACTTCTCCTAGTTTTCAGGATTTGTTTCACAGAAGTAATGATCTCGTGCACTCTCACCACCTTACAAAAGAAATTTAATTTATTCTCTTTTCTCTACTTTACATGTCACCATTTTTGTATTCTTAGCTAAAAACAATTAATCATACCTGGTTATTCCTTGCATGCATTTCAATGTCCACATTTTGGATGGAAGTTTTTCTTTTGAGCTTCTTTGGCTTTGACTCCATAAATTCTTTCTATTAACAAGCATAACATATTTTGTCTGACATACTTAAATGAGATTGCAAGCGTCGATTAAATAAAAATGAATCATTGGAATTATGGCAGCATAACTCTGTTACTATAAGTAAAAAGAGGGTCAAAGTACTTTTTATTGAACAAAAATAACACTTTTCTTAAATGTTTAGAATCCTAGTCATTTCAAAAATATCTAAATAAAGTTGAAAAATATTGATTTAGTACTTTTCACACAAAAAAAGCAGAAAGAAGTACAAAACCATTGGACCCTATGATTCCACATGAAATTTACGAAAATTAAATTTCCAATTACCCACTTAATGACAGCCATTGTAAATTGACTGACTCTTCTAGGGGTGTAAGAGTGTGGCAAGACCATGCTATTTCTGCATGTCTCAGGCAGTCAGCGGTTAATATGTATGAAACAGGATAATGTGTACCCAATTATGGGCCAGATCACAAGTGGCGCACTATTGTTAGCATAGGACGTTATAAGTAATATTGCGACTGCGATAACTAGCACAAATATTTCAAGTTGAGAGTAAACAGTTGTGCTAACAGAGTAGCACTTGAAGACCTAGGGGTCAATTTATTAAATGCCAGGTGGACATTATTCGCTGTTGCTGCTTCTTAACTTCTGTTTCCGGCGAGCCAGAAACTACGGCCTAGATTTAGAGTTCGGCGGTAAAAGGGCTGTTAACGCTCCGCGGGTTTTTTTCTGGCCGCACCATAAATTTAACTCTGGTATCGAGAGTTCAAACAAATGCTGCGTTAGGCTCCAAAAAAGGAGCGTAGAGCATTTTTACCGCAAATGCAACTCTCGATACCAGAGTTGCTTACGGACGCGGCCGGCATCAAAAACGTGCTCGTGCACGATTCTCCCATAGGAAACAATGGGGCTGTTTGAGCTGAAAAAAAACCTAACACCTGCAAAAAAGCAGCGTTCAGCTCCTAACGCAGCCCCATTGTTTCCTATGGGGAAACACCTCCTAAGTCTGCACCTAACACCCTAACATGTACCCCGAGTCTAAACACCCCTAACCTTACACTTATTAACCCCTAATCTGCCGCCCCCGCTATCGCTGACCCCTGCATTACACTTTTAACCCCTAATCTGCCGCTCCGTAAACCGCCGCCACCTACGTTATCCCTATGTACCCCTAATCTGCTGCCCTAACATCGCCGACCCCTATGTTATATTTATTAACCCCTAATCTGCCCCCCACAACGTCGCCGACACCTACCTACACTTATTAACCCCTAATCTGCCGAGCGGACCTGAGCGCTACTATAATAAAGTTATTAACCCCTAATCCGCCTCACTAACCCTATCATAAATAGTATTAACCCCTAATCTGCCCTCCCTAACATCGCCGACACCTACCTTAAATTATTAACCCCTAATCTGCCGACCGGAGCTCACCGCTATTCTAATAAATGTATTAACCCCTAAAGCTAAGTCTAACCCTAACACTAACACCCCCCTAAGTTAAATATAATTTTTATCTAACGAAATAAATTAACTCTTATTAAATAAATAATTCCTATTTAAAGCTAAATACTTACCTGTAAAATAAATCCTAATATAGCTACAATATAAATTATAATTATATTATACCTATTTTAGGATTAATATTTATTTTACAGGCAACTTTGTAATTATTTTAACCAGGTACAATAGCTATTAAATAGTTAAGAACTATTTAATAGTTACCTAGTTAAAATAATTACAAATTTACCTGTAAAATAAATCCTAACCTAAGATATAATTAAACCTAACACTACCCTATCAATAAAATAATTAAATAAACTACCTACAATTACCTACAATTAACCTAACACTACACTATCAATAAATTAATTAAACACAATTGCTACAAATAAATAAAATTAAATAAACTATCTAAAGTACAAAAAATAAAAAAGAACTAAGTTACAGAAAATAATAAAATATTTACAAACATAAGAAAAATATTACAACAATTTTAAACTAATTACACCTACTCTAAGCCCCCTAATAAAATAACAAAGCCCCCCAAAATAAAAAATTCCCTACCCTATTCTAAAATACAAATATTACAAGCTCTTTTACCTTACCAGCCCTGAACAGGGCCCTTTGCGGGGCATGCCCCAAGAATTTCAGCTCTTTTGCCTGTAAAAAAAAACATACTATACCCCCCCCCCAACATTACAACCCACCACCCACATACCCCTAATCTAACCCAAACCCCCCTTAAATAAACCTAACACTACCCCCCTGATGATCTTCCTACCTTGTCTTCACCATGCCAGGTTCACCGATCCGTCCTGGCTCCAAGATCTTCATCCAACCCAAGCGGGGGCTAGACATCCACTGAAGAAGTCCAGAAGAGGGTCCAAAGTCTTCCTCCTATCCGGCAAGAAGAGGACATCCGGACCGGCAAACATCTTCTCCAAGCGGCATCTTCTATCTTCTTCCATCCGATGACGACCGGCTCCATCTTGAAGACCTCCAGCGCGGATCCATCCTCTTCTTCCGACGACTAGACGACGAATGACGGTTCCTTTAAGGGACGTCATCCAAGATGGCGTCCCTCGAATTCCGATTGGCTGATAGGATTCTATCAGCCAATCGGAATTAAGGTAGGAATTTTCTGATTGGCTGATGGAATCAGCCAATCAGAATATAGTTCAATCCGATTGGCTGATCCAATCAGCCAATCAGATTGAGCTCGCATTCTATTGGCTGATCGGAACAGCCAATAGAATGCGAGCTCAATCTGATTGGCTGATTGGATCAGCCAATCGGATTGAACTATATTCTGATTGGCTGATTCCATCAGCCAATCAGAAAATTCCTACCTTAATTCCGATTGGCTGATAGAATCCTATCAGCCAATCGGAATTCGAGGGACGCCATCTTGGATGACGTCCCTTAAAGGAACCGTCATTCGTCGTCTAGTCGTCGGAAGAAGAGGATGGATCCGCGCTGGAGGTCTTCAAGATGGAGCCGGTCGTCATCGGATGGAAGAAGATAGAAGATGCCGCTTGGAGAAGATGTTTGCCGGTCCGGATGTCCTCTTCTTGCCGGATAGGAGGAAGACTTTGGACCCTCTTCTGGACTTCTTCAGTGGATGTCTAGCCCCCGCTTGGGTTGGATGAAGATCTTGGAGCCAGGACGGATCGGTGAACCTGGCATGGTGAAGACAAGGTAGGAAGATCATCAGGGGGGTAGTGTTAGGTTTATTTAAGGGGGGTTTGGGTTAGATTAGGGGTATGTGGGTGGTGGGTTGTAATGTTGGGGGGGGGTATAGTATGTTTTTTTTTACAGGCAAAAGAGCTGAAATTCTTGGGGCATGCCCCGCAAAGGGCCCTGTTCAGGGCTGGTAAGGTAAAAGAGCTTGTAATATTTGTATTTTAGAATAGGGTAGGGAATTTTTTATTTTGGGGGGCTTTGTTATTTTATTAGGGGGCTTAGAGTAGGTGTAATTAGTTTAAAATTGTTGTAATATTTTTCTTATGTTTGTAAATATTTTATTATTTTCTGTAACTTAGTTCTTTTTTATTTTTTGTACTTTAGATAGTTTATTTAATTTTATTTATTTGTAGCAATTGTGTTTAATTAATTTATTGATAGTGTAGTGTTAGGTTAATTGTAGGTAATTGTAGGTAGTTTATTTAATTATTTTATTGATAGGGTAGTGTTAGGTTTAATTATATCTTAGGTTAGGATTTATTTTACAGGTAAATTTGTAATTATTTTAACTAGGTAACTATTAAATAGTTCTTAACTATTTAATAGCTATTGTACCTGGTTAAAATAATTACAAAGTTGCCTGTAAAATAAATATTAATCCTAAAATAGGTATAATATAATTATAATTTATATTGTAGCTATATTAGGATGTATTTTACAGGTAAGTATTTAGCTTTAAATAGGAATTATTTATTTAATAAGAGTTAATTTATTTCGTTAGATAAAAATTATATTTAACTTAGGGGGGTGTTAGTGTTAGGGTTAGACTTAGCTTTAGGGGTTAATACATTTATTAGAATAGCGGTGAGCTCCGGTCGGCAGATTAGGGGTTAATAATTGAAGGTAGGTGTCGGCAATGTTAGGGAGGGCAGATTAGGGGTTAATACTATTTATGATAGGGTTAGTGAGGCGGATTAGGGGTTAATAACTTTATTATAGTAGCGCTCAGGTCCGCTCGGCAGATTAGGGGTTAATTATTTTAAGTAGCTTGCGGCGACGTTGTGGGGGGCAAGTTAGGGGTTAATAGATATAATACAGGGGTCGGCGGTGTTAGGGGCAGCAGATTAGGGGTACATAAGTATAACGTAGGTGGCGGTCGGCAGATTAGGGGTTAAAAATTTTAATCGAGTGGCGGCGATGTGGGGGGAGCTCGGTTTAGGGGTACATAGGTAGTTTATGGGTGTTAGTGTACTTTAGGGTACAGTAGTTAAGAGCTTTATAAACCGGCGTTAGCCAGAAAGCTCTTAACTCCTGCTATTTTCAGGCGGCTGGAATCTTGTCGTTAGAGCTCTAACGCTCACTGCAGAAACGACTCTAAATACCAGCGTTAGAAAGATCCCATTGAAAAGATAGGCTACGCAAATGGCGTAGGGGGATCTGCGGTATGGAAAAGTCGCGGCTGAAAAGTGAGCGTTAGACCCTTTAATCACTGACTCCAAATACCAGCGGGCGCCCAAAACCAGCGTTAGGAGCCTCTAACGCTGGTTTTGACGGCTACCGCCGAACTCTAAATCTAGGCCTACGGGTGTAGAAAGCAGCATCCACTGCTTATTAAATCTGCCCCCTAGAGTAAAGTGTAAAGGTTAAAAAAAAGGGTTTTCCAAACACAGCATAAATATATTAATATAAAGTATTTTACTTATATATACACTTAATAAAAAAATTTTTTTTTAAAAAAATGTTTTATAAGGGATATGGTATATGACAAGGTATTCGACTGGAAAGGGCTATTATGTATACATGTTTAAATATATACAGGGGTGGAAAAATATCACTATAGTTTACTAGTCAGGGGTTAAAAGCTACAAGCCCGGAGGGAAAAAGTTACTAGTCCACTCAATGTTAAAGATAGGAAAAAGCCCTTTCCACTCAAATACCTTTAAAATATTTTTTATTCATTGTAATGTGTTGTATTGTGTTTTTAATAGAAATATTTAACATTCCAATGTTCTTCACTTAGTAGAAAATGTTCTTTATATTTTTAAATATGTATTGCTATATATACCTGTGTGTGTGTGTATATATATATATATATATATATATTTATATGTATCTGTATATATTAATATAGATATATAGGTATAGGATTACAGTATATTTTACAAAAAAGTATATATATATATATATATATATATATATACACACACAATAAAAGAACATATTCTTGTGAAGAACATTGGTATGTTTAATATGCATAACTACCTACAGCTTTAGCATAGTTGTTCTAACGCGGAGTCCAGTTAGCGTGCAAGCAATGTGTTAGTTTTTTTATATTGAACAGCACACTCCATGAACGCCTATGGGGTTAATAATTTAACACGGTCAGAATATCTGAAGTCCCGGAGTTATCACGCATCAGGTTTTGCTTGCGTGTTAACTTTTTACTTTCAACATGTAATATGTGCGCCAACCTGCCCGCATTAAGGGGCCAATTTACCAATGTTTGGCGGACATCATACGCTGTAGCGTATCATATCTGCCAGACATCGCTGAATGCCGACAGCATACGATGTCAGCATTTAACATTGCATAAGCAGTTCTGGCCCCTTGCACATTCGCGGCCAATTGGCCACTAGCAGGGGTGTCAATCAACCCAATCATATAGGATCAAGTGGATTGATGTCCGCAGCCTCAGAGGCAGCGGAGCAGCAGTCTTAAGACCGCTGCTTCTTAACTCCTGTTTATGGCGATCCCGAAGGCTCGCGCGGAAACAGGGGCATCAGGGGCCATTCGGTCCTTGATAAATCGCCCCCTAAAAGTTTACTTTGAGCGCAGTTAGCATGCGAGCAAAAGAAAAAGTTAGCGCAACACTTGTATTTTGGCCCTATGTACCTTAAAAGACACATTAAAATATATTTTAAAATCTATTTAAAACTAGAAAATACATAACCTTCAGGTCTATGTTCTTATGAACAAACCCTCTTTAATCAAGGTAGAATAGACACTACTTGAAAAGAGTGTACTCTGAAAAGCATGAGATAACTACCTAGACCCAGTTTCTTTACTGGAACTAGCACTCCCAGAGAGGGAACCTGAACCACTGCAGATACTCTAGAAGGAGAATTCTGTACTTGAGTGGAATCTTAGATTGATACTCCCAGAACCCAAAATGGTCATGATTTTAAAGAATGGACTGTCCCCAAAGAAGAAAAAGAAAACTATCCTTAGTCTATTCCTCATGACTTGTGGCGGAAAAGATCTTTCCCCACCCGAAAGTCATAGGATAATCTTATCAGAAGTTTGGAATTGGAGGAAAACATAAAATGTATTCAAAATATTGAACCTGCCTCTGCAGTGTCACAAAGCCTAGGCTGTACCACTAAGCAACAAGCAGGCTTCTAAGTTGACCAAAAAGAGCTGTTACCGAAGGAACCAGCAAATCCTTGAATCCCCAAGGATAGCCATAAAGGCCAGAGCGGACCAGCACCCATCGGGAGATCCGTCTCGAGGGCAAGCACAGCAAGTGTAATTAGACAAGATATATATATATATATATATATATATAAAAAACAAAATGTATGCTTACCTGATAAATTTATTTCTTCAAGATATGGTGAGTCCTTGGGTTCATCTTTAATTACTGTTGGGAATATCACTCCTGGCCAGCAGGAGGAGGCAAAGAGCACCACAGTAAAACTGTTAAGTATCCCTTCCTTACCTGCAACCCCCAGTCATTCAACAAAAAGTAAATGGAGAAAGGAGAGTAACAAAAGATGCGGAGGTGTCTGAGTTTTAGACAAAAACTCTTATAAAAAGACAAAAAAAGGGTGGGTCCATGGACTCACCATATCTTGAAGAAATAAATGTATCAGGTAAGCACAAATTTTGTTTTCTTCCTAAGATATGGTGAGTCCACGGGTTCATCTTTAAATACTGTTGGGAACCAATATCCAAGCTAGAGGACACAGATGAATAGGGGGGATAAGAACAAGCATGCCTAAACAGAAGGTAACACAGCTTGAAGAACCTTTCAGCCAAAAACCGCCTCAGCCGAGGCAAAAGTATGTAAAGGAGACCAAGTTGCAGCCTTGCAAATCTGCTCCCTGGAAGCTTCATTTTTTAAAAGCCCAAGAAGATTCTACAGCCCTGGTGGAATGAGCCGTAATTCTCTCTGGAGGTTGCTTCCCAGCAGACTCATACGCCAGGTGAATCACACTTTGCAACCAAAAAGAAGGAGTAGAAGCAGTAGCTTTCTGACCTCTACGTTTCCCAAAAAAACAAACAAAAGAGCAGGAGATTTGCGAAAGTCCTTAGTCGTCTCCAAATAGAATTTTAGGGCACAAACCACATCCAAATTGTGCAACAGACGTTCTTTAACCGAAGAAGGCTTCGGATACAGAGATGGAACAAATATCTCCTGATTAATATTTCTAGTAGAAACAACCTTAGGAAGGAAACCTAACTTAGTACGATGAACCGCCTTTTCCGCATGAAAAATAAGATAAGGGGAATCATACTGCAAGACTGAGAGTTCAAAGACTCTCCGAGCAGAAGAGATAGACAAAAGAAACAAAAACTTCCAAGATAACAACTAAATATCTTAAGGAAAGCCACGGATAGACCATGGGATGTTGAAAAAAAACCTCAAAGAGCAAGATTAATGCTCCAAGGAGGAACAACCGACTTAATACAGGTCTAACTTGACTAAGACCTGAAAAAAAAATTGGACGTCTGGCACGTCCACCAAACGCTTATGTAATAAAACAGATAAGTCAGAAATTTGACCCTTCAGGGTACTAACTGATAAGCCCTTTTCCAGACCTTCCTGGAAAAAAACCCAAAATCCTAAGGACCAGAACTCTATTCCAAGAGTAACCCTTAGATTCACACCATGAAATATAAAAATTCCAATAAACAGGCTTGCGAGCCTGAATCATAGTCTCAACGATCAACTCAGAAAAAACATAAATTATGCATACCTGATAATTTCATTTCCATTGTGGGGAGGAGAGTCCACTGCTTCATTCATCACTTGAGGGAATTAAGAACTTGGCCACCAGGAGGAGGCAAAGACACCCCAGCCAAAGGCTTAAATACCTCCCCCACCTCCCTCATCCCCCAGTCATTCTGCCAAGGGAACAAGGAACAGTAGGAGAAATATCAGGGTATAAATGGTGCCAGAAGAACAAAAATAAATTTAGGTCCGCCCTACGGAGAACGGACGGGCGCAGTGGACTCTCCTCCCTGAGATGGAAATGAAATTATTAGGTAAGCATAATTTATGTTTTCCATCTAAAGGGGAGGAGAGTCCACTGCTTTATTCATCACTTGTGGGAGCAAATACCCAAGCTCTAGAGGACACTGAATAAAGAAAACGGGAGGGTAAAAGAGGCAGACCCTATCCTGAGGGCACCACAGCCTGCAGAACCTTTCTCCCAAAAGCTGCTTCCGCGAAGCAAAGACGTCAAATTGTAAAATATTGCAAATGTAAGTAAGGAAGACCAGGCTGCCGCCTTACAAATCTGCTCCATAGAAGCCTCATTCTTAAAGGCCCAAGAAGAGGACACAGCTCTAGTCGAGTGAGCCGTAATCCTCTGAGGAGGCTTGTGGCCCGCTGTCTCATATGCCAGACGGATCATACTCCTCAACCAAGAAGATAAAGAAGTGGCAGAGGCCCTCTGTCCCCTGCGCATTCCTGAATACACAACAAATAAAGACGAAGTCTGTGTGAACTCCTTTGTGGCCTGAAGATAAAACTTCAAAGCCCGAACCACGTCCAGATTATGAAGTAACCTCTCCTTCAAAGAAGAAGGGTTAGGACACAAGAAATGAACAACTATTTCCTGATGGATGTTACGACTCAACACCATCTTGGGAAGGAATTCCAATCCAGTGCGAAGAACATCCTTATCAGCATGAAAAACTAAGTAGGGAAGCTCACATTGCAAGGCCGCCAACTCAGAGACTCTGCGTGCCGATGCAATAGCCAGTAATAATAGGTCTTTCCATGAAAAAACCTTAATGTCAAGGGCATGCATAGGCTCAAAGCCTGATCCTAACCAGACCCGAAACAAAGGACTGAATGTCAAGAAGCTCTGCAAGCTTCTTATGCAACAGTACAGATAAAGCCGAAATTTGTCCCCTTAGGGAACTGGCGGCAAGACCCTTATCCAACCCATCCTGGAGAAAGGCAAAAATCCAGACCTTATGTCTGAGATATTCTCGTTTCTCACACCAGGACAAGGAGGCCCTCCACACCTTGTGGTAGATGCGTCTAGTGACCGGCTACCAGGCCTGGACGAGAGTGTCGATCACTCTCTCCGAAAAACCTCTTTTGGCCAAGACTAGGCGTTCAATCTCCACGCAGTCAGCCTTAGAGAATCTATATTTTGATGTAGAAAAGGACCTTGAATTAGCAGATCCTTGCGACAAGGTAACTTCCACGGTGGATATGACGACATCGCCACTAGATGCGCAAACCACGTTCCTCCGTGGCCACGATGGAGCAATCAGAATAGCCGAAGCTTACTCCTGCTTGATGCGGGCCACTACTCGAGGTAGCAGAGGCAACGGTGGAAATATGTATATCAGGTTGAAGTCCCTGGGTACCACCAAGGCATCTATCAGTTCCGCCTGGGGATCCCTGGACTGCGACCCGTATCTGGGTAGCTTGTAATTGAGTCAGGACGTCATGAGATCTATGTCCGGCGTCCCCCATCTGCTGCAGATCTCTGCAAACATCTCGGGTGGAGAGACCATTCGCCTGGATGAAATGTCTGTCTGCTCAAAAAATCCGCTTCCCAGTTGTCCACACCCAGAATGTGGATCATTGAGAGCGATCTCGTCCCCCCCCTGGTGGTTTATATACGCCACCGAGGTGATGTTGTCCGATTGGAATCTGATGAAGTGGGACAACCCCAGAGGGAGCCAAGCCTTCAGAGTGTTGATTATCGCTCAAAGTTCCAGAATATTTATGGGTAGACTCGATTCCTCTCGAGTCCATCTGCCTTGTGCCCTTCTGGCACCCCAAATGGCTCCCCATCCGTGGTTACAACCTCCCAGGATGGTCTCAGAAAGGATGTCCCCTGAGACAGCTGCCCCGGTCAGATCCACCAAGATATGGACTCCATCACCGGTCTGTCCAGATATATCTGTTGGGACAAATCTGAAAGATCGCTGTTCCAGTGTCTCTGGTCTGTCAAAAATATCTCCATCACAGAAGAATCTAGTATTGTAGCCAGGAACTCCACCCTGTTACTGGGGACCAATCTTCCACCAGTGGGATCGAAGTAGTAGGACGAGAGATCTCGAATGATCCTCCGTCAGACTGTAGGATGGAGCCTGGACAAGGATATCGTCCAGATACGGAGTCACTGCAATCCCTCTGGCTCTCGCTACTGCAAGAAGAGCTCCCAGAACCTTTGTAAAGACTCTTGGGGCCGTTGCCAGACCAACCGGAAGGGCCACAAACTGGAAGTGCTGATCCAGGAAGGCGAACCTTAGGTACTTGAAGTGATCCCTGTGAATTGGAACATGAAGGTAAGCATCCTTCAGGTCTCTTGTCGTCATGAATTGCCCCTCTTGAACCAGAGGCAAAATTGACCTGATCGTCTCCATCTTGAACGATGGGACTGACAAAAACTTGTTTAGGGCCTTCAGGTCCAGAATTGGACGAAACATTTTTTCCCCCTTTCTTCTGTTTTTTTTTTCCAGTTATTTTTATTTTATAGGAATTAAAATTCTCCCGACAGGGTAAGAGGGTTAATTGAGTTAATTACCCCACAGTATATACATCTATTTATGCCGGAAAACAGACTGCTAAGTTGTAAGATTAAGCTATCTTTCGGCTGTTATAATTGTTGTACTGTATCTTTTTCTTTATTTTTTATTAATTTTCATATGGATGTACACAATTGTCTACAGGATATGTATAAATGCTAAATCAAAACATCCTGCGAGATGTTTAAAGAAAAAAAAAAAAAAGTATATATTTACTGTTTATTTATCCCCTTGTTTTTGTTGGAATAAAAAACTTATTTTAAAAAAAGAATTGGACGAAACATGCCCTCCTTCTTTGGGACAACGAAAAGGTTTGAATACCCCGAGAGATAAGAGAGCCCTCACACACCCCAGAAAGGCGTCTCTCTTTTCTGGTCTTGAAGAGATGTTTGACAGGAGGAACCTGCCTCTGGGCGTATACGATTTGAAACCTATCCTGTACCCCTGGGCGACAACCTCCAGGGCTCAAGGGTCTGTAACGTCTCCCCTCCAGGCCCCCGCAAAGAGAGATAGTCTTCCCCCTACCTGGTCCAAGGACGGGTCAGGGGCCGCCCCTTCATGCCGATTTTGACTAGGCGGGCTTCTTGTTTTGCTTGGACTTGTTCCAAGAGTTTGCTGGCTTCCAAGATCCCTTGCATTGCTCAGGTTTTGCGGAAGGCTGCTGGCGCTGAAATTTGTCTGTACGAAAGGGACAAAAAGTAGATCCCTTAGATTTGGCCTCCTTATCCTGAGGTAAGAAGGCACCGTTGCCACCCGTGACTGTAGATATGATGGAATCCAGGCCCGGGCCAAACAAACATTCCCCTTGAATGGGAGGGAAAGTAAGCAAGACTTGGATGTCATGTTAGCAGACTACGATTTTAGCCACAGAGCCTTGTGGGCTAACACAGAAAACCCTGACATCTTAGCATTCAGGCGAATAATCTGCATGTTTGCATCACAGATGAACGAATGCGCTACCCTTAAGGCTTTGATTCTATCCAAAATCTCCTCAAGGGGGGTCTCCACCTCGACTATTGCTGATAGTGCGTCACACCAATAGATAGCCACACCCGCCACCACAACGACTGCCGCCGCCGGTTAAAAAATGAACCCCGTCAGTTGAAACATCTTCCGCAACATGGACTCCATCTTTTTATCCATTGGTTCCTTAAAAGAGGAGTTATCCTCAAGCGGAATGGTCATTCTCTTAGCGAGCGTGGAGATAGCACCATCCACCTTAGGGACAGTTCCCCACAATTCAAGCTGCGCTTCAGGAACGGGGAAAAGAAGAAGAGGGAGAAAAAGGCGAACCCAGTTTCTCATATTCATTTTTAATAATGTTCGCCATTTTGATAGGAACCGGGAAGGCCTGGGGCACTACCCTGTCCTCATAAACACTATCCAATTTAGGGATCGAAGGTTCCTCCGGTAGCTTAATTTCCAGAAACCTCCAGCGTAGCAAGCACTTCCTTCCGCAGGAAACGCAAATGCCCCATTTTTTTATTTGAAATCTGGTTCCTCCGTGGACAGAGGCCTAGAGGTAGCCAATGCCGACTCAGAAGCGGCCTCCTCTGATAATTCGGAGTTGCCCTCCTCTGCGGATAATCTGTCTGAGATATCCAGCGGAGTCGAAGACCCCTGAGACGGATAGCAGTGCCGTACCTTCCGCTTGCGCTTAGTAGGACGAGGCATCACATTTATGGTTGCAGAAACCGCTGTCTGCAACTGATTGGCGAAGTCTGGAGGACAAAGGGCCCCTCCCACGGGAGGATTAGTAGTGCCCTGGGGAACTGCTTGTGTAATCGGAGATGCTTGTAGGAAACGCACCTCACAAGACGGAAAACCCTCAGAGGTGGACGGCTCAGTTGTACTAAATACTTTATTCTTTTTAGAAATAGTAATATTGCCATAACATGTGGAACAGAGTTGTAACAGCGATTCCACCGGAACCTCCTCACAGTATACACAGTTAGTAGTTTTAGATAAGGAAGGAGTATCCTCCAACATATCAGAGTCCTCCATAGCTTGCACCTTTATTACGGACTTGATTATTAATTAAATGGCACCTTCATATCCCAATGGCCGGGGCACTCACCACCTCCTATGACCCGGACTACAAGAAACAGCTTTCGTCTCCTCCGAAAACAGGTTGAGAAAGAGGAAGTTACTGAGGTCACACCCGGTCACATGGAGTACCATGCAGGACCGCCACTGCACTGAGAGAAAATCTCACACAAGTGCAGCTAAAAACACAATAAACATTATCATGTATATTAAAATCCCCCCTGTTCCATAACCCCCTTCCGAGGGTATTACCCTAGATTCTATACAGATAAAATTTCATACAGGACTTTGAACACTTCTGAACAACATCTAATAGCAACAGATTTGTTGCTACATTGCAGACCTCATGATATCTAGCCCATTGCCTCTTACAAAGTGAAACTGCATCTGTTTAGGCTTGAGAACTAAAATTAAGTTTTTGTTTTTTTCATCAATCATGAAATCCTTATTTGTGATTTGTGCTAAAAACAAAATTTATGCTTATCTGATAAATTATTTTCTTTCGGAATAATGATGGTCCACAGTCCTCCATAAACACAAGAGATATATTTGATGAGAAGATGAAAAAAGTGTGGCGCTAGACTACAGACTCACTGCCCACTCAAAATATCTCCTTCCCAAAGATAAAAGTAAATATTCAAACACAGTGTGGATAGGCGCTAAAAGCGTACTAAGACCAGTCAAATAATAAAATTAAAAAGTTAAACTTAAAAATTCACAATTTAATTTTAAAATAAAATATAAAACAATTCTAAAATATATATATATATATATATATAGTGAAGCTAAATTCTTATAGCATAAAAACAACAGCAAGAGCTATTAGCAGATTATATAAAAATACAATCAATTAACTCTTCATACATAAAACATCAGCAAAAACTTCCAGCATATTATATGGAAATACATAAGATTAGCTCTTTGAGGCTACCCAAATAGTAAAGGTGAACACTATAGTCCTGGGACGTCTCCCAATTAGTTGAAAGTTAAAAACGGATGGTACAACTTTGGCATGTAGGTACTTGGCCGTGTACTTCAAAGAGTAAGATAATATTCCTTATTTGTTTGGTAATAAGCCTAATAAGGCTGGTGGATAATATATTAGCGTAGTTAGTACTTGACTCTATATCTTTAGTATGTGTGATATTACCTTCCTGCTTGGGAGTCAGCCTACCGTGGCTAATGGGAAAAAAGGTACCTTACAGTACCTCTGTTAGCAGTGATTTTGTGCAAATCTTCTATCTTTCAAAGTTGGGAGCAGCCGTAAAAGCAGCCTCCTTGCTCCAGTGATTATTTTTCAATGGCGATTTCCACGATGACGTCACACGCCAAATACCACCTGTTAGGAGTTCACCTGCCAAGATATATTGGACTAGACTCCTTACGCTTAATCCTGCTCTTAGTACAAAGTACGTAGGATAGAATAACACCAATCTCTGATGTTAGAATGTAATAAAGAAAAATGTCCAGCAGGTAATAGTGGTTTATTAAGGTAGTATTAAAATGTTTATTGTTAAGGATGTTCAAAGATAATTCTTTTCATATTCAATATTATTTTCAGACTGTATCCACATTCAGACAGAAATCCAATGGTATTTTAAGCAGTTGCAGATATGTTATATTTTATTGGCAACATGTTATCTTTCCTTTTCTTTCCACAATCAGGGTTTACATTGAGTGTCACCAAAAATTCTGTTCACATTCAGAACCTATACCTCAAAGAGCATACATCCAAATTAATTTATTACATATTAGTACAAAAGGTTAGGATAGATGTTAAATTCACTTGTCTTAGTCAAGATTTTATCCCTTAGGAAACATATATAAGGATTAGGATCCTATACAGAGATACTATTATAAATATTCATCTTATTTGTTTTTATCGACCTTATATATAAGATTAAAGGGACATAATAATCATATGCTAAATCACTTGAAACTGATGCAGTATAACTGTAAAAAGCTGACAGGAAAATATCACCTGAGCATCTCTATGTAAAAAAGGAAGATATTTTACCTCACAATTTCCTCAGCTCAGCAGAGTAAGTTCTGTGTAAAAAGATATACTCAGCTACTCCCAGCTGCAGGTAAAAAAAAAAAAAAAAAATGAAGAAATGAACAGCAGCCAATCAGCATCAGCAGTGCTGAGATCATGAACTCTTACTGTGATCTCATGAGATTTGACTTAACTCTCATGAGATTTCATAGTAAGCTTCCTTTACCTGATTGGTGAAATAACATGAGAGTTCAAGAGGCTCATCCCCTAAGATGTCCCAGGACAGACACACTAAAATGCTGCTTAGAAATCCTTTACAATGGGATGTGGCTACTGAGGAACTTTTAAGGTAAAATATCTTTCTTTTTTACATAGAGATGTTCAGGAGATATTTTCTAGTCAGCTTTTTACAGCTATGCTGCATCACTTTCAAGTGTTTAAACATTTGGGTATTATGGCCATTTAATCAAATAATGGTTGAGGAATCGAAGGTTTACATAGGTTTTAAAAGGAAAAACGGCACTTGGTATAAATGATATGTATCGGCTATTTTATTAGAAAATGGGATAAATCTAACTCAGGCCGTGTGGAAACAATCACCTAGATTTAGAGTTTTGCGGCCAAAGGGGTGCGTTAGCTATGCATGTTTTTTTCCCCCCGTACCTTTTAAATAACGCTGGTATTTAGAGTTATCTGAAGGGCTGCGTTAGGCTCCAAAAAGGGAGCATACAGGCATATTTACCGACACTTCAACTCTCAATACCAGCGTTGCTTACGGTAGCGGCCAGCTTGAAAAACGTGCTCATGCATGATTCCCCCATAGGAAACAATAGGGCAGTTTGAGCTGAAAAAAAACCTAACACCTGCAAAAAAGCAGCGTTCAGCTCCTAACGCAGCCCCATTGTTTCCTATGGGGAAACAGTTTCTAAGTCTGCACCTAACACCCTAACATGTACCCCGAGTCTAAACACCCCATAACCTTACACTTATTAACCCCTAATCTGCCACCCCCACTATCGCTGACACCTGGATTATATTATTAACCCCTAATCTGCTGCTCCGGACACCGCCGCAACCTACGTTATCCCTATGAACCCCTAATCTGCTGCCCCCAACGTCGCAGACACCTACATTATATTTATTAACCCCTAATCTGCCCCCCCAATGTCGCCGCTACCTTACCTACACTTATTAACCCCTAATCTTCCGACCGGACCTCGCCGACACTATAATAAATGTATTAACCCCTAAACCGCCTCACTCCCACCTCACAAACCCTATAATAAATTTTATTAACCCCTAATCTGCCCTCACTAACATCGCCGACACCTAACTTCAAGTATTAACCCCTAATCTGCCGACCGGACCTCACTGCTACTATAATAAATGTATTAACCCCTAAAGCTAAGTCTAACCCTAACACCCCCCTAAGTTAAATATAATTTAAATCTAACGAAATAAATTATTTCTTATTAAATAAATTAATCCTATTTAAAGCTAAATACTTACCTGTAAAATAAACTCTAATATAGCTACAATATAACAAATAATTATATTGTAGCTATTTTAGGATTTATATTTATTTTACAGGCAACTTTGTATTTATTTTAACTAGGTACAATAGCTATTAAATAGTTAAGAACTATTTAATAGCTACCTAGTTAAAATAATTACAAAATTACCTGTAAAATAAATCCTAACCTAAGTTACAATTAAACCTAACACTACACTATCAATAAATTAATTAAATAAACTACCTACAATTACATCAACTAAACTAAATTACAAAAAACAAACAAACACTAAATTACAAAAAATAAAAAAAGATTACAAGAATTTTAAACTAATTACACCTACTCTAAGCCCCATAAAAAATAACAAAGCCCCCAAAATAAAAAAATGCCCTACCCTATTCTAAAATAAAAAGTTAACAGCTCTATTACCTTACCAGCCCTTAAAAGGGCTTTTTGCGGGGCATGCCCCAAAGAAATCAGCTCTTTTGCCTGTAAAAAAAAACATACAATACCCCCCAACATTACAACCCACCACCCACATACCCCTAATCTAACCAATCTAATCAAACCCCCCTTAAAAAAACCTAACACTAAGCCCCTGAAGATCTCCCTACCTTGTCTTCACCCAGCCGGGTATCACCGATCCTTCCAGAAGAGGGTCCGAAGTCTTCATCCTATCCGGCAAGAAGAGGTCCTCCAGAGGGTCAGAAGTCTTCATCCTATCCGGCAAGAAGAGGTCCTCCAGAGGGTCCAAAGTCTTCATCCAGGCGGTATCTTCTATCTTCTTCCATCCGGAGTGGGTCCATCTTGAAGCAGCCGACGCGGAGCCATCCTTCCTCACCGACGGACTAACGACGAATGAAGGTTCCTTTAAATGATGTCATCCAAGATGGCGCCCCTCGAATTCCGATTGGCTGATAGGATTCTATCAGCCAATCAGATTGAGCTTGCATTCTATTGGCTGTTCCGATCAGCCAATAGAATGCGAGCTCAATCTGATTGGCTGATTGGATCAGCCAATCCGATTGAACTTGAATCTTATTGGCTGATTCAATCAGCCAATCAGATTTTTCCTACCTTAATTCCGATTGGCTGATAGAATCCTATCAGCCAATCGGAATTCGAGGGACGCAATCTTGGATGACGTCATTTAAAGGAACCTTCATTCGTTGTTAGTCCTTCGGTGAGGAAGGATGGCTCTGCGTCGGCTGCTTCAAGATGGACCCGCTCCACTCCGGATGGAAGAATATAGAAGATGCCGCCTGGATGAAGACTTTGGACCCTCTGGAGGACCTCTTCTTGCCAGATAGGATGAAGACTTCGAACCCTCTGGAGGACCTCTTCTTGCCGGATAGGATAAAGACTTTGGACCCTCTTCTGGACGGATCGGTGATACCCGGCTGGGTGAAGACAAGGTAGGGAGATCTTCAGGGGCTAAGTGTTAGGTTTTTTAAGGGGGGTTTGGGTTAGATTAGGGGTATGTGGGTGGTGGGTTGTAATGTTGGGGGGGTATTGTATGTTTTTTTTTTACAGGCAAAAGAGCTGATTTCTTTGGGGCATACCCCGCAAAAAGCCCTTTTAAGGGCTGGTAAGGTAATAGAGCTGTTAACCTTTTATTCTAGAATAGGGTAGGGCATTTTTTTATTTTGGGGGGCTTTGTTATTTTTTTAGGGGGCTTAGAGTAGGTGTAATAAGTTTAAAATTCTTGTAATCTTTTTTATTTTTTGTAATTTAGTGTTTGTTTTTTTGTAATTTAGTTTAGTTCATTTAATTGTAGGTAATTGTAGGTAGTTTAGTTAATTTATTTATTGATAGTGTAGTGTTAGGTTTAATTGTAACTTAGGTTAGGATTTATTTTACAGGTAATTTTGTTATTATTTTAACTAGGTAGCTATTAAATAGTTAATAACTATTTAATAGCTATTGTACCTAGTTAAAATAAATACAAAGTTGCCTATAAAATAAATATAAATCCTAAAATAGCTACAATATAATTATTATTTATATTGTAGCTATATTAGGGTTTATTTTACAGGTAAGTATTTAGCTTTAAATAGGATTAATTTATTTAATAAGATTGAATTTATTTTGTTAGACAAAAATTATATTTAACTTAGGGGGGTGTTAGTGTTAGGGTTAGACTTAGCTTTAGGGGTTAATACATTTATTAGAGTAGCGGCGAGTTCCGGTCGGCAGATTAGGGGTTAATACTTGAAGTTAGGTGTCAAAGATGTTAGGGAGGGCAGATTAGGGGTTAATACTATTTATTATAGGGTTTTTGAGGCGGGAGTGCGACGGTTTAGGGGTTAATACATTTATTATAGTGGCGGCGAGGTCCAGTCGGCAGATTAGGGGTTAATAAGTGTAGGTAAGGTAGCGGCGATGTTGGGGGGTCAGATTAGGGGTTAATAAATATTATGTAGTTGTCGGCGATGTTAGGGGCAGCAGATTAGGGGTACATAGGGATAATGTATGTGGCGGCGGTGTGCGGTCGGTAGATTAGGGGTTAAAAAAAATTATTAGAGTGGCGGTGATGTGGGGGGGCCTCGGTTTAGGGGTACATAGGTAGTTTATGGGTGTTAGTGTACTTTAGAGCACAGTAGTTAAGAGCTTCATAAACCGGCGTTAGCCCATAAAGCTCTTAACTCCTGACTTTTTTCTGCGGCTGGAGTTTTGTTGTTAGAGTTCTAACGCTCACTTCAGCCAAGACTCTAAATACCAGCGTTAGGAAGATCCCATTGAAAAGATAGGATACGCAATTGGCGTAAGGGGATCTGCGTTATGGAAAAGTCGGGGCTGGAAAGTGAGCGTTAGACCCTTTTCTGACTGACTCTAATTACCAGCGTTAGGACCCTTTAACGCTGGTTTTGACGGCTAACGCAGAACTCTAAATCTAGTCGATAGTGTTTAAAATATAGATTAATTCTTCTTCCTTATATAAAAGTCTTTTTTCAAAATCCTCCCCCTCTCCTATTAGGCCGTATTTTACAGACACCCCAGTATTTTCAAATGTTGTATGTTATTATCATGTATGTCTTGAAAGTGCTTATATAGATGTGTGTCTAAATTACCTTTTTCATCTTTTCATGACTAAATTCATAAGTGAATTCAGTACCTGATCATTATCATTCATATCTTGAAATAATTTTATCAATCCTGTCTTACTTCCTCTCCAGATAATGAGTATATTGTCGATATATCTCTTAAAGAGCATGAGATTCGCGCCAAGCTCCACAGAGGACAAAAACATCTCCTCCCAATGGCCCACAAAGAGGTTGGGGTAGCTTGGCGCGAATCTCGTGCCCTTTGCTGTTACCTCTAATTGTAAAAAATATGATCAATTGAATGAGAAATAATTATGTTCCAGTATGACCCCAATACATTCCAGTATTAAACTCTTTTTGATCTAGGGGTATATCACTATCTTTCTCCAGATAATTCCTAACTGCTGCTATACCTTATTTATGTTCTGTTATTGTATATGACAAGACATCACAGGATGCTAGTATGATCTCTTCTTTTAATGGTGTATTTTCCAAAAGCTGTAACACACTGGTTGAATCCTTAATATGGGAATATGGGAATCTAATTTTTTAACATAGCTTCTGATATATATTGTTCCCTATCCATCACTACAATTCTTTATCGGCCGGTTTAATGATAATATCCCTATTTTTTAGATCATCCAAAGTATTTTTCTCAGTTTTAGTTATATTATAAGTGACCTTCTTAAATTTATTATTTTTTCTGAGGTCAGATGTTACTGCTTTCTCGAAGGTATCTAAGTGACTCCCTTTCTCATGAGTTGGATTGAAGGTCGACTTAGGTTTCAAATTTGTGTGTATATATTTCTTATGATTACTTGCTGGGTTTATTATTGGGTTTATACCATGCTCTAGGGGATGTGTCATAAAAAAAGTTTCAGAGTCAGTTTTCGTACCAATTGTTTCATATTTAAGTGGGTTTCAAATTCATTCTGGCAGTGGGGGCAAATGATAACACCCAAGACTCAATACTCTTTTTTCTTCCTTATATAGTTTAATCTTGCTAATATTAAATACTCCTAATTTATCCACTTCTATTTCTGTCTTATTGCTTCTTTTTCTGGATATTCCTCCTCTCTTTCCTCGAAGATCCCTTTTCTTCGGTTTCCCCTTGTCTCTTCTAATCTTTCTACCTCCATTAGATTCATTGATGTGCCCTCCCTCAGAGGGCTGTTCCCTAAAAAATTCTCATCTCTTGTATGATTCTCGTTCACCAACGGAGTGAATCTATTATGTGTAGGTATTTGCCACTCATTTTCTGGTCTATACCTGTGTCTATCATATCCTCTATTGCCATTACTGTGATTATATCCTGGATTATAAGAGGGATTGTGAGTGTATCTTTTATAACCGCTATTACTATTACTGTAATAGTATCGTCCATTATAAGAAGGATTATGTGTATCTATTATCACCCGTGTTATCATAACCTCTGCTGTGATAACTATGATCATAGTGTCTATCCTTTCTCTTATTGTGATTGCCTGACCGACTATTATAGAGGATGCCAGTTTTCCCAGTTAGTGCCTCGTGTTCCTGTATTCCCCCATTTGTTATAAGTGTCCATATTTGAATTATATCTAATTGGTGCTCTATCCATTTATTGATTATTTGTTCTCTCTGTCCAATGTTTCTTATTATGTTCAACCTTTTTATACCCTAAGGAATCTAGTCCAATATATCTTGGCAGGTGAACTCCTAACAGGTGGTATTTGGCGTGTGACGTCATCGAGGAAATCGCCATTGAAAAATAATCATTGGAGCAAGGAGGCTGCTTTTACGGCTGCTCCCAGCTTTGAAAGATAGAAGAGTTGCACACAATCACGGATAACAGAGGTACTGTAAGGTATATTTTTTTTCCATTAGCCACGGCAGGCTGACTCCCAAGGAGGAAGGTAATATCACACATACTGAAGATATAGAGTCAAGTACTAACTACACTAATATATTATCCACCAGCCTTATTAGGCTTATTACCAAACAAATAAGGAATATTATTACAGGCCAAAAGTGTACCATCCGGTTTTAACTTTCTGTCTAATTGGGAGACGTCCCAGGACTATAGTGTTCACCTTTACTATTTGGGTAGCCTCAAAGAGCTAATCTTATGTATTTCCATATAATATGCTGGAAGTTTTTGCTGATGTTTTATGTATGAAGAGTTAGTTGATTGTATTTCTATATATTCTGCTAATAGCTCTTGCTGTTGTTTTTATGCTATAAGAATTTAGCTTCACCATATATATAGAAATATATATTTTAGAATTGTTTTATATTTTATTTTAAAATTAAATTGTGAATTTTTAAGTTTAACTTTTTAATTTTATTATTTGACTGGTCTGACTTCGTTTTTAGTGCCTATCCACACTGTGTTTGAATAAGAGATATATTTCTCATCACTAGGAGTTGGTCAAGAACCAATATCAGGGGGGGCGGAGCCAAGTGCCGCCAGAGATGGCTGCTTAAGAGAGAAGCTCTTCACATGGATTATTTAAAAAGAACCTAAAACAAGCAACCACAGCGTACAAGTCTACTGAAAAGTTGGGCAGTAGATAGCTAAATCCGCCAACTATACGGACACATCAACTTAATGAATATTTCTGAGCTATTTTCCAGTGATTACCATCCGAACTGCTCAGGAATGAAGGCATGCAGTGGTGGTTTCCTACTACGCCAGAGTTTCAAGCTCTATATGTGATGGCCTGGCTCTAATAACCCTGCAGGGAGCTAAGCTACACTCTACGGGTTCAAAGCTATTAAGTATCCTGTGAATTATGGAGACTTTCTCACTTCTCACAGTCTTGACTGACCTATTTGATGCACATTATGCGAGACTCCTGGAATCGATGGAAGACACATTTGGCCCTCTTACTCGAGATCTGGTGGACACAGAATTGGTCCTGACTGAAGTGTTGGATGAGCTTGTCTCAGAGAGTCCTAAATGCAACCAAGGGGCAGCGTCAAGTGATTTAGTAAAGGCATCAGTGGGCATGAAGGACAGTGCCTTGGAGCCATCTTGTGTAGCGCTCCGTGATCGACCTATCTCCCACATTTGGGCACCCGCTCACTCTCTAGAGATAACCGCTAACACGCATCAAACTGCAGTGAAGATTGCTACTCACACCGTGCAGCCGACCATGTGGTTTCAGACCCAGAGATGGAGGATGACAGGTCAGCGGGGACTCTGCTTTGCATATGCTCCTGGAGATGCCCCTGTACTTCATTTTGGCAGTAGCCCTAAAGGGTCATTAGAAGTGGTAAGGGGAGGCTGGCAGCAACTATTCAAGACCTACATGGGACTTCAACTGAGGAGAGAAGGAATAGGGTGAGACGGTATCTTTCCTAAGCACCCACGATTTTCCAAAACCTTGGACCTTTTATTATACCCTCTTAGTATTTGAAACTAACTGTAGTGGGGACTGAATTTACAAGAAGATGATAATCTTTAATGTTTCTTTTATCTATTCTGTTAGCCTACTATATGAAGGTGATGGTGCAGTTTACATTGCGTTGCTATATTTATCTGTCTGTATCTCTCACCCCACTTGGAGCAATCATATGATAGTTGTTTTAGTTAATCTGCCCCACCTAGCTTCATGGACCTTAACCATATAAGTCATTTATATTATAATGCACCACACTTCGTAGTTTAGCCTTAAACTTGTATTTTTTTGATGGATGTTGTAGTTACCATTTTCTACCACTGGAGGGGAGTAGAGATTCGCTTTTACTCTAATCATAGCATATACTCGTGTAAGTTTGGCTTAGATTTCATCACTTGGGACTGCTTCAAGATTCATGATTATGTATATATTGAGTTACCCTCTACAGATTATTTACTTATATCCATGCAGGTCACAACCAGGTAGCTATAAATTTTTCTTTGTTGCCTCCTACTGACTAAAAGCTAATGCTACCAGAAGAGGACCGATGACTGTCACTGTTTGCATTATCTATCTTAAGTTCTGAGCTTTAAGTGCACCTACAGGTTTAATAGTTAAGTGTGGATGAGGCATTTAGCAGTCTAATGTATTTATAGTTAGCTTTTCTTGTATGGACAACAAATTTTAGAAGCTCTCTTAAACAATACATAGCAAATTGCCCCTTAACGTTCATGGTAATCCTGAATATATTTACTTTTAGACTGAGGGTACTACAATAGCACTGGACCCATGTACTCTTTATTGGCACCTTAGGTAACTTGCTTCTACTATCCCTAAGCAATGTCCCTACCAACTATTATAAGCTATGCAGGCGCAGCCCCTTACTACTGTATACTAATTCTTCCCACAACCTATTTATTGGGAGTACTTCTACATATCTTTATAGTCATGGGTTTAGTTTAGTTGATCCTATAACATTGTTGAGCGGCCGATAATGCCGGGGTAACAGATTAAGGATAAAGCGCATTTTCTTTTCAGAACCTATTTACTCTCTATCATAACTGGCCCACCAGTCGCAGGGCATAGGGCCCATGCCCGAGCGACAGGGTTTAATTATTTTTGAAGAGTGGGTTATAAACCTTAATCTATTGTAGCACATCCAGAACTGCATTTTGGTCCTTCATTAGATTAGATCTTAACAAACTGCAGAGGTTTCAGAACTACAGGCTTCTTATCTCCAACAGCCTCTAACATTTGCATATAGATAGAGGGCACCCGAGTGTTCCATTCTGACCACTCGTATATCGCCCTAGCTCTTAATCAGTAATATTATGGTAACCTGTGAGTATATAGAGGCCAATCCATGGAGCATTCTTGATATGACTAATTTAACATACTTATAACGCCACCTCCTCCCCCCCTCCTACATTTTAGTATATAGCTCTTTGATATCCTATTTACTTACGGCTAGATTTAGAGTTGGGCGGTAGCCGTGAAAACCAGCGTTAGAGGCTCCTAACGCTGGTTTTAGGCTACCTCCAGTATTTGGAGTCACTCAAAAAAGGGTCTAACGCTCACTTTTCAGCCTCGACTTTTCCATACCGCAGATCCCCTTACGTCAATTGCGTATCCTATCTTTTCAATGGGATTTTTCTAACTCCGGTATTTAGAGTCATGGCTGAAGTGAGCGTTAGAAATCTAACGACAAAACTCCAGCCGCAGAAAAAAGTCAGTAGTTAAGAGCTTTCTGGGCTAACGCCGGTTCATAAAGCTCTTAACTACTGTACTCTAAAGTACACTAACACCCATAAACTACCTATGTACCCCTAAACCGAGGACCCCCACATCGCAGCCACTCTATTAAATTTTTTTAACCCCTAATCTGCCGACCACCACCTACGTTATACTTATGTACCCCTAATCTGCTGCCCCTAACACCGCCGACCCCTGTATTATATTTATTAACCCCAAATCTGCCCCCCACAACGTCGCCGCCAGCTACCTACAATAATTAACCCCTAATCTGATGACCGCAAAGCGCCGCCACCTACATTATAGCTATGTACCCCTAATCTGCTGCCCCTAACACCGCCGACCCCTATATTATATTTATTAACCCCTAATCTGCCCCCCTCAACGTCGCCTCCACCTGCCTACACTTATTAACCCCTAATCTGCCGAGCGGACCGCACCGCTACTATAATAAAGTTATTAACCCCTAATCCGCCTCACTAACCCTATAATAAATAGTATTAACCCCTAATCTGCCCTCCCTAACATCGCCGACACCTAACTTCAATTATTAACCCCTAATCTGCCGACCGGAGCTCACCGCTATTCTAATAAATGTATTAACCCCTAAAGCTAAGTCTAACCCTAACACTAACACCCCCCTAAGTTAAATATAATTTTAATCTAACGAAATTAATTAACTCTTATTAAATAAATTATTCCTATTTAAAGCTAAATACTTACCTGTAAAATAAATCCTAATATAGCTACAATATAAATTATAATTACATTGTAGCTATTTTAGGATTAATATTTATTTTACAGGCAACTTTGTAATTATTTTAACCAGGTACAATAGCTATTAAATAGTTAAGAACCATTTAATAGCTACCTAGTTAAAATAATTACAAAATTACCTGTAAAATAAATCCTAACCTAAGTTACAATTAAACCTAACACTATACTATCATTAAATTAATTAAATAAAATACCTACAATTACCTACAATTAAATCTAACACTACACTATCAATAAATTAATTAAATACAATACCTACAAATAAATACATTTAAATAAACTAACTAAAGTACAAAAAATAAAAAGAACTAAGTTACAAAAAATAAAAAAATATTTACAAACAAGAAAAATATTACAACAATTTTAAACTAATTACACCTACTCTAAGCCCCCTAATAAAATAACAAAGACCCCCAAAATAAAAAATGCCCTACCCTATTCTAAATTACTAAAGTTCAAAGCTCTTTTACCTTACCAGCCCTGAACAGGGCCCTTTGCGGGGCATGCCCCAAGAAGTTCAGCTCTTTTGCCTGTAAAAAAACACATACAATACCCCCCCCCAACATTACAACCCACCACCCACATACCCCTAATCTAACCCAAACCCCCCTTAAATAAACCTAACACTAAGCCCCTGAAGATCATCCTACCTTGTCTTCACCTCACCAGGTATCACCGATCCGTCCTGGCTCCAAAATCTTCATCCAACCCAAGCGGGGCTGGCGATCCATCATCCGGTGGCTGAAGAGGTCCAGAAGAGGCTCCAAAGTCTTCATCCTATCCGGGAAGAAGAGGCGATCCGGACCGGCAACCATCTTGATCCAAGCGGCATCTTCTATCTTCATCCGATGACGACCGGCTCCATCCTGAAGACCTCCACCGCGGACCCATCTTCTTCCGGCGACGTCCAACTGAAGAATGACGGTTCCTTTAAGGGACGTCATCCAAGATGGCGTCCCTCGAATTCCGATTGGCTGATAGGATTCTATCAGCCAATCGGAATTAAGGTAGGAATATTCTGATTGGCTGATGGAATCAGCCGATCAGAATCAAGTTCAATCCGATTGATGTTATATTGGTTTCACTGGTAAAAATAAATAATTGAAATGGGTATATATTTGTTTTTTGTTAAGTTGCCTAATAATTATGCACAGTAATAGTCACCTGCACACACAAATATCCCCCTAAAATAGCTATAACTAAAAACAAACTAAAAACTACTTCCAAAACTATTCAGCTTTGATATTAATGAGTTTTTTGGGTTCATTGAGAACATGGTTGTTGTTCAATAATAAAATTAATCCTCAAAAATACAACTTGCCTAATAATTCTGCACTCCCTGTATAATAAAGAGCCTCCTGCTTAAGGAGGACTAATTAAGCGGTTTATCTTTACCATACCGCACCCTTCCTACGGTTCTCAACTGTTACCTTAATACATTTACCTACATAGTCTAATAGAGACGAACCTATAAATCCTACCTAGGTCAGCAGGACTAACCATTATTACCTGTCGACTAGCTACATAGTTTTATGTAATTTTGGGTTGCCTATCTTGAGTTGTTAGTCCCAGTGTCTCATTATCGAACCTATTTTTGATCGAGGAAGTATAGGCTCTCGTATTACATATTGCCTGTTTTCCCACGTTGAGAAACCTACAAGTTTTACATACTCATTTTGATCACTTATATATTTATAAATAGTTAATAAAGCTTGAGTTATATAGGGAAAAAAAAGAGGTTTGGTAATAGAGGTCCAATAGTGATCTCTCCATTAGAGAAACCTTCCACACCTTGAATAGTCCTTCTTGAGGTCCAAGAGTGGCCACCTATCTTTACTGGAAGGTATACCGTATATCGGGCAGACTGTATGAATGCTAATATATTGTATATTGTATATTATCACTGCATAGCAATATATTGTTAGTTCCAAACTGATCTTTTTGTGATATTTCAATGTATATTTTCTCTTTTTGTATGCCTGTTCTTTTATAACCTCAATAAAAAATATTTAAAAAAAAAAAAAAAGAACCAATATCAGAGCTTAAAATCCTTTCCTCCCACCTCACATCTCTCTCTTAGTTCAATGTATAGCTGAGTAGAGAATAGGAAACATATAGGAAGGAAAGACAAAGCAGGGTCTGTACAGGAGTTATTAGAACTGTTGCCCAAAATTGAAATTGAACTTAAAAACTCAGAATCCTCCCTTGCTGAATAGAATGCTAATAGCAAGAGTATTTCCAAGATAATAGTAGATATCAATGGATGCATTGGTTCAAAAAGAAGAACATTGTAATACAGAGAAAAGTAGATTCAGATTCCAGGGTGGAGAAATAGGAGTTACAATTGGCCTAATTTTAACTAACGCCTGGACAAAAGTCTGAACCTCAGGAAGTTTAACCAACTTCCTATGAAAAAATAAATTAGAAATTAGTGGACAAACCATTATCAAGGCTATCCTGAGAAAACCGAAGGATTCTATGAATCCTAAAGGAATACAAAAAAAACCCTCTGGAAGAACACCACTCAGAATATGCCTTCTATATCTTCTAATAAATCTTTGAAGTTACAGGTTTTCTGGCCTAAATTAGAGTTTCAAAGAACAAATCTGAGAAACCTCAATGTCTCAAAGCTAGGTGTTCAAACCCCACGCAAATACATTTAGAGATTTGAGATCCTGATGGAAAAGAGGACCTTGAGACAACAGGTTTTGACTCAGAGGAAGAAGCCATGGATAGAAGAGGACATCTGCATTATATCCGCATACCAAATCCTGCAGAGCCAGGCTGGAGCAATAAAGATTACAGATGTTGACTCCTGTTTGATCCAAGTATTGACTCTTGGAAGAGAAGCAAACAAAGGAAACATGTATGCTAGTCCCATGGACACATCAAGGTGTCTACTATGTGAGCCTTTGGTTCCTTTGATCTGCCCAATAGCTTGGAAGTCTGTTATTTAAGTGAGAGGTCACCAGATCTATGATCTGTAAGCTTATTTTGATCACTGAGTGATCACTGAGTGATTAAAAATGTCCTAATGGAGAAACCACTCTTACTCTCACTGGACTGATTGACTGCTGAGATGATCCACCTACCAGTTGTTCACACCTGGTATGTGAATTGCCAATATGGAGCAATGATTCTTCTCTGCCTAAGACACTTCCTGCATGTCAAGTGGATTGAGGTTATCCCCCCTTGATGATTTATGTAGGTCACCGCTGAGATGTTGTCTGACTGGAAAAGGATAAACTTTTCCCCCTTCAATAGGGGCCAGGGCTGAAGAGCCTGAAAATCAGTTGAAGTTTCAGAATATTGATTGGTAATCTTGCCTCTAGAGGAATCAAAACTCCTGACACTCTTCGAGCAACCCAGACTGCCCCCCCCCCCAGCCTGAGAGACTGGTGTCCGTCGGCATAAAAGACCAGTACTGACAAAGGAAGGATGTCCCAAGGGTCAAAGAAAGAATTTGTGTCCTCAAGAAAAAGATATGATGGAGAAATCCAAAGCACTCTGTTGAACCAAATGTAGATAATGCTTTCACCACTTTAGCAGCATAGCTAATTAAAGGGATCTCAAGTGAAGAGGTGCAAAAGGAACTGCATCTGAATCAGGTACCATAAGACTCCCCACCTCCAGGAACTGAGCTACTGACGGAATGTAGCCCTTTGTAGGGAGAGACACACCTTCTGAATCTTTATATTGGAACGTTCGGTCAGGAACTAGATGCATAAGAATTAAGTCTTTTATGGCTCCTATAAATGCTACCCTCATAGTAGGATATAAGGAACTTTTAGGTACATTGATACTCCAACCATGATCTTGAAAGATAACAGAAGCTGGTAAGTATGAGCAATAGCTAGTGATAGGAAATAAGCTTGCACTAGTATGTCATCCAGATATGAAGCAACTGAAATTCCCTGAATTCTGATCACTGGCAAGATTCTATCCAACACAGAGTGGCAAACTGGTAGTGTTTTGCAATTATACAAACTTCAGGAACTAATAGTGATACATGTGTATAGGGATGTGCAGATAAGAATCCTTGAGGTCTATAATAGCCACAAACGGATCCTTTGGAATGTGATGAATGTTTCAATTATACAAGAAGGAATTCTGACCAATATGTTTAGGAATGTCAAATCCAGGACAAGACTGTAAATCCCTTTGGACAATGAACAGATTGGGGTAAAAACTCTTGACCCCAAAGTTACACAGGTACTGGGATTAATTATTCCCCTATCCTCCAAATCCTTTTTTATAAAGGTTTCTGCTTCTGAAGGATCATAGGCAACATTTAGATATGACTGCTGATCAATAAGGAGGACTCTGTTTCAAAGAGAACAAAACTCTCGATCTCTTGAAGGACAAAGTGAATCAGTCTGGATATCCAAACTATTTTTCCTGATGGATCCTAAAATGTAGAAACTTATACATACATTTATACAAAGTTTATTAAATCTGTACATGACATAAGCTTCTGTAGTATACATGTACCTACTTAAGCATATGCACATATTTAGTCTGCCATGTGGCTTTACTGACTAGAGAAGCAGCACATATAGACCAACAAGCACACAGTAGATACTTTTTAATCCATGTCCAGAATAAGCAGAGACTGCGTATACATACAAAGTAAATATACAATGTACATTATTAATGAAAATATTCATGATTAATGATCAGTGTCTGCATGATAAATATATGTGCATACATATAAATCACTCATACAATGGTATAAAGGGATACCAGTAGATCTTATCTCTAAAGGACCTTTACTGATAGTGAAAATATTCATGATCAATGTTTAGTATCTGCATCAGAAACCTTAATGCATAGCTATAAATTACAAATAGCATAGGAATAAAAGAGAAACCAATAGATTTTATCTCTAAAGGATCGCCACTGTTGTACTAAAATACATATAAATCCTGCACTACTGCAGAGTACAATGCCTGGAAGGTATATACCTAGATGGATATATAGTATAGAATTGTGTACACACACTAATAGCATAGGACATTTAGGGCTAGATTATAAGTGGGGCGCAAACGTTTTTGTGCAAGCGATATCGTGTTTTCGTGATCCATTATAATTGTGCTTACATTAAAAGTTGAGCGAAATCGCAATTGCGCTAACTGTGGTTAACTGTTTTCCATAACTAAAAAGTTGCACAAAACACTTAAAAAATACATTTACAAAGTACAGTTACACTCATAATAACACAATCTAATAAAAACATAATTTATGCTTACCTGATAAATTTATTTCTCTTGTAGTGTATCCAGTCCTCGTATCATCCATTACTTGTGGGATATTCTCCTTCCCAACAGGAAGTTGCAAGAGGATCACCCACAGCAGAGCTGCTATATAGCTCCTCCCCTCACTGCCATATCCAGTCATTCGACCGAAACAAGACGAGAAAGGAGAAACCATAGGGTGCAGTGGTGACTGTATTTAATTAAAATTTAGACCTGCCTTAAAAGGACAGGGCGGGCCGTGGACTGGATACACTACAAGAGAAATAAATTTATCAGGTAAGCATGAATTATGTTTTCTCTTGTTAAGTGTATCCAGTCCACGGATCATCCATTACTTGTGGGATACCAATACCAAAGCTAAAGTACACGGATGATGGGAGGGACAAGGCAGGAACTTAAACGGAAGGAACCACTGCCTGTAGAACCTTTCTCCCAAAAACAGCCTCCGAAGAAGCAAAAGTGTCAAATTTGTAAAATTTTGAAAAGGTGTGAAGCGAAGACCAAGTCGCAGCCTTGCAAATCTGTTCAACAGAGGCCTCATTTTTAAAGGCCCAGGTGGAAGCCACAGCTCTAGTAGAATGAGCTGTAATCCTTTGAAGGGGCTGCTATCCAGCAGTCTCATAGGCTAAGCGTATTATGCTCTGAAGCCAAAAGGAGAGAGAGGTTGCCGAAGCTTTTTGACCTCTCCTCTGTCCAGAGTAAACGACAAACAGGGCAGATGTTTGACGAAAATCTTTAGTAGCCTGTAAGTAAAACTTCAAGGCACAGACTACGTCCAGATTATGAAAAAGACGTTCCTTCTTTGAAGAAGGATTAGGACACAATGATGGAACAACAATCTCTTGATTGATATTCCTGTTAGAAACCACCTTAGGTAAAAACCCAGGTTTGGTACGCAGAACTACCTTGTCTGAATGAAAAATCAGATAAGGAGAATCACAATGTAAGGCAGATAACTCAGAGACTCTTCGAGCCGAGGAAATAGCCATCAAAAACAGAACTTTCCAAGATAAAAGTTTAATATCAATGGAATGAAGGGGTTCAAACGGAACTCCCTGAAGAACTTTAAGAACCAAATTTAAGCTCCACGGGGGAGCAACAGTTTTAAACACAGGCTTAATCCTAACCAAAGCCTGACAAAATGCCTGGACGTCTGGAACTTCTGCCAGACGCTTGTGCAAAAGAATAGACAGAGCAGAGATCTGTCCTTTTAAAGAACTAGCTGATAAGCCTTTGTCCAAACCCTCTTGGAGAAAGGACAATATCCTAGGAATCCTAACCTTACTCCATGAGTAACTCTTGGATTCACACCAATAAAGATATTTACGCCATATCTTATGGTAGATTTTCCTGGTGACAGGCTTCCGAGCCTGTATTAAGGTATCAATGACTGACTCGGAGAAGCCACGCCTTGATAGAATCAAGCGTTCAATCTCCATGCAGTCAGTCTCAGAGAAATTAGATTTGGATGATTGAAAGGACCTTGTATTAGAAGGTCCTGCCTCAGAGGCAGAGTCCATGGTGGAAGAGATGACATGCCCACTATGTCTGCATACCAGGTCCTGCGTGGCCACGTGGCCAGGTCCTGCGTGGCCAGGCGCTATCAGAATCACCGATGCTCTCTCCTGTTTGATTTTGGCAATCAGTCGAGGGAGCAGAGGAAACGGTGGAAACACATAGGCCAGGTTGAAGAACCAAGGAGCTGCTAGAGCATCTATCAGCGTTGCTCCCGGGTCCCTGGACCTGGATCCGTAACAAGGAAGCTTGGCGTTCTGGCGAGATGCCATGAGATCCAGTTATGGTTTGCCCCAACGATGGACCAGTTGAGCAAACACCTCCGGATGGAGTTCCCACTCCCCCGGATGAAAAGTCTTACAACTTAGAAAATCCGCCTCCCAGTTCTCTACGCCTGGGATGTGGATCGCTGACAGGTGGCAAGAGTGAGACTCTGCCCAGTGAATTATCTTTGAGACTTCTAATATCGCTAGGGAACTCCTGGTTCCCCCTTGATGGTTGCTGTAAGCCACAGTCGTGATGTTGTCCGACTGAAATCTGATGAACCTCAGTGTTGCTAACTGAGGCCAAGCTAGAAGAGCATTGAATATTGCTCTTAACTCCAGAATATTTATTGGGAGGAGTTTCTCCTCCTGAGTCCACGATCCCTGAGCCTTCAGGGAGTTCCAGAATGCGCCCCAACCTAGAAGGCTGGCATCTGTTGTTACAATCGTCCAATCTGGCCTGCGAAAGGTCATACCCTTGGACAGATGGACCCGAGAAAGCCACTAGAGAAGAGAATCTCTGGTCTCTTGATCCAGATTTAGTAGAGGGGACAAATCTGAGTAATCCCCATTCCACTGACTTAGCATCCATAATTGCAGCGGTCTGAGATGCAGACGCGCAAATGGCACTATGTCCATTGCCGCTACCATTAAGCCGATTACTTCCATGCACTGAGCCACTGACGGGCGTGGAATGGAATGAAGGACACGGCAAGCATTTAGAAGTTTTGATAACCTGGACTCCGTCAGGTAAATTTTCATCTCTACAGAATCTATAAGATTCCCTAGGAAGGAAACTCTTGTGAGTGGTGATAGAGAACTCTTTTCCACGTTCACTTTCCACCCAGGCGACCTAAGAAATGCCAGAACTATCTCTGTATGAGACTTGGCAATTTGAAAGCTTGACGTCTGTATCAGGATGTCGTCTAGATACGGAGCCACCGCTATGCCTCGCGGTCTTAGAACCGCCAGAAGTGAGCCCAGAACCTTTGTAAAAATTCTCGGGGCAGTGGCCAACCCGAAGGGAAGAGCTACAAATTGGTAATGCCTGTCTAGAAAGGCAAACCTTAGTAACCGATGATGATCTTTGTGAATCGGTATGTGAAGGTAGGCATCCTTTAAGTCCACTGTTGTCATGTACTGACCCTCTTGGATCATGGGTAGGATGGTCCGAATAGTTTCCATTTTGAATGATGGAACTCTGAGGAATTTGTTTAAGATCTTTAGATCCAAGATTGGTCTGAAGGTTCCCTCTTTCTTGGGAACCCCAAACAGATTTGAATAAAATCCCTGTCCTTGTTCCGTCCGCGGAACTGGATGGATCACTCCCATTACTAGGAGGTCTTGCACACAGCTTAGGAATGCCTCTTTCTTTATCTGGTTTGCTGATAACCTTGAAAGATGAAATCTCCCTTGTGGAGGAGAAGCTTTGAAGTCCAGAAGATATCCCTGAGATATGATCTCCAATGCCCAGGGATCCTGAACATCTCTTGCCCACGCCTGGGCGAAGAGAGAAAGTCTGCCCCCCACTAGATCTGTTTCCGGATAGGGGGCCGTTCCTTCATGCTGTCTTGGGGGCAGCAGCAGGCTTTCTGGCCTGCTTGCCCTTGTTCCAGGATTGGTTAGGTTTCCAGGCCTGCCTGGAATGAGCAACAGTTCCCTCTTGTTTTGAAGCGGAGGAAGTTGATGCTACTCCTGCCTTGAAATTTCGAAAGGCACGAAAATTAGACTGTTTGGCCTTTGATTTGGCCCTGTCCTGAGGAAGTGTATGACCCTTGCCTCCAGTAATGTCAGCAATAATTTCCTTCAAGCCAGGCCCGAATAAGGTCTGCCCCTTGAAAGGAATGTTGAGTAATTTAGACTTTGAAGTCACGTCAGCTGACCAGGATTTAAGCCATAGTGCCCTACGCGCCTGGATGGCGAATCCGGAATTCTTAGCCGTTAGTTTAGTCAAATGAACAATGGCATCAGAAACAAATGAGTTAGCTAGCTTAAGCGTTCTAAGCTTGTCAATAATTTCATTCAATGGAGCTGTCTGGATGGCCTCTTCCAGGGCCTCAAAACAGAATGCCGCCGCAGCAGTGACAGGTGCAATGCATGCAAGGGGCTGTAAAATAAAACCTTGTTGAATAAACATTTTCTTAAGGTAACCCTCCAATTTTTTATCCATTGGATCTGAAAAAGCACAACTGTCCTCAACCGGGATAGTGGTACGCTTTGCTAAAGTAGAAACTGCTCCCTCCACCTTAGGGACCGTCTGCCATAAGTCCCGTGTAGTGGCGTCTATTGGAAACATTTTTCTAAATATAGGAGGTGGGGAAAAGGGCACACCGGGTCTATCCCACTCCTTGCTAATAATTTCTGTAAGCCTTTTAGGTATAGGAAAAAAACATCAGTACACACCGGCACCGCATAGTATCTATCCAGCCTACACAATTTCTCTGGAATTGCAACTGTGTTACAGTCATTCAGAGCAGCTAATACCTCCCCAAGCAATACACAGAGGTTCTCAAGCTTAAATTTAAAATTAGAAATCTCTGAATCAGGTTTCCCTGAGTCAGAGATGTCACCCACAGACTGAAGCTCTCCATCCTCATGTTCTGCATACTGTGACGCAGTATCAGACATGGCTCTAACAGTATTTGCGCGCTCTGTATCTCTCCTAACCCCAGAGCTATCGCGCTTGCCTCTTAATTCAGGCAATCTAGATAATACCTCTGACAGGGTATTATTCATGATTGCAGCCATGTCCTGCAAGGTAATCGCTATGGGCGTCCCTGATGTAATTGGCGCCATATTAGCGTGCGTTCCCTGAGCGGGAGGCGAAGGGTCTGACACGTGGGGAGAGTTAGTCGGCATAACTTCCCCCTCGACAGAACCCTCTGGTGATAATTCTTTTATAGATAAAGACTGATCTTTACTGTTTAAGGTGAAATCAATACATTTAGTACACATTCTCCTATGGGGCTCCACCATGGCTTTCAAACATAATGAACAAGTAGGTTCCTCTGTGTCAGACATGTTTAAACAGACTAGCAATGAGACTAGCAAGCTTGGAAAACACTTTAAAACAAGTTTACAAGCAATATAAAAAACTTTACTGCGCCTTTAAGAAACACAAATTTTCCCAAATTTTGAAATAACAGTGAAAAAATGCAGTTACACTAACGAAATTTTTACAGTGTATGTAATAAGTTAGCAGAGCATTGCACCCACTTGCAAATGGATGATTAACCCCTTAATACCAAAAACGGAATAACAAATGACAAAAACGTTTTTTAAACAGTCACAACAACTGCCACAGCTCTACTGTGGCTTTTTACCTCCCTCAATACGACTTTTGAAGCCTTTTGAGCCCTTCAGAGAAGTCCTGGATCATGCAGGAAGAAGCTGGATGTCTGTGTCTGTAATTTTTGCTGTGCAAAAAAACGCCAAAATAGGCCCCTCCCACTCATATTACAACAGTGGGAAGCCTCAGGGAACTGTTTCTAGGAAAAATTCAAGCCAGCCATGTGGAAAAAACTAGGCCCCAATAAGTTTTATCACCAAACATATGTAAAAAACGATTAAACATGCCAGCAAACGTTTTAAAATACACTTTTATAAGAGTATGTATCTCTATTAATAAGCCTGATACCAGTCGCTATCACTGCATTTAAGGCTTTACTTACATTACTTCGGTATCAGCAGCATTTTCTAGCAAATTCCATCCTTAGAAAAATATTTTAACTGCACATACCTTATTACAGGAAAACCTGCACGCTATTCCCCCTCTGAAGTTACCTCACTCCTCAGAATATGTGAGAACAGCAAAGGATCTTAGTTACTTCTGCTAAGATCATAGAAAACGCAGGCAGATTCTTCTTCTAAATACTGCCTGAGATAAACAGTACACTCCGGTACCATTTAAAAATAACAAACTTTTGATTGAAGAAATAAATTCAGTATAAAACACCACAGTCCTCTTACGACCTCCATCTTAGTTGAGAGTTGCAAGAGAATGACTGGATATGGCAGTGAGGGGAGGAGCTATATAGCAGCTCTGCTGTGGGTGATCCTCTTGCAATTTCCTGTTGGGAAGGAGAATATACCACAAGTAATGGATGATCCGTGGACTGGATACACTTAACAAGAGAAATCATATTTAAAAAAATACTGCACAAAAAAGTTATAAGGGTTTAAAGATATGAGATCTCGGGTGTTAGAAAAAAAAAAGCCGCCAAAGTATTTTAACATAGAGACATACAATACAGATACATTTCTAAAGACATATTTGTATATATATATATATATATATATATATATATATATATATATATATATATATATGTATATATATATATATATATATATATATATATATATATATATATATACACACATATACATACATACATAATATCCAAAGGAGGACCCAGCACTTGCTCAAATCTGCATTTTTCCGGAGTGCGCTCCAAAGAATATATACAATTTTTCACAAAGAAAGGCACTCTCCGGTATGTCAATCAACAAATACTTTAGTGCATAAGCTGCATGAACGTTTTCGGGTATACACCCGTCCTCAGACACAGATTACAGAAAAACTTACCACCTTATAAGTGCTCCCCTCATGTTTCCCTGTGCATACTGATCTACCACTTCCGGAAACTCAGCGATGTCTAACCAGCGCAACTGCGCATGTGCGGGCTGCGCTACGGAGCACCATCTGGGCCAACATAAAAAAATTGGCATTTAAAAATACATCATATACATCATATATCAGATTTTAGAATATCCCAATTTTTTCTCAATATCCTTGGTAGTTCTATTTTATCAGGTGTGAATTGTGTCAAAAACACCAGCCTCTTATGTGTTTGTTCATTTATCTTCTTCTCAAGTGCTTGTTCCCGAGTCATCATCAAGGATTCATCAAATGATTTTTGCAGGTGCTGTCTGCCATATCCCCTTTGCTGGAACTTTGAGTACATGTCCCTCAGTTGACACTCCTTAGTTGAGTAGTCCTTATTGTTCCTCACAACCCTTTTAAACTGAGAGCGTGGCAACGCTTTTTTCAAACCAGGAGGGTGGCAACTGGTTACATCCAGTAAGGAGTTGCGGTCAGTCTCCTTATGAAACAGTGTGGTATTCAGTTGGTTATCCATTTTCTGTATCCTGAGGTCTAGCAAGTCAATCTGGGTAAGATCATATGTCATCTTAAGCTTTGGATTCTGGTTTTGTTGGTTCAATTCTGAAAACCAAGTCTCCAGATCTTCTGTGGTACCCCTCCAGATCAGAAACAGATTGTCTATATATCTCCTAAACAATCTGATTCTGGGGTCCTTGAATAACAAAGTATCCTCTTCCGCAAAGCATGCCATAAATAGATTGGCATATGATGGAGCCACATTCTACCCCATCGCCGTGCCTGAGGTTTGCAAATAATAACTATTTTCAAATTTAAAATAGTTACATTTCAAGCAATACTCCATAAGTCCTAAAATGACCTCACAAGGTGGAAAAACATAGGGATATTTCATTAATCTCCTCCTGATAGCAGATATTCCATCCCTATGGGTGATCACCGTATAGAAGCTGCTGACATTCAGGGCAACTAGTAAGTCACCCTCCTCCATATCATGCAAATCCTTGGTGATTTTGATAACTTCCATGGAATCTAGTAGGAATGATGCCATGTTCCGTACCAATGGTTGTAAGTGCACATCAAGGTATTTGGCTATAGGTTGTAAAATTGAACCCCTATGACAGCATAGGCCTTTCCGGAGGACAAGTGAGATTTTTATGCAACTTAGGGAGTGTATAAAGCACTGGAATAATGGGAAATTCTACCATCATATACTCCCCTAGAGCCTTGGATAAAAAGTTTAATCTCCCAGCCTCCAAGATGTAACCATCGATATGTTTCTTGAATTCTTTGGTAGGATCCCCAAGGAGTTTGCTGTATGTTTGTACATCCAAGAGCTGTGTAACAATTTTATGCTTGTAATCTTTATATTCTTGTAATACAAAGGCACCCTCCTTGTCCGCTTTCCTAATGACCAGTTGATGGTTTTCCTTTAGGCTTTTAAGTGCACTTCGTTCTTCCCGGCTCAGATTGTTACAATGTTTGTGTTCTTTCATATGTGTATTATCATATAACTCTTGCTCAATCAGCCTTGTGAACGTGTTAATGCTTGAGGTGTTACTTTTAGGGTCAAATTGTCCCTTCTTTTTGAACCTATCAACAGTGTCATTTCCAGAACCAAAGAACTCTTTTAAAGATAATTGCCTTTTAAACTTGTACAGATAAACTTGTATAGCAAATTCATCAGCATTATTGGTAGGTATAAATTTAAAACCTTTAGTGAGAGTTTCCGTAAGTGGCAGATAAGTATGCACGGAGAAACAAGAGGGGAGCACTTATAAGGTGGTTTGAGGACGGGTGTTTGTGTTTGAGGACGGGTATATACCCGAAAACGTTCATGCAGCTTATGCAGTAAAGTATTTATTGATAGAAATACCGGAGAGTGCCTTTCTTTGTGAAAAATTGTGTATATTGGTTGGAGCGCACCCCGGAAGATGCAGAGTTGAGCGAGTGCTTGGTCCTCCTTGGGACTTTATGAATTATACGTTTTGACCTATAGCACCCTAATCGAAGTACATTTCCCAAGGCGTACTATATTTTTTGTAAGGTGGACAAGATGACACAAATGGATAGTGCACAGGGTATGGATGAAATACAAGGTCCTAATATATTCGAGTTTACAGATGAGGACGCAACCAGAATACGATTTGAGGAGATAACTATTACAACAAAAAGGGAGCAACCGGATCAAGTTTTTAATTACATCATGAAGCTTAAAAAGCACAGCATGGATTTTAAATGCATGGCTGCAATTTGTCAGCATATGATCAGTGGATGTATATACCTAAGGGCTTCAGAATCAAAAATATCCCCCCGATAGGGAGAAGCAACCCAGACTTCTGTAGGAAGTGGTGTGGAATACTTAACAAGTGTTCCTTAGACCTCATACTGTTGGTGATCGATGAGGCCAGCATCACTTTAAAACAACTGGAAGAAGAAATTAAGGCTTTTGAACTTTAACATCTGCAGAAATTAAAACAAAGGGATTGGTTGACAAAAATGAAACAACAAATGGATGAATACGAATGAGAACTTGTAGCTTTAAGGAGCGCAAGTGGGAAGCGGTGACAACTGATTACAAAGACAAAAGGGTTTATAAATGGTTATTGGGGGTAGAGGAAAGGAGATTGCTACACAGGAACAGGCGTGACCGCCCCATTAAACCAAGATTCCTGGTGACAGTTGACAGCTCCGGCAACAGCACTGATGATGAAAACTCTGGAACAGCACCAGTATTGGATGTAATACCCAGTCAATCAACTTCTGGCATGGCCACTCGGTCAAAAAACGGACGTGGAAGAGGTCACACACAAGATGAGGCGAGCACAAGCATCAGGGGCAAACCACCCAGATACTGGCGGAGACACTAGAGGACGATATCATCATCAACCTAAGCAATCATCAACTAACACCGATGGAGAGTCAAGTCGTCACTAAAGGTTTTACATTTATACCTACTAATAAAGCTGATGAATTTGCTATACAAGTTGATCTTTACAAGTTTAAAAGGCAATTATCTTTTAAAGAGTTCTTTGGTTCTGGAAATGACACTGTTGATAGGTTCATAAAGAATGGACAATTTGACCCTAAAAGTAACAACTCAAGCATTAACATGTTCACAAGGCTGATTGAGCAAGAATTAAATAGAGTGCACTTAAAAGCTTAAGGGAAAACCATCAACTGGTCATTAGGGAAGCGGACAAGGGGGGTGCTCTTGTATTACAAGATTATAAAGATTACAAGCATGAAATTGTGACACAGCTCTTGGATGTACAAACATAACGCAAACTCCCTGGGGATCCTACCAAAGAATTTAAGAAACATATTGATGGTTACATCTTGGAAGTCGTGAGATTAAACTTTTTATCCAAGGCTCTAGGGGAGTATATGATGTTAGAATTCCCCATCATTCCAATGCTTTATACACTCCCTAAAGTGCATAAAAATCCCACCTGTCCTCCGGGAAGGCCTATAGTGTCATCTAGGGGTTCAATTTTACAACCTATAGTCACATAACTAGATGTGCTCTTACAACCATTGGTACGGAACGTGGCATCATTCCTACTAGATTCCATGGAAGTTATCAAAATCACCAAGGATTTGCATGATATGGAGGAGGGTGACTTACTAGTTACTCTGGATGTCACCAGCCTCTATACGGTGATCCCCCATGGGGATGGAATATCTGCTATCAGGAGGAAATTAATGAAATATCCCTATGATGGTCCCCCTTGTGAGGTCATTTTAGAACTGATGGAGTATTGCTTGAAATTTAACTATTTTAAATTTGAAAATAGTTATTATTTGCAAACCTCAGGCATGGCAATGGGGTCGAATGTGGCCCCATCATATGCCAATCTATTTATGACATGCTTTGAGGAAGAGGATACTTTGTTATTCAAGGACCCCAGAATTAGATTGTTTAGGAGATATATAAACTATCTGTTTCTGATCTGGAGGGGTACCACAGAAGATCTGGAGACTTGGTTTTCAGAACTGAACCAACAAAACTAGAATCTAAAGTTTAAGATGACATATGATCTGACCCAGATTGACTTCCTAGACCTCAGGATACAGAAAATGTATAACCAACTGAATATCACACTGTTTCATAAGGAGACTGACCGCAACTCCTTACTGGATGTAACCAGTTGCCACCCTCCTGATTTGAAAAAAGCATTGCCATGCTCTCAGTTTAAAAGGGTTGTGAGGAACAATACGGACTCCTCAACAAAGGAGTGTCAACTGAGGGACATGTACTCAAAATTCCAGCAAAGGGAATATGGCAGTCAGCACCTGCAAAAATCATTTGATGAATCTGTGATGATGACTCAGGAACAAGCACTTGAGAAGAAGATAAATGAATAAACACATAAGAGGATGGTGTTTTCGACAGAATTCACACCTGATAAAATAGAACTACCAAGAATATTGAGAAATAATTGGGACATTCTAAAATCTGATAAAAAATTACTATTTAATGTGTTTGATTGTTCCATGGTAGGATATAGAAAGTGTAGATCATTGAGAGATCTATTGCTACGCACCGACAACAGACTGAGTTATACCAACAGAACATGGTTGGATACTGAAAGGAATGGCTGTTATAGGTGTAGTGGATGTGTAACATGTGGGGGATTATCACAGATCAAGTATTTTGTTCACCCATGGAGGAACAAGCAATATACCAATAACTACAGGGTTACTTGCACCACTAAATATATAATATATATGCTACACTGTCCTTGTGGGAAATTTTACATAGGGAAGACCCAGGATGACCTCAGGACCAGGATGGCTAACCATCGGTCAGCAATATGCACTGCATTAAATTCTGGCAGTGCTGAGCAACCGGTGGCTAGACATTTCTTAAATCAGGGGCATACCGTATCTGACCTGAGATACATTATAATAGACCATATAACTGCCCTAGTGAGAGGGGGTGACAGAGGCAAATTGCTTTTACAGAAGGAGTCCAAATGGATCTATATCTTAGATACTCTATTGCCTAAAGGGCTAAATACCAATTTGGATCTCCATTGTTATCTGTAATGCTTAGGCTAATCATAATGTAGGATGAATAACAAGTGATGACTGCATACCTATGACTGTCCAATGCAATATCATTACTGTGACTATTGTTTTTCCACTTTATCTATGTATTTTAAAATGCTATTTTTTTCTGTTTGCCCAGATGGTGCTCCGTAGCGCAGCCCCTGCATGCACAGTTGCGCTGGTTAGATGCTGCAGAGTTTCTGGAAGTGGCAGATCATTATGTACTGGGAAACAAGAGGGGAGCACTTATAAGGTGGTAAGTTTTTCTGAGGACGGGTGTATACCTATACGCAGCTTATGCAGTAAAGTATTTGTTGATTAAAATACCGGAGAGTGCCTTTCTTTGTGAAAAATTGTGTGTGTATATATATATATATATATATATGTTTAATTATGAATTTCACATTCCAATGTTCTGCACAAAGCAGTATATGTTATTTGTATTTTTAAATAGATATTCCTATATATATATCTATACTGAATATATATATATATATATATATATAAATATATATATATATATATATATATATATATATATATATACATATACAGGGAGTGCAGAATTATTAGGCAAGTTGTATTTTTGAGGATTAATTTTATTATTGAACAACAACCATGTTCTCAATGAACCCAAAAAACTCATTAATATCAAAGCTGAATAGTTTTGGAAGTAGTTTTTAGTTATAGCTATTTTAGGGGGATATCTGTGTGTGCAGGTGACTATTACTGTGCATAATTATTAGGCAACTTAACAAAAAACAAATATATACCCATTTCAATTATTTATTTTTACCAGTGAAACCAATATAACATCTCAACATTCACAAATATACATTTCTGACATTCAAAAACAAAACAAAAACAAATCAGTGACCAATATAGCCACCTTTCTTTGCAAGGACACTCAAAAGCCTGCCATCCATGGATTCTGTCAGTGTTTTGATCTGTTCACCATCAACATTGCGTGCAGCAGCAACCACAGCCTCCCAGACACTGTTCAGAGAGGTGTACTGTTTTCCCTCCTTGTAAATCTCACATTTGATGATGGACCACAGGTTCTCAATGGGGTTCAGATCAGGTGAACAAGGAGGCCATGTCATTAGATTTTCTTCTTTTATACCCTTTCTTGCCAGCCACGCTGTGGAGTACTTGGACGCGTGTGATGGAGCATTGTCCTGCATGAAAATCATGTTTTTCCTGAAGGATGCAGACTTCTTCCTGTACCACTGCTTGAAGAAGGTGTCTTCCAGAAACTGGCAGTAGGACTGGGAGTTGAGCTTAACTCCATCCTCAACCCGAAAAGGCCCCACAAGCTCATCTTTGATGATACCAGCCCAAACCAGTACTCCACCTCCACCTTGCTGGCATCTGAGTCGGACTGGAGCTCTCTGCCCTTTACCAATCCAGCCACGGGCCCATCCATCTGGCCCATCAAGACTCACTCTCATTTCATCAGTCCATAAAACCTTAGAAAAATCAGTCTTGAGATATTTCTTGGCCCAGTCTTGACGTTTCAGCTTGTGTGTCTTGTTCAGTGGTGGTCGTCTTTCAGCCTTTCTTACCTTGGCCATGTCTCTGAGTATTGCACACCTTGTGCTTTTGGGCACTCCAGTGATGTTGCAGCTCTGAAATATGGCCAAACTGGTGGCAAGTGGCATCTTGGCAGCTGCACGCTTCACTTTTCTCAGTTCATGGGCAGTTATTTTGCACCTTGGTTTTTCCACACGCTTCTTGCGACCCTGTTGACTATTTTGAATGAAACGCTTGATTGTTCGATGATCACGCTTCAGAAGCTTTGCAATTTTAAGAGTGCTGCATCCCTCTGCAAGATATCTCCCTATTTTTGACTTTTCTGAGCCTGTCAAGTCCTTCTTTTGACCCATTTTGCCAAAGGAAAGGAAGTTGCCTAATAATTATGCACACCTGATATAGGGTGTTGATGTCATTAGACCACACCCCTTCTCATTACAGAGATGCACATCACCTAATATGCTTAATTGGTAGTAGGCTTTCGAGCCTATACAGCTTGGAGTAAGACAACATGCATAAAGAGGATGATGTGGCAAAATACTCATTTGCCTAATAATTCTGCACTCCCTGTATATATATATATATATATATATATATATATAAATATATATATAGGTATAAATATATATTTATTTAAAAAAACATCAGATATATGTAGAACTATTTATTTATGAATAAATAGAACATATTCAGTTATGCTTCATGTTGGGTTAGCGCAATTGCGAAAATGCAATTGTGTTTGCGCATTAGTCGGGTGTTTTCCCAGTTTTTTTCTCCATTGACCTCTATCGGGGAATACGTGAACGCGCAGGCAATATTCGATGTTCAGATTTTTGCACTAGTCGGGTTACTGTTTGAGCAAAATACGTTTTTTTAACTAGAAATACGAGCACAACCCAACTAGAACAAAAAGCTTAACTCTAGCTGAGTTTCCGCGATTGCGAAAACGCAATATACAGTGTCACATGTAATCTAGCCCATAATGTCTTGCGTATCTACAGAGACAGAAGTTCTGCCTATGTTAAATCATTATGGGCTATATTACAAGGGGAGCACAAAATATCGCTGTTGCAATATTTAACCTTGGAGCACCATTAATAAACATGCAGATTTAAAAGATATTAAAACCTGAAAAATGTTCCAGTGAGCCTTGGAGAGACGGAGCCATAGGGTCAGTTTATTGAGCGACTACTGACCTCATAGATACACGGAGGTAACTCTTAAAAGATAGACATGCATGCTAAAGAGATTATTAAGCTCATACATTTGTTTCTTTAAGTATATATATATATATATATATATATATATATATATATATATATATATTCTATGAAGTGTTTCCAATAGGTGACCGGTTACTATTTGATACTTATAGTTTAATGAATGAATTAGAATAAATATTAGTTGAAGAATTTAAACAGAAAACTGAACTTGCTTTTTTTTTTTGAGAAATATCTAATTTTAAAAAGGATCCATAGGGGACTAAGATTAGAAAAACATAATTTATGCTTACCTGATAAATTCCTTTCTTCTGTAGTGTGATCAGTCCACGGGTCATCATTACTTCTGGGATATTACTCCTCCCCAACAGGAAGTGCAAGAGGATTCACCCAGCAGAGCTGCATATAGCTCCTCCCCTCTACGTCACTCCCAGTCATTCGACCAAGGACCAACGAGAAAGGAAAAGCCAAGGGTGAAGTGGTGACTGGAGTATAAATTAAAAAATATTTACCTGCCTTAAAAACAGGGCGGGCCGTGGACTGATCACACTACAGAAGAAAGGAATTTATCAGGTAAGCATAAATTATGTTTTCTTCTGTTAAGTGTGATCAGTCCACGGGTCATCATTACTTCTGGGATACCAATACCAAAGCAAAAGTACACGGATGACGGGAGGGATAGGCAGGCTCTTTATACAGAAGGAACCACTGCCTGAAGAACCTTTCTCCCAAAAATAGCCTCCGATGAAGCAAAAGTGTCAAATTTGTAAAATTTGGAAAAAGTATGAAGCGAAGACCAAGTTGCAGCCTTGCAAATCTGTTCAACAGAGGCCTCATTCTTGAAGGCCCAAGTGGAAGCCACAGCTCTAGTAGAATGAGCTGTAATTCTTTCAGGAGGCTGCTGTCCAGCAGTCTCATAAGCTAAACGAATTATGCTACGAAGCCAAAAAGAAAGAGAGGTAGCGGAAGCTTTTTGACCTCTCCTCTGCCCAGAGTAAATGACAAACAGAGAAGACGTTTGTCGAAATTCCTTAGTTGCCTGTAAGTAAAATTTTAGAGCACGGACTACATCCAGGTTGTGCAGTAGACGTTCCTTCTTTGAAGAAGGATTTGGGCATAAAGAAGGAACAACAATCTCTTGATTGATATTCCTGTTAGTAACTACCTTAGGTAAGAACCCAGGTTTAGTACGCAGGACTACCTTATCCGAATGAAAAATCAAATAAGGAGAATCACAATGTAAGGCTGATAATTCAGAGACTCTTCGAGCCGAGGAAATAGCCATTAAAAATAGAACTTTCCAAGATAACAACTTTATATCAATGGAATGAAGGGGTTCAAACGGAACGCCCTGTAAAACATTAAGAACAAGGTTTAAACTCCATGGTGGAGCAACAGTTTTAAACACAGGCTTAATTCTGGCCAAAGCCTGACAAAAAGCCTGGACGTCAGGAACTTCTGACAGACGTTTGTGTAACAGAATGGACAGAGCTGAGATCTGTCCCTTTAATGAACTAGCAGATAAACCCTTTTCTAAACCTTCTTGTAGAAAAGACAATATCCTAGGAATCCTAACCTTACTCCAAGAGTAACCTTTGGATTCACACCAATATAGGTATTTACGCCATATCTTATGGTAAATCTTTCTGGTAACAGGTTTCCTAGCCTGTATTAAGGTATCAATAACTGACTCAGAAAATCCACGTCTTGATAAAATCAAGCGTTCAATTTCCAAGCAGTCAGCTTCAGAGAAGTTAGATTTTGATGTTTGAAGGGACCCTGTATCAGAAGGTCCTGTTTCAGAGGTAGAGACCAAGGTGGACAGGATGACATGTCCACCAGGTCTGCATACCAAGTCCTGCGTGGCCACGCAGGTGCTATTAGAATCACTGATGCTCTCTCTTGTTTGATTCTGGCAATCAATCGAGGAAGCAACGGGAAGGGTGGAAACACGTAAGCCATCCTGAAGTCCCAAGGTGCTGTCAGAGCATCTATCAGGACTGCTCCTGGATCCCTGGATCTGGACCCGTAACGAGGAAGCTTGGCGTTCTGTCGAGACGCCATGAGATCTATCTCTGGTTTGCCCCAACGTCGAAGTATTTGGGCAAAGACCTCCGGATGAAGTTCCCACTCCCCCGGATGAAAAGTCTGACGACTTAAGAAATCCGCCTCCCAGTTCTCCACTCCCGGGATGTGGATTGCTGACAGGTGGCAAGAGTGAGACTCTGCCCAGCAAATTATCTTTGATACTTCCATCATAGCTAGGGAGCTTCTTGTCCCTCCCTGATGGTTGATGTAAGCTACAGTCGTGATGTTGTCCGACTGAAACCTGATGAACCCCCGAGTTGTCAACTGGGGCCAAGCCAGGAGGGCATTGAGAACTGCTCTCAATTCCAGAATGTTTATTGGCAGGAGACTCTCCTCCTGACTCCATTGTCCCTGAGCCTTCAGAGAATTCCAGACGGCACCCCAACCTAGAAGGCTGGCGTCTGTTGTTACAATTGTCCAGTCTGGTCTGCTGAATGGCATCCCCCTGGACAGATGTGGCCGAGAAAGCCACCATAGAAGAGAATTTCTGGTCTCTTGATCCAGATTCAGAGAAGGGGATAAGTCTGAGTAATCCCCATTCCACTGACTTAGCATGCACAGTTGCAGTGGTCTGAGGTGTAAGCGTGCAAAGGGTACTATGTCCATTGCCGCTACCATTAAGCTGATTACCTCCATGCATTGAGCCACTGACGGGTGTTGAATGGAATGAAGGGTGCGGCAAGCACTTTGAAGTCTTGTTAGCCTGTCCTCTGTCAGGTAAATCTTCATTTCTACAGAATCTATAAGAGTCCCCAGGAAGGGAACTCTTGTGAGTGGAACGAGTGAACTTTTCTTTTCGTTCACCTTCCATCCATGTGACCTTAGAAAAGCCAGCACTAACTCTGTATGAGACTTGGCAGTTTGAAAGCTTGAAGCTTGTATCAGAATGTCGTCTAGGTATGGAGCTACCGAGATTCCCTGCGGTCTTAGTACCGCCAGAAGAGCACCCAGAACCTTTGTGAAGATTCTTGGAGCTGTAGCCAATCCGAATGGAAGAGCCACAAACTGGTAATGCCTGTCTAGGAAGGCAAACCTTAGGTACCGATAATGATCTTTGTGAATCGGTATGTGAAGGTAAGCATCTTTTAAATCTACAGTGGTCATGTATTGACCCTCTTGGATCATAGGTAAAATTGTCCGAATAGTCTCCATCTTGAACGATGGAACTCTTAGGAATTTGTTTAGGATCTTTAAGTCCAGGATTGGTCTGAAAGTTCCCTCTTTTTTGGGAACCACAAACAGATTTGAGTAAAACCCCTGTCCCTGTTCCGATCGTGGAACTGGATGGATTACTCCCATTAACAAGAGCTCTTGTACGCAGCGTAGAAACGCCTCTTTCTTTGTCTGGATTGTTGACAATCTTGACAGATGAAATCTCTCTCTTGGAGGAGAGTATTTGAAGTCCAGAAGGTATCCCTGAGATATTATCTCTAGCGTCCAGGGATCCTGAACATCTCTTGCCCAAGCCTGGGCGAAGAGAGAAAGTCTGCCCCCCACTAGATCCGATCCCGGATCGGGGGCCCTCAATTCATGTTTTAGGGGCAGCAGCAGGTTTCCTAGTCTGCTTGCCCTTGTTCCAGGACTGGTTAGGTTTCCAGCCTTGTCTGTAGCGAGCAACAGCTCCTTCCTGTTTTGGTGCAGAGGAAGTTGATGCTGCTCCTGCTTTGAAATTACGAAAGGAACGAAAATTAGACTGTCTAGTCTTGGCTTTGGCTTTGTCCTGAGGCAGGGCATGGCCTTTACCTCCTGTAATGTCAGCGATAATCTCTTTCAACCCGGGCCCGAATAAGGTCTGCCCTTTGAAAGGTATATTAAGCAATTTAGACTTAGAAGTAACATCAGCTGACCAGGATTTTAGCCACAGCGCCCTGCGTGCCTGAATGGCGAATCCTGAATTCTTCGCCGTAAGTTTAGTAAGATGTACTACGGCCTCCGAAATGAATGAATTAGCTAGTTTAAGGACTCTAAGCCTGTCCGTAATGTCGTCCAGAGTAGCTGAACCAATGTTCTCTTCCAGAGACTCAATCCAGAATGCCGCTGCAGCCGTGATCGGCGCAATGCATGCAAGGGGTTGCAATATAAAACCTTGTTGAACAAACATTTTCTTAAGGTAACCCTCTAACTTTTTATCCATTGGATCTGAAAAAGCACAGCTATCCTCCACCGGGATAGTGGTACGCTTAGCTAAGGTAGAAACTGCTCCCTCCACCTTAGGGACCGTTTGCCATAAGTCCCTTGTGGTGGCGTCTATTGGAAACATTTTTCTAAATATCGGAGGGGGTGAGAACGGCACACCGGGTCTATCCCACTCCTTAGTAACAATTTCAGTAAGTCTCTTAGGTATAGGAAAAACCTCAGTACTCGTCGGTACCGCAAAATATTTATCCAACCTACACATTTTCTCTGGTATTGCAACTGTGTTACAATCATTCAGAGCCGCTAACACCTCCCCTAGTAATACACGGAGGTTTTCCAGTTTAAATTTAAAATTTGAAATATCTGAATCCAGTCTGTTTGGATCAGAACCGTCACCCACAGAATGAAGTTCTCCGTCCTCATGTTCTGCCACCTGTGACGCAGTGTCTGACATGGTCCTAATATTATCAGCGCACTCTGTTCTCACCCCAGAGTGATCACGCTTCCCTCTTAGTTCTGGTAATTTAGCCAAAACCTCAGTCATAACAGTAGCCATATCCTGTAATGTGATTTGTAATGGCCGCCCAGATGTACTCGGCGCTACAATATCACGCACCTCCCTCTGAGCGGGAGATGTAGGTACTGACACGTGAGGCGAGTTAGTCGGCATAACTCTCCCCTCGTTGTTTGGTGAAATTTGTTCAATTTGTACAGATTGACTTTTATTTAAAGTAGCATCAATACAGTTAGTACATAAATTTCTATTGGGCTCCACTTTGGCATTGCAACAAATGACACAGGTATCATCCTCTGAATCAGACATGTTTAACACACTAGCAAATAAACTTGCAACTTGGAAATACAATTCAATTAGAATAATATTAAAATGTACTGTGCCTTTAAGAAGCACAGAAGATCTATGACAGTTGAAAATTAATAAATTGAAACAGTTATAGCCTCAATCCTTGTAAACAACACAACTTTAGCAAAGGTTTAATCCCATTAGCAAAGATAACAAATTCTGAAAGCAGGAAACAAATTACAGAATAAACGTTTTTTATCTCAGTCAAACTATAATTCTCACAGCTCTGCTGAGAGAAATTACCTCCCTCAAAATAAGTTTTGAAGACCCCTGAGCTCTGTAGAGATGAACCGGATCATGCAGGGAATACAATGAGTTGCTGACTGAAATATTTGATGCATAGAAAAAGCGCCAAAAAACGGCCCCTCCCCCTCACACACAGCAGTGAGGGAGAACAGAAACTGTCAGAAAAACAGATTAAGCAACTGCCAAGTGGAAAAATAGTGCCCAAACATTTATTCACACAGTACCTCAGCAAATGAAAACGATTTTACATTCCAGCAAAAACGTTAAACATAATCTCTAGTTATTAAACAGCTTTATGTATTTCTTACAGTGTAATTCTAGTGAAGTACCATTCCCCAGAATACTGAAGTGTAAAGTATACATACATGACATTATATCGGTATGGCAGGATTTTCTCATCAATTCCATTGTCAGAAAATAAAAACTGCTACATACCTCTATGCAGATTCATCTGCCCGCTGTCCCCTGATCTGAAGTTTACCTCACTCCTCAGATGGCCGAGAACAGCAATATGATCTTAACTACTCCGGCTAAAATCATAGCAAAACTCTGGTAGATTCTTCTTCAAACTCTGCCAGAGAGGTAATAACACACTCCGGTGCTATTTTAAAATAACAAACTTTTGATTGAAGATATAAAACTAAGTATAATCACCATAGTCCTCTCACACATCCTATCTAGTCGTTGGGTGCAAGAGAATGACTGGGAGTGACGTAGAGGGGAGGAGCTATATGCAGCTCTGCTGGGTGAATCCTCTTGCACTTCCTGTTGGGGAGGAGTAATATCCCAGAAGTAATGATGACCCGTGGACTGATCACACTTAACAGAAGAAAGATATATAATTTTGAGTTAAATGAAGAGTTAAGTAACAAATGGTGTACAGTTTTAGAAAAAAAATCTTCATTTGTTCTGATTTAAGTTATTAAAAAATGTAGAAATCTGTCATTGAACAATTTTAAGAACAGAATTTATGAGATTAAAGAAAACTTAGAAATTCATAAAAAATAATGCTTATTAAATGATTAGACAAAAAACTATTTAAAACAAAACATTGAAAGATTGACTGAAACTAGCTAAGAATTACAAATGAAAGAGGCGGGGCGTAGCCGTGCAGGAACATGGCCGCACTCTAAAAAGCTCCGTGGCATGTCTTGAGTCTCCAGCTCGTTTCTAACAATTTGGGACAGAGAGAGTCTCCCAAAAATCCTTCACGATTCTGAGAGTGACTAGGGGATTCAATATTTGGCACAAACTTGCCCATCCTAACATTTCCAGAGACCCAGGTTGAGAACGGGTCGGGCCGGCAAACCAAAGAAAACATCGTAGCGTAGAGGAACCTACTAAAGCAATACAACAGCTGGGGGCCTTGTCACCTACTTTGTCTACCTTGAGGGAGGTGAGGAGATCTAAAGCAGCACTCCGGAGCGGAAAGATACTTGGCGTGGAGATCTCCGCCAAGTGAGACTTCAACGTGAAATTCAATTTCAAACATACAGTATCCAGATCTTTCAAGACATCTGCCCTGCTACTATCGAAAAATGTAGGGAAATTTGTTTTATTACACAAACCCTTTAGGAAAGAAAGGTGAAATATCGCTGGGGGTTTCCCTTCAGTCTTATAGTTCAAAAAGAATGAAAAATGCACATATACAAGGAAACGGATGATCTGAACTCTTTCTCTAAAGGACTTAACATTGCCTTCATGCGACCTAATACATCTGTCCCACAAGATCCTACTTTCCAATGAGGAATTGCTCCTCTCCCTCAGAGACCACAGTGGTCCACTGTACACCATAAGAAGAAAAAATCAGGAGACTCTGCAACTGAACAATGAACTATCAATTCATTTAGATAGTGTTTGTTTTCTTTGATTATTCCCAGAGAGGAAGGCTTTCCAGTTTGCATCACAGGATACGATAAGTATACCCTAACTTGAATTTCTTGCAGTTGATCACTTATTCCTAACTAGCAATAGAGGACTCTACCTGAGGATATAAGAGACAATAGCTTTGAATGATTGATTTGACTTGTTCTTGTTTAGGTTATTATTTAGTTACCTTAAGTTACCATAGACAGGAAAAACAATTGTATGGAGTAAATTTACACTGCTATACAACCAACACGTTATATTGTAATTTTCTACTAGTTAATATGTAATATGCTTGTTGAACAAAGTGATGAACCACGTATAATATTATTCAATGTTATATTTTGCTATGTTCAAATGACTTTGTTACTAACCTGAGTTAGTTAATATTAGGTTAATATTATAATGTAATTAAAAGTGTTTTATGTGAAGGTTTGCAACACTACTAGATAGTAATTGTTTAAATAAAATGCGCCAGGGGTCTATCTCTCCCCCAATAAGTATAACAATTGCGAGAGCTGGAGACTTAGACAAAGACGTGCTACCTCATCCTTGAAAATATGTCAATTTTTTACCTATCTTTACCCTCAATGTTGTTTTTGATTCCCCTGTTTTTAAGTTTTAATCCTGTCCCGTCCTGTACTTCCATGCATGCTTATGTCAGGTGCACTTATCCAAAACAGGTTTACATGGAGCTCAATATAATCTCACACCACACTGACTATGGCTAAACACCAGACCCATTCTTCTTCCGCTAATGACCTACACTTATACTCGGTCAACGCTAAAGGCCTAAATATTCCTGACAAACAAACAACTGCCTTAAGAGACTTCCGCAATCATAAAACCGACATAGTGTTTCTCCAAGAAACGCATTTTAAAAAGGGTAGGGAACCCTCCACCTTTGCTCGCCTCTATGGCACGTGTTATTGGGCATAACATGAAAAATTTAAAAAACAGGGAGTAGGCATCTTACTTAAAAGAGGCATTCCTTTTATAGTTACACACCATCAAAGATAAAGAAGGCAGATACATAATTTTAATTGGATTATTATATAATAGACCGATAACTCTTATATCTTTATACGCCCCAAACTCTAACCAGCAATCCTTTTTAAAGAAAATCTCCAATCATATATTGGACCACCAAAAAGGAGTTCTTGTTATGTGTGGAGACTTCAATGTGGCATTGAATCCAGATATGGATTGCTCATCGAGCCACTCCTCAATTCCTTTGTCCCATATTACTAAAATAAATTCTCATTTTAAAAAATTGTTGCACATGATGTATGGAGACCACTGCACCCCCAGCTCAGGGACTACTCATTCTACTCCTTCCCACACGAGATATATACTAGGATTAACTATGTATTCTCGGACGCGGGAGGCTTGTCATTGTTTAGATCCACAAAAATATGGCCGATTACGTGGTCAGACCATGCCTCAATTGTTAGCTCACTATCCTGGCCTTCGAGGCCCATACGAGATTTCATCTGGAAACTAGATGATTTCCTCTTAAAAGATACACAGAATATCATGAGAATCACCAAAGTAATAACTGAATACTTTCAGATTAATACCAACCCTGAGACTTCCCCACAACTTTTATGGGAGGCTCATAAGAGTGTTGTTAGGGGGGAATTTATGGCCATAAAAGCACATAATAATAAAATTAAAAGAGAATCCATTAAAACTTATCTCGACAAAATACATCTAGAACTTAGACACAAACAAACCCCATCAGATAAAGACCTAATACATAAACTTACTCTAGAAAGAAAGAAACTAGCAATGCATTTATCTAAAGAACATAAAAGACAAGCCTTACAAAATCAACAAAAACACAATGAAGGACGTAACAAGTCTGGACATTTGTTAGCAAGATACCTCAAACACAAGACACACAAAAAGTATATTCTACAACTTACAGATGAAAAAGAACACACACACTATTCAACACAAAGTATCGCTCATACCTTCAAAAACTTTTATCAGAAATTATATAATATCCAAAATACTTCCACCACCCAAACAAATGTTTCCACTACAAGACCACAAATGATAGATACTTTCCTTAGACGCCTGAGACTACCAAATATCTTGCCCGAACATAAAGACAGACTAGATGAGCCTATAACCCTAGAAGAAATACAACTAGTTATTAAAGACCTACTGACAGGAAAAACGCCGGGGCCAGATGGTTTTGGTCATAAATATTATTCGATATTTCAAAAACTACTATCCCCCCACATCCTGCACTATTTCCAATCCATTGATTCCACCAAAACCTTTTCTGCTAGAGCACTAGAGGCCCACATAATGCTTCTACCAAAACCGAATAGATCACCTATCTACCCGGCAAATTACCACACTATTTTGTTATTAAATACGGATATAAAAATATTTGCAAAAATATTAGCCCACAGGTTAAATAGAGTGCTCCCTGATATCATTCACCTTGATCAAGTAGGTGTCATGATCCGGTGTACATGCGTTCAGGACACAGACCCTCGGGGCAGTGGTAGGGATTTGAAGACACCGACCCCTGACCCAGGGAAGAGTATCCTGGACGTGGATAGATGATATTCTGTGATTCATAGTTGCTAGAAGTTATTGTAGAATAAATGGAGAGTGCAACATTTGTATACAATATATTCTGAGTTCACTGTGACTTATAGTTAGTTAATAGAAGTAACTGCAGGATTCAATGAGAGAAAAATATAGCAATGTGGAATGTTCAGGCTTCAGAGTAATCTGGTAAAAGATTGACACTTAGATGCAAACTAAGGTTTGTTGCAGGTTCACAGTACATAATATTATATAAATCTGTATGTCAGAGTCAAAGCACAGCTGCACAGGTACTTAGACAAGCTGCAAGTTTAGGCATTAATTACTGTTTGTGCATTTAGATGCAAACTTGGTTTGTTGCAGGTTCACAGTACATATTATTATAAAGAGCTGTATGTCAGTAATTAGCAGAGCAGCACAGGTGAAAGTTAAGTTTAAGGCATCAATTACTGTTTGAACATATTTTGGAGAATCACATGAAAGCTTTTAATTGAACACATAGATGCAGAGTTCAGAATATGTTAACATATTTGCAGCAGGATATTTCAGCAATGACAACTTGTAGCAGAGAAATAGTTATAAAGTTCTGAGTAAGATGCTGTTGTAATTAGAGAGTGATGATAACCAAAAGTATGCTTGATTTATAATAAAGTTCTGAGTTTGTTAAGTAGCAGTGTCCAGGAAACAGAAAATGGAATTATTTGGATACTTGCGATTTGATGATTTTAGGCATTGGAATAGAAAATGCTGTAGGTTGAAATAGTTGGTAAATTCATACAGGAAACAGTCACAGACCTCTGTTGTTCAGGATCACAACTTCAATGTTAATGCAAGGCACATTAGACCTGAGACGGCTTAAAAAGAGGCTGAGGTAATCAGGTGCATGAATGATTAATCAGGCAGGCAGGCAAGCTGAATGTGAATACTGCCCAAATGCAGCAGTCAGAGAAGGATTTCTTAAAGGGATAGTGACATTAGGCTGAGATATGTTACAGTAGGCTTCATTCCGGGTCGGGAGGCTAAAGACAACATGGTCAGGGCCTTACACTTAATTCATCATGTAAAAAGTAACGACATACCTTCTGTATTTTTGTCAACAGATGCAGAAAAGGCCTTTGACCATGTTGACTGGGATTTCTTGAAAGCCACCTTGAAACATATGGGTCTTGGCCCACAAATATTGATTAGGATTTTCTCTTTATATTCCCAACCCAATACACGTGTCCTAGTAAATGGATCTCTTTTGAGCTCCTTCTCCATATCCAATGGGACACGTCAAGGATGTCCACTGTCACCTCTTTTATTTACCTGCGTGATTGAAACTTTGGCAACAAGCATTAAACAAAATTCACGGTTACATGGTATTAACATTGACTCCCAACAATATACAGTCTCCCTCTTCGCAGACGACATGCTTTTCTCCCTTACAGACCCAAAGGAATCAATTACGCATTTGGTCACTGAATTTGAGACATTCCACACACTATCAAATTTTTCCATAAATAAGACAAAATTGGAAATTCTAAATTTAAATCTGACTGAACCTTCTCTGGCCAACATTAAAAAAATTACCCCGTTCGCATGGTGTCCCCAAGCCCTGAACTACTTGGGAATTAAGCTCTCCTCAACTTTAGACAGTTTATTCAATTTGAATTACATACCAATTAAACGCACAATTATTAATTATCTCTCGTCATGGAGATCCAAAAGGTTATCTTGGCTAGGGCGCATAGATGTCATTAAAATGAATGTATTTCCGAGAATACTTTATTATTTCCAAACAATTCCTATCCCCCTCCCGAGAAATTACCTATCCTCCATACAGAAAGCATTTAGTGATTTTATTTGGGACAAAAAACCTCCAAGAATTAACCAACACATAATGCAATCTCCCAAAATACAAGGAGGGTTGGGAGTTCCAAACCTTGCATTATATAGACAGGCTATTTTCCTTCAGAGGGTGGTAGATTGGAACATTCACTTTCACCATAAACGATGGGTCCCTTTGGAACATCAGATATCACAGAAACCTCATCTTGGGCGCCAATGTTGGAGCGACCCCAATAAACTTAAATCTATGACATGGAATGACCCTGTGACCCAGGAGACATTTCAGGTTTGGAGGAAGGTTATAGACACCTCCTTATTTATCTCCTCCATACCATCACCACTAACATCCTTAATAGAGAAAGGCAAATTTACTATGCATCCATTTTTAAATTCCTCAATAACAGAGACAGTCAATAGAGATTTTACGGTACGATTAATGATTACCAATGAATCTGTGCGAACTCAATCTGATTTGTTGGGGGAAGGCTATGGATGTTTTTCCAACTGGTTCACATACAGACAAGCAAGAAACTTCATACTCAGACATAAAGGACATGATAATATGACTAGACCACTGACGATATTCGAATAATTATGTATCATGACTCCTCCCATTAGACATACACTATCTACAATATACAAAATACTAATCCAAAAACCACCCGGATATATACCTCCGTGTTTAGAAAGATGGGAGTCTGATCTTGAAACCATTATTCTCCCTCAGACGAGCGCCTCCATGCTTCAGGCTACAATGAGGTCCTAGGTTTCCTCCTCCATACTGGAGACTAATTTCAAATTACTACACAGATGGTACTTAACACCCAGAAAACTACATTGATTATTCCGATCGCAAAAAAAACAATGTTGGAGATGTGGCCATATAAATAGCGACACCGCACACATGTGGTGGTGGTGTAACACCATCCAAAATTTCTGGAGACGGGTGATCTCGGCAATAGAATCAATACTAAATATTGAACTGCCATTAGACCCCCTGATATGGTTACTGAATAAATCCCCTAATATTTAATACAAAGCCTATCTTAATCTGTTTAAGATCATGACAAACGGAGTCAAAGTGTTGAATGCTAAAAACTGGAAGCATGGGGACGCTCCTTCATAAGACATGTGGTTTGAGAAGGTGTCAGATTTGGTGGAGTTAGAAGAATATTACTATCTTAAAAACGATAAAATGGAAACTTATGCAGAGATCTCTTGCACTTGGGATGAATATGTGCGATCCAAATGGGATAATACCTCAACAACCAGGGAAATCCACATTTAATAAGGTCAGGACTTCTTACTATATAAAAGCATAAAAAGATTTTATAGGGAGTTACAGACGGGACAGGAACCTCAACCCCTTTTAGGTTTTGTCTTTAATTTTCTTCCTTCTTATTGTTTATTAATTTTACTTGTGTTTACGATCCAAAAATTCCTTTTGGAATACTTTGTCTACCTGAGGAGTACTTACATGTCTCCTTAGAATATATTTGACATGAAAAAGTAAATTGAGTTATTTCACAAAGTTATGATAGATTTAATAAGTAAAAACTGTAACTCAGTAAAAACATGACAACTGTTGAAGCAGAAATGAAAAGGAGCTGCGTCTCCCTACTTTTGTATTGTTCTAGATCATCTTCAATAAAGTTGTTTATATATATAAAAAAAAAAACTTTCTAGACACCAACAAGATTATAGTATATTAAAGGTAGATACATCTTGTGAGAAAATAAACACAAAATTAAATTATTTCCAATAAAATGCAAATAAAAACAGAAATACTAACTACCTATACAATAGAGAAAGTCATAATACAAATAAAATAGACCACAGATATTCTTATAGAGAACCAAAATATAATCGAAAAACCTCTCAAAATAGACATCATATACTGAATAGATATTCTGAATATCAATATGCTTGTGATTCCCAATACAGAAACTTTAACCAAAGATCACACTTTACCAACTCACAAAACAGTTTTAGGAACTATTACACAGAGAAACAATTTGTAGATCAATACCCCCAAAGAAACAGAAATAAAAAGTGGAGAATTCCCCTCAAAAATAGATACCAACTATTGAATGATATAGGTGAGAGGAATTATGATATATATAATTCACTCAGACAGGGTAAGTTTTTTTTAGGAAGGTACACTTCAAATACAAAGAACAATGGTAAGAAAAAGGCTTAGAAGATCTCTCAATCTTCTAAGCCTTTTTCTTACCATTGTTCTTTGTATTTGAAGTGTACCTTCCTAAAAAAAACTTACCCTGTCTGAGTGAATTATATATATCATAATTCCTCTCACCTATATCATTCAATAGTTGGTATCTATTTTTGAGGGGAATTCTCCACTTTTTATTTCTGTTTCTTTGGGGGTCTTGATCTACAAATTGTTTCTCTGTGTAATAGATCCTAAAACTGTTTTGTGAGTTGGTAAAGTGTGATCTTTGGTTAAAGTTTCTGTATTGGGAATCACAAGCATATTGATATTCAGAATATCTATTCAGTGTATGATGTCTATTTTGAGAGGTTTTTCGATTATATTTTGGTTCTCTATAAGAATATCTGTGGTCTATTTTATTTGTATTATGACTTTATCTATTGTATAGGTAGTTAGTATTTCTGTTTTTATTAGCATTTTATTGGAAATACAGCACAAAAGATGGAAATTTATGATAAGAGAATCTTTAATTTGTCAGAAACAATTATCAAAAATGGAAACTAAAGTTCTAAAATTAGGACTTACCTTTGCCCCAATCACTAAAATGAACAAATTTGAGACACGCATACACGCTGCACAGTTTATTAGATAACTGAAAAATCCAGTAGAAAGACAATTAATGAACAATAGGTCAAAAACTCAAACCAATTAAACTATCACACATACACAGTTAGCTAAAACCAAAATCTACTTTTTATCCAGTCTATGTCAAAGGAAGTAACTTGGAGGTCTTTGAAAAAGCTATCCTGAGAGATTTAGCTAAGATAAAAAGCAATAAAAATCTTAATTTGGGGGTGGGGGTATTGTTATAATGGACAATAATAATTATATTACGGAAGCTGAACATCCTTTAAGTGATTTAAGCACCTACAAGTAAGTGAAAAAAACATTCAAAAGAAGTTATACAAGATGCTAGAAGATGCTAAAATACAGGGATTAATAAACTAGAATGAATTTAATTATATGTACCAAAAATTTCCCAAAATGGCGATCTTTAACTTTTTCCCGAAAGCCCATAAAAGTAAATCCCTCCGGGTGGCCAATCATCTCTGATATTAACTCAATTACCTCTGCTTTATCGCAATACATTGATTTACAAATACAAGACTATGGTAAACAACTGTGCCTTCCTATTGTAAGGATACCACAGAAATATTCCAACTATTAAAGGAGGTAAGAGGCAATAAAATTATTTACTTTCCACTTGCGATGTGACCTTATTATACACCTGCATTATACAAGAAAAGGGAATAGGTTTGGATAAATATTTCTTAAGAGAGACTAGTGATATATAAAGAAAAACTTAAATTATGCTTACCAGATAATTTCCTTTCCTTCTGTATGGGAAGAGTCCACAGCATTCCTTACTTGTGGGAAATACTGAACCTGGCCACCAGGAGGAGGAAAAGACACCCCAGCCAAAGGCTTAAATACCTCCCCCACTTCCTCATAACCCCAGTCATTCTGCCGAGGGAACAAGAAACAGTAGGCGAAATATCAGGGTGAAAAAGGTGCCAAAAGAATCAATTTAAATTTAGGGCCGCCCATGAGAGAACATGGGCGGGAGCTGTGGACTCTTCCCATACAGAAGGAAAGGAAATTATCATGTAAGCATAATTTAAGTTTTCCTTCTTAATATGGGAAGAGTCCACAGCTGTATTCCTTACTTGTGGCAAACATATACCCAAGCTCTAGAGTAAACGGAATGCTAACGGGAGTTAAAAAAAGAAGAGGCAGACCCTAATCTGAGGGCACCACAGCCTGCAAAACCTTTCTCCAGAAGGTTGCTTCAGCAGAAGCAAAAACATCAAACTTGTAAAGTTTGGAAAAAGTATGTAAGGAGGACCAGGTAGCCGCCTTACAAATCTGATCCATAGAGGCCTCATTTTTGAAGGCCCAAGAGGAAACCACTGCTCTTGAAGAATGAGCCGTAATCCTCAGAGGAGGCTTATGTCCCGCTGTCTCTATGCTAAACGGTTGACACTCCTCAGCCAAAAAGATAAGAAAGTCGAAGAGGCCCTCTGACCCCCACGCTTCCCTGAAAAGAGAACAAACAGAGAAAGAAGATCGTCTAAATTCCTTCGTGGCCTGAAGATAGAACTTCAAGGCACAAACTACATCCAGAATTACGTTGTAAACGTTCCTTTGATGAAGAAGGATTAGGACATAATAAAGGAACCAAAATCTCTTGATTGATGTTGTGAATTGACACAACCTTAGGAAGAAAACCTAACTTGGTTCGTAGAACAGACTTATCAGCATGGAAAGCCAGATAAGGAGGGACGCATTGCAAGGCAGCAATCACAGATACTTGCGCGCAGAAGCAATAGCCAGTAGAAAAGGAACCTTCCAAGACAACAATTTAATGTCTACTCCATGCATAGGCTCCAACGGAGCCCGTTGCAAAAATTTAAGAACAAGATTTAAACTCCAAGGAGGAGCAGTAGATCTAGACACAGGTCTGATCCTAGCAGAGCCTTAACAAATGACTGCACATCTGGAAGCTCAGCAAACCTCTTGTGCAGTAACACAGACAGGGCCAAAATCTGTCCCCATCAGGGGACTTGCAGAAAAGCCCTTCTCCAGTTCATCCTGGAGAACAGAATAAGTAGGTCCTCCACACCTTATGATAGATGCGAAAAGCAACCAGTTTACGAACTTGAATGAGAATAAAAATAACTCTCTCAGAAAGCTCTCTCTTGGCTAGGACTAAGCGTTCAATCTTCACACAGTCAGCCTCAGAGAATCTAGACATTGATGAAGAAAGAGACCTTAGTCAGCAGATCCCTTCAACAAGGTAACTTCCACGGAGGAGATGAGGACATGCCCACTAGATCCGCAAACCATATCCTTCGCGGCCAAGATGGAGCAATCAATATCACTAACGCCTGCTCTTGCTTGATTCGAGCCACTACATGAGTAAGTAGTGGTAAACGGCAGGAAAAGATAAATTAGATTGAACCTCCATGCACGCTAATGCATCTGTTAGCTTCGCCTGAGGATCCCTGTACATCGACCCATATCTGGGTAGCTTGGTATTGAGACATCATAAGATCTTTCTTTTGCAAATCTCTGCAAACACTTCGGGATGGAGAGACCATTCCCCTGAAAGGATTGTCTGCTGAGGAAATCCGCTTCCCAATTGTCCACACCCGGAATGTGGATCGCTGACAGCAGAGATACTTCCCTCATAGCTAGGGAGTTTCTTGTTCCCCCTGATTGTTAATGTAAGCCACAAGGTTATATTGTCTGATTGGAATCTGATAAACTTCGACAAACCCAGCAGAGGCCAAGCCTTCAGAGCATTGTATGTTGTCCGAAGTTCCAAAATGAGAGCAGGAGGGAGCTTTCCTCCTGAGTCCATAGGCCCTGTGCCTTCCTGGCACCCCCAAACAGCTCTCCATCCTGACAGACTGGCAACTGTAGTCACAATCTCCCAGGATGGTCTTCAGATGGACGTCCTTTGGGACAAGAGATCCAGACAAAACCACCAAGAGAGCAATTCTCTCGATAAGTTGTCCAGAGAAATCTGTTGAGACAGTTCCGAATAATTGCCGTTCCACTGCTTAACCATGCGCAGTGGCAACAGTCTGAGGTGAAACCTGGCAAAGGGAATGATGTTCATGCTGGACACCATGAGACCAATCACCTCCAAACACCGAGCCACAGATGGCCTTAAGGAGGTCTGAAGGGCAAGACATGTTTGAAGCTAGCTTGCAACGTCTCTGGTCTGTTAGAAATATTCTTAAGTCTATGGAGTCTATTATAGTACCCGGGAATCCTATCCTGGTACTTGATATAAGAGAGATCTCTCTAGATTTATCTTCCATCCATGGGATCGAAGAAGACAGAAGAGAAATTATGAATGGTCCACTCCACCAATGGAAGTGCAATAAACTGGAAGTGCTGGTCCAGGAACGCAAACCTTGGGAACTGGAAGTGGTCCTTAAGGATTGGTACGTGAAGGGAGCATCCTTCAGATCTATTGTGGTCATGAACTGCTCTTCTCAAATGAGAGGAAGAATGGACCTTATTGTCTCCATCTTGAATGAGGGGACATATGAAAATTTGTTTAAGCACTTTAGTTCCAGAATCGGACGGAAAGTTTCCTCCTTCTTTAGGACCACAAAAATGTTTAAATAGTATCCCAAACCTCTCTCTGTGATAGGCACCGGGACAATAACTCCTAAGAGGACATATCCCGTACGCACCCCAGAAAGGCTCCCCTCTTTTCTGGTCAGGAAGACAGGTTTGAGAGGAGGAATCTGTCCCTGGGTGGCTGAGACTTGAAACCTATCTTGTAACCCTGAGTTATGACCTTTAGGACCCATGGATCCTGCACGTCCCTGAACCAAGCGACTGAAAAGAGCAACAGTTTGCCCCCTACAAGATCCAGAAGAGGACCAGGAACTGCCCATTCATGCCAACTTAGACTCGGCGGGCTTCTTGCTCTGCTTGGATTTATTCCAGGACTGAGCCGGCTTCTAAGAGCTCTTGGTTTGCTCTTGCTTAGCTGAGGACTGCTGACAATGGGCTTTATCAGAATGAAAATTGTCCCTTAGACTGGTTCTTATTCCCTTACAGTAGCAGGGCAGCCTTGCCCCCTGTGACCGTGGAGAAAATTGAGTCCAGGCCTGGACCAAACAAAATATTTCCCTTAAAGGGGAGGGAAAGAAGTCTAGACTTAGAAGTCATATCCGTAGATCATGACATCAGCCAGAGCCCAACGGGCCTGAGCAGAAAAGCTGAAGCCTTAGCATTCAGGTGAATAATCTGCTTAATAGCATCACAGATAAAAGAATTAGCAACCCTCAAGGCCGTAATTCTTTCTTGAATAACGTCGAGCAGACCTCTCCCCCCCCCCGATCAAATCCTATAAGGAGTCGCACCTGTAGGTAGTTTCTCCAGCAACTGCTGCAACAGCCGCCGCCAGTTGAAACAAATATCCCGTATATGTTGAAACATCTTTCTTAACAGAGTTTCCATCTTTTATCCATGGGCTCTTTAAACAAAGAGCTATTCTCAAGTGGGATAGCAGTATGTTTAGCAAGGGTGAAGATAGTGCCATCCCTTTTAGGGACGGAACCCCACAACTCCATTGAGAGTCCAGGACCGGGAACAATTTCTTAAAGGAAGAAGAGGGGGGGAAAGGAATCCAATCCTATCCCATTCATTCTTAATAATGTTCGCCATCCAACAGGAGCAGGGAAGGATAAGGTACCACCCTGTTCCCAAACTTTATCCAATTTAGGAATCAAAGGTTCATCAGGCAATTTGGCCTCTGGAACCTCTAAATTCGCCAAAACTTCCTTTAGAAGAAAGCGCAAATTCCTAAAAGTAAAGTCTGATTCCTCCACAGCCTGAGGTTTAGAGGCAGCAGACTCCGATCCAGAATGTTCATACTCTGAAGCCTCAGAAAGAACTTCATCCTCGGATAACCTTATTAGTTAAATCCAATAAATTATCTGATGTACTCTGGGAAGGAGAGCAATATGTAACCTTTCGCTTGCGCTTGGCAGGGCGAGGTAAAGCATTAAAGGCCGCAGACACCGCCGTCTGAACTGCGCAGTAGCGTCTGGTGGAAAAAAGGCCCCCTCGAGATGTAGGATCAGCAATGCTACGGGAAACTGGATGTGTAGAGAGAGAAGAATGTAGGGTACGCACCTCACTGGATGACAACTCCCCAGAGGTGGATGGCTCAGTGGTATCAAACATGTTTGATATTATCACATTATCAAGGCACATGGAATGTAATTGAGAGGGCGGATCTAAGGCCCCCTCATAATATAAACAGGAATTACTCTTTAGGAATAGAGGGAGTACCCTCTAAAGTAACTGAATCCTCCGTCGCTAGTGCAATAACCGGAGAACTATAGAAAATAAAACAATCTTATTTAATTCACAATATGCCAATAGCTGGGGTATTCCCCACCTCCTATGACCCAGACAGTACAGAGATTTATGACTCCTCTCTGATAGACACCCGGTCAGGAAAGAGGGAATAAAAACTGCACAATGCAGGACCGCCTCTGCTATGAGAAAAAGTGCGCCAAACTTGTAAGCTGCACAGCTTACAAACCTGTATATTCCATACCAGCCTATGAGCCAATAACATCTCACACAGAAAAGCAGCATAAAATCAAATAAAACATATAAGATTATTCCCCACTGTTCAATAATCCCCCTAAGGAAATATTAACCCTTGATTCTATACAGATAAAAGGAGTCCCACTGTGACCCTGTCTTCTTGCGTTATCATACATGCATAAAAAATGAAACAATCTTACCAGAATCTATGCCGTGGAACAGTAATACAGTCCTTCAAGTTTGACAGATAGTAGTGTTGCTTCTGACATGGACTTGAGTGAAGAAAGCAGGCAGCAAAACTCGTCAACGCTAATTGCTTATGAAGCTGTTAATATGAGTTGGGAGGTTTCGCAGAAAGACTCTCCCTGTATCCCTGGACTCTAACTTTCATCCATGCTCTCACTGAGAGACTGACAGGACTACTTAAAACTCCAGTCCCATCTCGAAGAGTACTACCCTCCATAAGAGACTACTCCACAATCTTCTGACACTTCTCTGCCAACCTCCTGTGACGAAAGGCAAAGAATGACAGGGGTTATGAGGAAGTAGGGGAGGTATTTAAGCCTTTGGCTGGGGTGTCTTTGCCTCCTCCTGGTGGCCAGGTTCAGTATTTCCCACAAGTAAGGAATGCAGATGTGGACTCTTCCCATATTAAGAAGGAAACAGAATTAATTTATTTTAAAGAGTATTCAGTTTACCTTACATAACAATATCTTTTCTTTCAATGCAAAGTTATATCTACAAACAAAGGGGACTACTATGGGCATGAGGTTTGCGCCAAGTTATGCCAACCTTTTTATGGGCAATTGGGAAAATGTTTTCCTAGAAAGACATGACTTGAGCGCAAACCTTAAGCTTTATAAAATATTCATTGATGACATCCTTATTATATGGAAGGGCAATGAAAACAATCTTATACTTTTTTTTGATACATGAACAAAAACCAAAGAGGCCATCAATCAGCAAGTGCTACCCAGGTTTCTGATCCAAAAATGGACTGGCTCCTTAGCTTACATTCCTGCTTTTTAAAATAAAGATACAAAGAGAACGAAGAACATTTGATTTGATTTAGGCATAAAATAGAAAGTTGCTTAAAATTGCATGCTCTATCTAAGCCATGAAAGAAAACATTTGGTTTCATATTCCTTTAATACGAAAAGTCACTTTAAAACAGTTGATGCCAACACTTACATCTATTCGAGCAGTTGTCACATAAATTATTGGATCAATAGCATCCCAAAAGAGCAATGTTTACGGATTAGCAAAAACTGCTCAAAGATGATGGATTATGATAGTCAAGTTAAGGTTTAGAAAAGGGATATGACTCTAAGAAAATATAATCAGTTGTTCTAAGGTTAGAGAGTTAGATAGAACAAATATTTTAATAAGCCAACAAATAAAAACTAATGCAGAATCTAATCTAATAAAAGTTACATTTGTCACAAATTAAAGCTGTCAACATAGGCAGCTTGAGAAGACAGTTGAGTGTCATATTGTGCATAATTGGACATTTAAGACAGAGCTGATCACCATGCTCAGTGCTGATGCTGACATCTTGGTCTCTCATACTTGTCCTTGTACCTGCCAGTGCCAAGTAAAATAGGACCATGAAATATATAGTTTAGTTGATGCAGATGCATCTATTGTAAATATTTTTAGCTATCTTTTCAGTAATAGTAAAGCTTTGCCCATGTTCTTTGGATATAGACTCTGATTAATTCTTATTCACAGGGTCTACATACATTGCACACACAGGACACATACAGACAGCATACAGTAGTACTCTGTATGCTGTCTGCAAGTGCACTGTATGCATGTTCACTGTATGGCCGAGTACTACTCTATGTGCTGTCTGCCATGTGCACTGTAAGGCTGAGTACTACTGTATGTTGTCTGCATGTGCACTGTATGGCTAAGTACTACTGTATGGCTCCAATACAGGGGATTCATTCCCTCAACCTTCTGCTTCACAGCCAGGCATGCTAACTAATAAGCTATGCCAGATATACATAAAAAAACGCAAAATGACTCGTAGAAAAGGGAACTTCAAATGGAAAGAAGAAACTCTGAAATACCAGTTGAGAGCTCAACAGGAATAAGAGGAGCATACAAACAGATATATCTTACATAGCTCTTAAATAAAGCATAAAAATAAGGAATGAAGGCAAAAGACAGGCCCCTACTTATATAAATACCCCACAAAGCAGCAGTCTAGAGCACCAGGTACAATTCAATCCTCTATTGTATCTGTTGCTGTGGCCTGCTGCTTTGTAGATTATCATTTGGGGAATAGGCAGTATCCCCTGTTCACGTGCACAGTTCACGCTCTGGAGTGCTGTCCATATCTGAACTTATATAAATACTGGCACACAGATAAGTGACCAGATAATTATTGATAGTCAGGACAATCGTTCGAAAACAAAAAGATAGCGACAAACATAAACTGAAAAACCACACTTATTGGAGAGAATAACAGCTTGTGAATACACATTCAAGGAGCAAGTAGCTGTAGCTGGTTTCAAACTGTTAACCTTGCACTTGCTAGGCCGCTAAGTAAACCATCAGGCTACTACAGCAGGCTGGGTGATAAATTGCTCTATAAACAAAAATATAAATATGTATTTTACATAAAACAAATACATGCTGCAACAATCATGAAATTAAAATCTCCTCACTAAAACAGAGATCATTTTATTGAACACATGTACATAAAATATGCAAGAATGAAATTAAACACTCCTCCGTAAGAGACAGGGTCGGCTCCAAGGGGGGGCAATGCCCACCCAAATGGAATGCTGTGCCCCCTCCCCCGTCCCCGCTGCTGACATAGTAACAATTCATTAATTTTTTATTTATTTTTTAAGCCGGGCCCAGTTGTGCCCGATGATGTCACTGTCTCCAAGCTCCGCCTACCCATCCTCGCCCGAGACTCTGGCTGACTGCCTGCCCGGACTGCAATAGTGCTGACTGACTGGAACTGCTGAGTGTCACTCACGTCACTGACTCCTACTCTACTCTACTCCTCCTAGTTGGATTTTTTGATTGGTTAGGGGGTGGGGACTCGGGGAGAAGGGGCGGAACGATAGCGTGCGCCGCTGCTCGGGACTACTGGCCAGGCACACAGCACACTGTCACATGTGATGTGATGCAGGCAGATGCAGTGGCACGCAAGTTGTCAACAGTGTGTGTACTACTCCTACTGTTAACTCAGAGTCGCTGAGCAGCCGCTGAGCCCTCACTCAGCCCCTGGAGACTCATCACGACGACAAGCAAAACAACTTGAGTCTCAAGGTCATAAGTGGTCAGGTCATCATCACACCAGCCATCAGGTATTAAGGTATTAAGTAAGCGTGGGAGTGTCCCTCAGTGTGCCAGGCACATTCCTCAGGGCTTTAATGAGACAAGCACTGAGCTGCATTCAGTCAGATGGAGCAGGGTGCACTGCACAAACCACCAGCTAGTAGTGGCTGCATGTCTTCTATTTAGCTAATATTGTTCTTAGGAATTCTGCACAATCCATTCAAACCCCACTTGTTAAGTTGATTATATGGTAATACAACATATACTGAAGTACATTTGTCGTTTTGTGAGCAGAATATATTTATTCATCCTTACAGCTATAATGAATGTATTCCTAACATATTCTAAAATTTAGAAGCCCTACGAAACTATGCCAGTTTTTGGAGATCAGCAGCATAAATTACTCTTACAAAAAACTGTGCAAAATGAATTAGCTCTATTAATGCATTCAATGGGCTGCAGGAATATAAAATCATCATAATCCCCATGTGATGCAATACTACCAGCGTTTCAACTATGTACTTGGCATTTATTACGTAATCTATTGGTATTTTATAATGTAAGTTTTATTATATCCAGTAGATTTTTAGAAGTTTATGAAATGTGGTTTTGGATGTATTTATTGCATTTAATTCTGCGATGAGGATGATGTTAGCGCTTCATAAGTAAATAATGATGCTAGGAGGACCAATTCCTTCCAGGAATATTAGAAAGCAAATCTCTCTCTGGCTGGTCACAGCTTTACATGTTCATTGCCTAGTATCTTACATGGGGATGGTCTTTGCTGGATGAAGTCACTGATACCCGCAGATGAGAATTCATCTTTATATAAGGCACCAGTAAGGTAAATTAGACCTAACCCTATAAATACATGCAGCATTGGCGATAGACTTGTGTGAGTGCTAGAATAACCCTGAAGCTCTTGCATGAGCTGATCATGTACTCATAAGTAGTTGCGTTATAGCAACTGAAGCACTTGCATGTTGTTATTTGTTGCGTTCTCCATCAGATTACATAAATCAGGATTAAAGGGATATTAAACCCAGAAATTTTCTTTCATTATTCAGATAGAGAATACAATTTTTAAAAAGTTTCCAGTTTACTTCTATTATCAAATTGTTATTCTTTGTTGAAGGGATACCTAGGTAGGTAGCGTGCACATGCCTGAAGCACTACATGACAGGAAATAGTGCTGCCATCTAGTGCCCCTGCTAATGTATAACATTGTTGCAAAACTGCTGCCATATAGAGCTGCAGAAACGTGCAGACTCATAAGCTTACTTTACTGCTTTTCAACAAAGGATAACAAGAAAACGAAGAAAATTTGATAACAGAAGTAAATTGGAAAGTTGTTTAAAATTGTATGTTCTATCTGAATCATAAAAGAAATAAAATTGGGGTTTATGTCCCTTTAACTATTCTTGCTTTGAGACTGGTTAGAGGGTCAGAAACTCTAATTCTGTTTTTTGCTGAGCTATAAAAAATTGTCCAGACTCAATTATTCCCATCTCCTCTACAATATATTCCTTTAATACTGGCATTGGCTATAATTTAAATATCAAGATGGCTACACTTTCCTGCAGAATATGTAAGTCTGTTCTTATTTTGACTCTCATACATGCTTTGTAAATGTGTGCCCCATCATGAAAAAAAAAATGCCCCCCCCCCACTTCATTTGTTCTTGAGCCGACCCTGGTAACAGAGATCGCATTATAGCACCCATGAACATAAAATATGCAGGTATGAAATTAAACATATTGGGGACTTAAAGGGACACTAAACCCAAAAAATTTCTTTCGTGATTCAGAAAGAGAATTCAATTTTAAACAACTTTACAATTTACTTCTATTATCTAATATGCTTTATTTTTTAGATATCCTTTGTTAAAAAAATAGCAATGCACATGGGTGAGTCAATAACACGAGGCATCTATGTGCAGGCACCAATCAGCAGCTACTGAGCCTATCTAGATATGCTATTCAGCAAAGAATATCAAGAGAATGAAGCAAAATAGATAATAGAAGTAAATTAGAAAGTTGTTTAAAATGGCATGCTCTATCTAAATCACGAAATAAAAAATGTGGGTTTAATGTCCCTTTAAGAAATACCCATATAAATATGAATTTTACATAGATCAAATTCATGTTGCAATAATACAGTCACGCATATAATGATTAAATCTGAGAAGATATAACATGATATTGAACCTTAGAGGGAAAAACATCATTTATGTAAGAACTTACCTGATAAATTCATTTCTTTCATGGTGGCAAGAGTCCACAAGCTAGTTACCAAACCTCAAATGCCTATAAATATACCACCTCCCTCACTCATACATCAGCTTAACATATAGCCAAGTTAGTGAGGTGACTAAGGAGTAAAAGCATAAAAAAGAGGAACGGGATAAATAACGTGCTTTATACAAAAAAATAAATAAAAAAAATGGGTGGGTCTTATGACCCTTGCCACCATGAAAGAAATTAATTTATCAGGTAAGTTCTTACATAAATTATGTTTTTTTAATATACGTGGCGAGAGTACACAAGCTACTTACTCATGGGATATAATGCCCAAGATGTGGAAGTCCACAAGTAACTATAGAGGGAGGGATAAAATAAAAAAACAACTATTTCCGCTGAGAAATTAAATCCAAAAAAATAAATTTTCTTAAACATTAAAAAAAAACATAATTTATGTAAGAACTTACCTGATAAATTCATTTCTTTCATATTGGCAAGAGTCCATGAGCTAGTGACGTATGGGATATACAATCCTTCCAGGAGGGGCAAAGTTTCCCAAACCTCAAAATGCCTATAAATACACCACTCACCACACCCACAATTCAGTTTTAACGAATAGCCAAGTAGTGGGGTGAAAAAGAAAGGAGTAAAAAGCATCAACAAAGGAATTCGGAAGTAATTGTGCTTTATACAAAAAAATCATAACCACTATAAAAAGGGTGGGCCTCATTGACTCTTGCCAATATGAAAGAAATGAATTTATCAGGTAAGTTCTTACATAAATTATGTTTTCTTTCATGTAATTGGCAAGAGTCCATGAGCTAGTGACGTATGGGATATCAATACCCAAGATGTGGAACTCCATGCAAGAGTCACTAGAGAGGGAGGGATAAAAATAAACAACAGCCAAATGCTGAAAAAATAATCCACAACCCAAAATATAAATTTTTCTCATGAAGAAAAGAAAAACTTAAAACATCAGCAGAAGAATCAAACTGAAACAGCTGCATAAAGAACTTTTCTACCAAAAACTGCTTCAGAAGAAGCAAATACATCAAAACGGTAGAATTTAGTAAATGTATGCAAAGAGGACCAAGTTGCTGCTTTGCAAATCTGATCAACTGAAGCTTCATTCTTAAAAGTCCACAAAGTGGAGACTGATCTAGTAGAATGAGCTGTAATTCTCTGAGGCGGGGCTTGACCCGACTCCAAATAAGCTTGATGAATCAAAAGCTTTAACCAAGAGGCCAAGGAAATAGCAGAGGCCTTCTGACCTTTCCTAGGACCAGAAAAAATAACAAATAGACTAGAAGTCTTCCTGAAATCTTTAGTAGCTTCAACATAATATTTCAAAGCTCTCGCCACATCCAAAGAATGTAAGGATCTTTCCAAAGAATTCTTAGGATTAGGACACAAGGAAGGGACAACAATTTCTCTACTAATGTTGTTAGAATTCACAACCATAGGTAAAAATTCAAATGAAGTCCGCAAAACCGCCTTATCCTGATGAAAAATCAGAAAAGGAGATTCACAAGAAAGAGCAGATAGCTCAGAAACTCTTCTAGCAGATGAGATGGCAAAAAGGAACAACACTTTGCAAGAAAGTAGTTAATGTCCAAAGAATGCATAGGCTCAAATGGAGGAGCCTGTAAAGCCCTCAAAACCAAATTAAGACTCCAAGGAGGAGAGATTGATTTAATGACAGGCTTAAATACGAACTAAAGCCTGTACAAAACAGTTAATATCAGGAAGTTTAGCAATCTTTCTGTGAATAAAACAGAAGAGCAGCGATTTGTCCCTTCAAGGAACTTGCGGACAAAACCTTATCCAAACCATCCTGAAGAAACTGTAAAATTCTTGCAACTCTAAAAGAATGCCAAGAGAATTTATGAGAAGAACACCATGAAATGTAAGTCTTCCAAACTCGATAATAAATCTTTCAAGAGATAGATTTACCAGCTTGTAACATAGTATTAATCACTGAGTCAGAGAAACCTCTATAACTAAGTACTAAGCGATCAATTTCCATACTTTCAAATTTATTGATTTGAAAATCTGATGGAAAAATAGACCTTGAGACAGTAGGTCCGGCCTTAACAGAAGTGGCCAAGGTGGGCATCAGGACATCCGAACAACACGCGCATAGCAAAACCTGTGAGGCCATGCTGGAGCCACCAGCAACACAAACGATTGTTCCATGATGATTCTGGAGATCACTCTTGGAAGAAGAACTAGAGGCGGGAAAATATAAGCAGGTTGATAACACCAAGGAAGTGTCAGCGCACCCACTGCTTCCGCCTGAAAATCTCTGAACCTGGACAGGCATCTGGGAAGTCTCATGTTTAGATGAGAGGCCATCAGATCTATCTGTAGAAGACCCCATATCTGAACAATCTGAGAAAACACATCTGGATGGAGAAACCACTCCCCAGGATGTAAGTCTGAGGCTGAGATAATCCACCACCCAATGTCTATACCTGGGATATACACCGCAGAAATTAGACAGGAGCTGGATTCCGCCCAAGCAAGTATCCGAGATACTTCTTTCATAGCTTGTGGACTGTGAGACCCACCCTGCTGATTGACAAATGCCACTGTATATGATATTGTCTGTTTGAAAATAAATTAACAGTTCTCTCTTCAACAGAGGCCAAAACTAAAGAGCTCTGAGAATTGCACGGAGTTCTAAAATATTGATTGGTAATCTCGCCTCTTGAGATTTACAAACCCCTTGCGCTGTCAGAGATCCCCAAACAGCTCCCCAACCTGAAAGACTTGCATCTTTAGAGATCATAGTCTAGGTTAGCCAAACAAAGAAGCCCCTTGAACTAAACGCTGGTGATTTACCACCACGTCATAGAGTGTCAAACATTGGGATTTAAGGATATTAATTGTGATATCTTTGTATAATCCCTGCACCATGGATTCAGCAAACAAAGCTGGAGAGGTCTCATGTGAGAACGAATCGCGTCCAATGCTGCAGTCATGAGACCTAAATTTTCCATGCACATAACCACTGAAGGGAATGACTGAGACTGAAGGTGCCGAGAGGCTGCAACCACTTTCAAACGTCTCTTGTCTGTTAGAGACAGAGTCATGGACACTGAATCTATCTGGAAACCTAAAAAGGTGACCCTTGTCTGAGGAATCAAGAAACTTTTTGGAAAATTGATCCTCTAACCATGTTTCCGAAGAAACAACACTAGTTGATGTTCTGAACATCTCTTGCCCAAGCCTGAGCAAAGAGAGAAAATCTGCCCCCTACTAGATCCGGTCCCGGATCGGGGGCTACCCCTTCATGCTGTCTTGGTGGCAGCAGCAGGCTTCTTGGCCTGTTTACCCTTGTTCCAAGTCTGATTAGGTCTCCAGACTGACTCGGATTGAGCAAAATTCCCCCCTTGTTTTGCGGCAGGGGAAGAGGAAGAGGGACCACCTTTGAAGTTCCGAAAGGAACAAAAATTGTTTTGTTTGGTCCTCATCTTATTTGTCTTATCCTGAGGAAGGGCATGGCCTTTTCCTCCAGTGATGTCTGAAATGATCTCTTTCAGTTCAGGCCCGAATAGGGTCTTACCCTTGAAAGGGATGGCTAACAGCTTAGCTTTTGATAACGCATCAGCAGACCAGGACTTAAGCCATAATGTTCTAAGCGCTAAAATGGCAAAACCTGAATTTTTCGACGCTAATTTAGTCCAGTTGAAAGGCGGCATCTGTAATGAAAGAATTAGCTAGCTTGAGAGCCCTAACTCTATCCAGAATATCTACTATATCAATGGGGTCTCAACCTGAAGAGCCTCCTCCAGAGCCTCGAACCAAAAGGACGCTGCAGTAGTTACAGGAACAATGCACACTATAGGTTGGAGAAGAAAACCCTGATGAACAAATATTTCCTTTAGGAGACCCTCTAATTTTTTATCCATAGGATCTTTGAAAGCACAACTGTCCTCAATAGGTATAGCTGTACGCTTAGCCAGGGTAGAAATAGCTCCCTCCACCTTAGGGACCGTCTGCCACGAGTCCCGCATGGTGTCTGATATGGGAAACATTTTCTTAAAAGTAGGAGGGGGAGCGAACGTAATACCTGGTCTATCCCACTCCTTAGTAACAATGTCCGAAATCCTCTTAGGGACCAGAAAAACATCAGTGTAGGCAGGAACCTCTAGAAATCTGTCCATTTTACACAATTTCTCTGGAACTACAATAGGGTCACAATCATCCAGAGTCGCTAAAACCTCCCTGAGCAATAAGCGGAGGTGTTCTAGTTTAAATTTAAAAGCCGTCATATCTGAGTCTGTCTGAGGGAACATATTTCCTGAATCAGAAATCTCTCCCTCAGCCAGCAAATCCCTCACCCCCCAACTCAGAGCATTGTGAGGGTACATCGGATATGGCTAATAAAGTGTCAGAGGGCTCAGCGTTTGTTCTCACTCCAGACCTACTGCGCTTCCCCTGCAACCCAGGCAGCTTAGATAAAACCTCTGTGAGGGTAGTATTCATAACTGTGGCCATATCATGCAGGGTGAAAGAATTAGACGCACTAGAAGTACTTGGCGTTGCTTGTGCGGGCGTTAATGGTTGTGACACTTGGGGAGAATTAGATGGCATAACCTGATTCCCTTCTGACTGAGAATCATCCTGTGACATACTTTTAGTAGCTAAAATATGTTCTTTGCAATTTATTGACCTTTCAGTGTATGAGAGACACATTCTAAGTGGAGGTTCCACAATGGCTTCTAAACATTTTGAACATTGACTTTCCTCAATGTCAGACATGTTGAACAGGCTAGTAATGACTACAAACAAGCATGAAAACACTTTATTTAGTGAAAAAAATAACAATCTTAAAAAACGGTACTGCGCCTTTAAGCGAAAAAAAGCATACACGTTCTGCAAAACAGCTTTAAAATGCACAACATTTTTCAAAAGTTTGCAAGCAGACACCATATATGTAGTTAAGATTGCCCCACAAAGAATTTTAACATTTAACCCTTTGATGTGCAAACCGGATTGAAATTAGGCTTAAATCCGGAAAAAAAAACCCTCAGCACCTTGCCACAGCCCTGCTGTGGCCCTACCTGCCCTCAGGGATAGCAAATATGGGGTTAAAGCTTCGATTTGGCCCAAAACATTCACCAGGGCCCTCAGGAGTTGGAGCTTGCTGCTCTCTGAGAGAAAATAACTGCGCATCTGAGGCGCAAAAAACAGAATTTATGTTTACCTGATAAATTACTTTCTCCAACGGTGTGTCCGGTCCACGGCGTCATCCTTACTTGTGGGGATATTCTCTTCCCCAACAGGAAATGGCAAAGAGCCCAGCAAAGCTGGTCACATGATCCCTCCTAGGCTCCGCCTACCCCAGTCATTCGACCGACGTTAAGGAGGAATATTTGCATAGGAGAAACCATATGGTACCGTGGTGACTGTAGTTAAAGAAAATAAATTATCAGACCTGATTAAAAAAACCAGGGCGGGCCGTGGACCGGACACACCGTTGGAGAAAGTAATTTATCAGGTAAACATAAATTCTGTTTTCTCCAACATAGGTGTGTCCGGTCCACGGCGTCATCCTTACTTGTGGGAACCAATACCAAAGCTTTAGGACACGGATGAAGGGAGGGAGCAAATCAGGTCACCTAAATGGAAGGCACCACGGCTTGCAAAACCTTTCTCCCAAAAATAGCCTCAGAAGAAGCAAAAGTATCAAACTTGTAAAATTTGGTAAAAGTGTGCAGTGAAGACCAAGTCGCTGCCCTACATATCTGATCAACAGAAGCCTCGTTCTTGAAGGCCCATGTGGAAGCCACAGCCCTAGTGGAATGAGCTGTGATTCTTTCGGGAGGCTGCCGTCCGGCAGTCTCATAAGCCAATCTGATGATGCTTTTAATCCAAAAAGAGAGAGAGGTAGAAGTTGCTTTTTGCCCTCTCCTTTTACCGGAATAAACAACAAACAAGGAAGATGTTTGTCTAAAATCCTTTGTAGCATCTAAATAGAATTTTAGAGCGCGAACAACATCCAAATTGTGCAACAAACGTTCCTTCTTTGAAACTGGTTTCGGACACAGAGAAGGTACGATAATCTCCTGGTTAATGTTTTTATTAGAAACAACTTTTGGAAGAAAACCAGGTTTAGTACGTAAAACCACCTTATCTGCATGGAACACCAGATAAGGAGGAGAACACTGCAGAGCAGATAATTCTGAAACTCTTCTAGCAGAAGAAATTGCAACTAAAAACAAAACTTTCCAAGATAATATCTTAATATCAACGGAATGCAAGGGTTCAAACGGAACCCCCTGAAGAACTGAAAGAACTAAATTGAGACTCCAAGGAGGAGTCAAAGGTTTGTAAACAGGCTTAATTCTAACCAGAGCCTGAACAAAGGCTTGAACATCTGGCACAGCGGCCAGCTTTTTGTGAAGTAACACAGACAAGGCAGAAATCTGTCCCTTCAGGGAACTTGCAGATAGTCCTTTGTCCAATCCTTCTTGAAGGAAGGATAGAATCCTAGGAATCTTAACCTTGTCCCAAGGGAATCCTTTAGATTCACACCAACAGATATATTTTTTCCAAATTTTGTGGTAAATCTTTCTAGTTACAGGCTTTCTGGCCTGAACAAGAGTATCGATAACAGAATCTGAGAACCCTCGCTTCGATAAGATCAAGCGTTCAATCTCCAAGCAGTCAGCTGGAGTGAAACCAGATTCGGATGTTCGAACGGACCCTGAACAAGAAGGTCTCGTCTCAAAGGTAGCTTCCAAGGTGGAGCCGATGACATATTCACCAGATCTGCATACCAAGTCCTGCGTGGCCACGCAGGAGCTATCAAGATCACCGACGCCCTCTCCTGATTGATCCTGGCTACCAGCCTGGGGATGAGAGGAAACGGCGGGAACACATAAGCTAGTTTGAAGGTCCAAGGTGCTACTAGTGCATCCACTAGAGCCGCCTTGGGATCCCTGGATCTGGACCCGTAGCAAGGAACTTTGAAGTTCTGACGAGAGGCCATCAGATCCATGTCTGGAATGCCCCACAGCTGAGTGACTTGGGCAAAGATTTCCGGATGGAGTTCCCACTCCCCCGGATGCAATGTCTGACGACTCAGAAAATCCGCTTCCCAATTTTCCACTCCTGGGATGTGGATAGCAGACAGGTGGCAGGAGTGAGACTCCGCCCATAGAATGATTTTGGTCACTTCTTCCATCGCCAGGGAACTCCTTGTTCCCCCCTGATGGTTGATGTACGCAACAGTTGTCATGTTGTCTGATTGAAACCGTATGAACTTGGCCCTCGCTAGCTGAGGCCAAGCCTTGAGAGCATTGAATATCGCTCTCAGTTCCAGAATATTTATCGGTAACAGAGATTCTTCCCGAGACCAAAGACCCTGAGCTTTCAGGGATCCCCAGACCGCGCCCCAGCCCATCAGACTGGCGTCGGTCGTGACAATGACCCACTCTGGTCTGCGGAATGTCATCCCTCGTGACAGGTTGTCCAGGGACAGCCACCAACGGAGTGAGTCTCTGGTCCTCTGATTTACTTGTATCTTCGGAGACAAGTCTGTATAGTCCCCATTCCACTGACTGAGCATGCACAGTTGTAATGGTCTTAGATGAATGCGCGCAAAAGGAACTATGTCCATTGCCGCTACCATCAACCCGATCACTTCCATGCACTGAGCTATGGAAGGAAGAGGAACGGAATGAAGTATCCGACAAGAGTCTAGAAGCTTTGTTTTTCTGGCCTCTGTCAGAAAAATCCTCATTTCTAAGGAGTCTATTATTGTTCCCAAGAAGGGAACCCTTGTTGACGGAGATAGAGAACTCTTTTCCACGTTCACTTTCCATCCGTGAGATCTGAGAAAGGCCAGGACAATGTCCGTGTGAGCCTTTGCTTGAGGAAGGGACGACGCTTGAATTAGAATGTCGTCCAGGTAAGGTACTACAGCAATGCCCCTTGGTCTTAGCACAGCTAGAAGGGACCCTAGTACCTTTGTGAAAATCCTTGGAGCAGTGGCTAATCCGAAAGGAAGCGCCACGAACTGGTAATGTTTGTCCAGGAATGCGAACCTCAGGAACCGATGATGTTCCTTGTGGATAGGAATATGTAGATACGCATCCTTTAAATCCACCGTGGTCATGAATTGACCTTCCTGGATGGAAGGAAGAATAGTTCGAATGGTTTCCATCTTGAACGATGGAACCTTGAGAAACTTGTTTAAGATCTTGAGATCTAAGATTGGTCTGAACGTTCCCTCTTTTTTGGGAACTATGAACAGATTGGAGTAGAACCCTATCCCTTGTTCTCTTAATGGAACAGGATGAATCACTCCCATTTTTAACAGGTCTTCTACACAATGTAAGAATGCCTGTCTTTTTATATGGTCTGAAGACAACTGAGACCTGTGGAACCTCCCCCTTGGGGGAAGTCCCTTGAATTCCAGAAGATAACCTTGGGAGACTATTTCTAGCGCCCAGGGATCCAGAACATCTCTTGCCCAAGCCTGAGCGAAGAGAGAGAGTCTGCCCCCCACCAGATCCGGTCCCGGATCGGGGGCCAACATTTCATGCTGTCTTGGTAGCAGTGGCAGGTTTCTTGGCCTGCTTACCCTTGTTCCAGCCTTGCATTGGTCTCCAAGCTGGCTTGGCTTGAGAAGTATTACCCTCTTGCTTAGAGGACGTAGCACTTTGGGCTGGTCCGTTTCTACGAAAGGGACGAAAATTAGGTTTATTTTTTGCCTTGAAAGGCCGATCCTGAGGAAGGGCGTGGCCCTTACCCCCAGTGATATCAGAGATAATCTCTTTCAAGTCAGGGCCAAACAGCGTTTTCCCCTTGAAAGGAATGTTAAGTAGCTTGTTCTTGGAAGACGCATCAGCCGACCAAGATTTCAACCAAAGCGCTCTGCGCGCCACAATAGCAAACCCAGAATTCTTAGCCGCTAACCTAGCCAATTGCAAAGTGGCGTCTAGGGTGAAAGAATTAGCCAATTTGAGAGCATTGATTCTGTCCATAATCTCCTCATAAGGAGGAGAATCACTATCGACCGCCTTTATCAGCTCATCGAACCAGAAACATGCGGCTGTAGCGACAGGGACAATGCATGAAATTGGTTGTAGAAGGTAACCCTGCTGAACAAACATCTTTTTAAGCAAACCTTCTAATTTTTTATCCATAGGATCTTTGAAAGCACAACTATCCTCTATGGGTATAGTGGTGCGTTTGTTTAAAGTGGAAACCGCTCCCTCGACCTTGGGGACTGTCTGCCATAAGTCCTTTCTGGGGTCGACCATAGGAAACAATTTTTTAAATATGGGGGGAGGGACGAAAGGAATACCGGGCCTTTCCCATTCTTTATTAACAATGTCCGCCACCCGCTTGGGTATAGGAAAAGCTTCTGGGAGCCCCGGCACCTCTAGGAACTTGTCCATTTTACATAGTTTCTCTGGGATGACCAACTTGTCACAATCATCCAGAGTGGATAATACCTCCTTAAGCAGAATGCGGAGATGTTCCAACTTAAATTTAAATGCAATCACATCAGGTTCAGCTTGTTGAGAAATGTTCCCTGAATCAGTAATTTCTCCCTCAGACAAAACCTCCCTGGCCCCATCAGACTGGGTTGGGGGCCCTTCAGAAATATTGTTATCAGCGTCGTCATGCTCTTCAGTATCTAAAACAGAGCAGTCGCGCTTACGCTGATAAGGGTTCATTTTGGCTAAAATGTTTTTGACAGAATTATCCATTACAGCCGTTAATTGTTGCATAGTAAGGAGTATTGGCGCGCTAGATGTACTAGGGGCCTCCTGAGTGGGCAAGACTCGTGTAGACGAAGGAGGGAATGATGCAGTACCATGCTTACTCCCCTCACTTGAGGAATCATCTTGGGCATCATTGTCATTATCACATAAATCACATTTATTTAAATGAATAGGAATTCTGGCTTCCCCACATTCAGAACACAGTCTATCTGGTAGTTCAGACATGTTAAACAGGCATAAACTTGATAACAAAGTACAAAAAACGTTTTAAAATAAAACCGTTACTGTCACTTTAAATTTTAAACTGAACACACTTTATTACTGCAATTGCGAAAAAACATGAAGGAATTGTTCAAAATTCACCAAATTTTCACCACAGTGTCTTAAAGCCTTAAAAGTATTGCACACCAAATTTGGAAGCTTTAACCCTTAAAATAACGGAACCGGAGCCGTTTTGAACTTTAACCCCTTTACAGTCCCTGGTATCTGCTTTGCTGAGACCCAACCAAGCCCCAAGGGGAATACGATACCAAATGACGCCTTCAGAAAGTCTTTTCTAAGTATCAGAGCTCCTCTCACATGCGACTGCATGCCATGCCTCTCAAAAACAAGTGCGCAACACCGGCGCGAAAATGAGGCTCTGCCTATGCTTTGGGAAAGCCCCTAAAGAATAAGGTGTCTAAAACAGTGCCTGCCGATATTATTATATCAAAATACCCAGAGAAAATGATTCCTCAAGGCTAAATATGTGTTAATAATGAATCGATTTAGCCCAGAAAAAGTCCACAGTCTTAATAAGCCCTTTTTGAAGCCCTTATTTACGATCGTAATAAATATGGCTTACCGGATCCCATAGGGAAAATGACAGCTTCCAGCATTACATCGTCTTGTTAGAATGTGTCATACCTCAAGCAGCAAAAGTCTGCACACTGTTCCCCCAACTGAAGTTAATTGCTCTCAACAGTCCTGTGTGGAACAGCCATGGATTTTAGTGACGGTTGCTAAAATCATTTTCCTCATACAAACAGAAATCTTCATCTCTTTTCTGTTTCTGAGTAAATAGTACATACCAGCACTATTTTAAAATAACAAACTCTTGATTGAATAATAAAAACTACAGTTAAACACTAAAAAACTCTAAGCCATCTCCGTGGAGATGTTGCCTGTACAACGGCAAAGAGAATGACTGGGGTAGGCGGAGCCTAGGAGGGATCATGTGACCAGCTTTGCTGGGCTCTTTGCCATTTCCTGTTGGGGAAGAGAATATCCCCACAAGTAAGGATGACGCCGTGGACCGGACACACCTATGTTGGAGAAATAGGCCCCGCCCATCTCACTCGATTTCTCTACAGCCTCAATGAACAGCACCAGAGCGGTTTTCAACTAGCCATGTGGGTTCTGAGACCCAAAAAAATAAGCCAAGCCAAGTGTACCCTTAAAGTTGCCCAAAACGTTATTGCCCACAAAACGTTAAACAGCGCTCACAGATCATAAAACGTTTGCCCACAAACATTTACAACTCAGTGTCAACCATTTTTGTAATTAGCCCCTTATGCAAGCTTAGTAATGCCCTTCTAATTAGCTCTTAGGATTACTGCTTACCCTTACCCTCATGGGGATAATGTCAGCCTTTCTGAAATACACAGTCTCTCCAGAAAAATATGACTGAACATACCTCACTTCTGCAAAGCATGAAAACGTTCCTCACACTGAAGTTTCCTGTACTCCTCAGCCTCTGTGGGAACAGCACTGGACCTTAGTTACAAATGCTAAGATCATCATCCTCTAGGCAGAAGTCTTCATCCATCTGATGCCTGAGAGTAAATAGTACACACCGGTACCATTTAAAATAACAAACTCTTGCTTGAAGAAATTAAAAACTAATATTTTATCACCTCTTTCACTTTACCCTTCCTAGTACTTAGAGTAGTCAAAGAGAATGACTGGGGGTGGAGCTAAGGGAGGAGCTATATAGACAGCTCTGCTGTGGTGCTCTTTGCCACTTCCTGTTTGGAAGGATAATATCCCACAAGTAAAGGATGAATCCGTGGACTCGTCTTACCTTATAGAAGAAAACATAATTTATGCTTACCTGATAAATTCCTTTCTTCTGTAGTGTGATCAGTCCACGGGTCATCATTACTTGTGGGATATTAACTGCTCCCCTACAGGAAGTGCAAGAGGATTCACCCAGCAGAGTTGCTATATAGCTCCTCCCCTCTACGTCACCTCCAGTCATTCGACCAAGGACCAACGAGAAAGGAGAAGCCAAGGGTGTAGTGGTGACTGGAGTATAATTTAAAAAATATTTACCTGCCTTAAAAAACAGGGCGGGCCGTGGACTGATCACACTACAGAAGAAAGGAATTTATCAGGTAAGCATAAATTATGTTTTCTTCTGTTAAGTGTGATCAGTCCACGGGTCATCATTACTTGTGGGATACCAATACCAAAGCAAAAGTACACGGATGACGGGAGGGATAGGCAGGCTCTTTATACAGAAGGAACCACTGCCTGAAGAACCTTTCTCCCAAAAATAGCCTCCGAGGAAGCAAAAGTGTCAAATTTGTAAAATTTGGAAAAAGTATGAAGCGAAGACCAAGTTGCAGCCTTGCAAATCTGTTCAACAGAGGCCTCATTCTTAAAGGCCCAAGTGGAAGCCACAGCTCTAGTGGAATGAGCTGTAATTCTTTCAGGAGGCTGCTGTCCAGCAGTCTCATAAGCTAAACGAATTATGCTACGAAGCCAAAAAGAGAGAGAGGTAGCAGAAGCTTTTTGACCTCTCCTCTGACCAGAGTAAACGACAAACAGGGAAGACGTTTGTCGAAAATCTTTAGTTGCCTGTAAATAAAATTTAAGGGCACGAACTACATCCAGATTGTGCAAAAGACGTTCCTTCCTCGAAGAAGGATTTGGGCACAAGGATGGAACAACAATCTCCTGATTGATATTCCTGTTAGTGACTACCTTAGGTAAGAACCCAGGCTTAGTACGCAGAACTACCTTATCCGAGTGAAAAATCAAATAAGGAGAATCACAATGTAAGGCTGATAACTCAGAGACTCTTCGAGCCGAGGAAATAGCCATTAAAAATAGAACTTTCCAAGATAACAACTTTATATCAATGGAATGAAGGGGTTCAAACGGAACACCCTGTAAAACGTTAAGAACAAGGTTTAAACTCCATGGTGGAGCCACAGCTTTAAACACAGGTTTAATCCTGGCCAAAGCCTGACAAAAAGCCTGAACGTCTGGAACTTCTGACAGACGCTTGTGTAACAGAATGGACAGAGCTGAGATCTGTCCCTTTAAGGAACTAGCGGATAACCCCTTTTCTAAACCTTCTTGTAGAAAAGACAATATCCTAGGAATCCTAACCTTACTCCAAGAGTAACCTTTGGATTCGCACCAATATAGGTATTTACGCCATATTTTATGGTAAATCTTTCTGGTGACAGGCTTCCTAGCCTGTATTAAGGTATCAATAACTGACTCAGAAAAACCACGCTTTGATAAGATCAAGCGTTCAATTTCCAAGCAGTCAGCTTCAGAGAAGTTAGATTTGATGTTTGAAAGGACCCTGAATCAGAAGGTCCTGTTTCAGAGGTAACGACCAAGGTGGACAGAATGACATGTCCACCAGATCTGTATACCAAGTCCTGCGTGGCCATGCAGGCGCTATTAGAATCACTGATGCTTTCTCCTGTTTGATTCTGGCAATCAATCGAGGAAGCATCGGGAAAGGTGGAAACACATAAGCCATCCTGAAGGTCCATGGTGCTGTCAAGGCATCTATCAGGACCGCTCCCGGATCCCTGGATCTGGACCCGTAGCGCGGAAGCTTGGCGTTCTGTCGAGACGCCATGAGATCTATCTCTGGTTTGCCCCAACGTGGAAGTATTTGGGCAAAGACCTCTGGATGAAGTTCCCACTCCCCCGGATGAAAAGTCTGACGACTTAAGAAATCCGCCTCCCAGTTCTCCACTCCCGGGATGTGGATTGCAGACAGGTGGCAAGAGTGAGACTCTGCCCAGCGAATTATCTTCGATACTTCCATCATTGCTAGGGAGCTTCTTGTCCCTCCCTGATGGTTGATATAAGCTACAGTCGTGATGTTGTCCGACTGGAACCTGATGAACCCCCGAGTTGCTAACTGGGGCCAAGCCAGAAGAGCATTGAGGACTGCTCTCAATTCCAGAATGTTTATTGGAAGAAGACTCTCCTCCTGATTCCATAGTCCCTGAGCCTTCAGAGAATTCCAGACAGCGCCCCAACCTAGTAGGCTGGCGTCTGTTGTTACAATTGACCAGTCTGGCCTGCTGAATGGCATTCCCCTGGACAGATGTGGCCGATAAAGCCACCATAGAAGAGAATTTCTGGTCTCTTGAATGGAATGAAGGACACGGCATGCATTTTGAAGTTTTGTTAACCTGTCCTCTGTCAGGTAAATCTTCATTTCTACAGAATCTATCAGAGTCCCCAGGAAGGGAACTCTTGTGAGTGGAAAGAGAGAACTTTTCTCTTCGTTCACTTTCCATCCATGCGACCTTAGAAATGCCAGTACTATCTCTGTATGAGATTTGGCAGTTTGAAAGCTTGAAGCTTGTATCAGTATGTCGTCTAAGTACGGAGCTACTGAAATTCCTCGCGGTCTTAGTACCGCCAGAAGAGTGCCCAGAACCTTTGTGAAGATTCTTGGAGCCGTAGCCAGTCCGAATGGAAGAGCTACAAACTGGTAATGCCTGTCTAAAAAGGCAAACCTTAGATACCGGTAATGACTTCTGTGAATCGGTATGTGAAGATAAGCATCCTTTAAATCCACTGTGGTCAAGTACTGACCCTCTTGGATCATGGGCAAAATTGTTCGAATAGTTTCCATCTTGAACGATGGAACTCTTAGGAATTTGTTTAGGATCTTTAAATCCAAGATTGGCCTGAAGGTTCCCTCTTTTTGGGAACTACAAACAGATTTGAGTAAAACCCTTGTCCTTGTTCCAACCGCGGAACTGGATGGATCACTCCCATTAATAAAAGATCTTGTATGCAGCGTAGAAACGCTTCCTTCTTTGTTAGGTTTGTTGACAACCTTGACAGATGAAATCTCCCTCTTGGGGGAGAGGATTTGAAGTCCAGAAGGTATCCCTGAGATATGATCTCTAACGCCCAGGGATCCTGAACATCTCTTGCCCAAGCCTGGGCGAAGAGGGAAAGTCTGCCCCCCACTAGATCCGGTCCCGGATCGGGGGCCCTCAATTCATGCTGTCTTAGGGGCAGCAGCAGGTTTTCTGGCCTGTTTGCCCCTGTTCCAGGACTGGTTAGGTTTCCAGCCTTGTCTGTAGCGAGCAACAGCTCCTTCCTGTTTTGGTGCAGAGGAAGTTGATGCTGCTCCTGCTTTGAAATTACGAAAGGAACGAAAATTGGACTGTCTAGCCTTGGCTTTGGCCTTGTCCTGAGGCAGGGCATGACCTTTACCTCCTGTAATGTCATCAATAATCTCTTTCAAGCCGGGCCCGAATAAGGTCTGCCCTTTGAAAGGAATATTAAGCAATTTAGATTTAGACGTAACATCAGCTGACCAGGATTTTAGCCACAGAGCTCTGCGTGCCTGAATGGCGAATCCTGAATTTTTAGCCGCAAGTTTAGTTAAATGTACTACGGCATCTGAAATAAATGAATTAGCTAACTTAAGGAATTTAAGTTTGTGTGTGATGTCATCTAGTGTGGATGATTGAAGTGTCTCTTCCAGAGACTCAAACCAAAATGCTGCTGCAGCCGTGACAGGCGCAATACATGCAAGAGGTTGCAATATAAACCCTTGTTGAACAAACATTTTCTTAAGGTAACCCTCTAATTTTTTATCCATTGGATCTGAAAAAGCACAGCTATCCTCCACTGGGATAGTGGTACGCTTAGCTAAAGTAGAAACTGCTCCCTCCACCTTAGGGACCATTTGCCATAAGTCCCGTGTGGCGGCGTCTATTGGAAACATTTTTCTGAATATAGGAGGGGGTGAGAAAGGCACACCGGGTCTATCCCACTCCTTAGTAACAATGTCAGTAAGTCTCTTAGGTATAGGAAAAACGTCAGTACTCGTCGGTACCGCAAAATATTTATCCAACCTACACATTTTTTCTGGGATTGCAACTGTGTTACAATCATTCAGAGCCGCTAATACCTCCCCTAGTAACACACGGAGGTTCTCAAGCTTAAATTTAAAATTTGAAATGTCTGAGTCCAGTTTATTTGGATCAGAACCGTCACCCACAGAATGAAGCTCTCCGTCTTCACGTTCTGCAAACTGTGACGCAGTATCAGACATGGCCCTTGCATTATCAGCGCACTCTGTTCTCATCCCAGAGTGATCACGTTTACCTCTTAGTTCTGGTAGTTTAGCCAAAACTTCAGTCATAACAGTAGCCATATCTTGTAATGTGATTTGTAATGGCCGCCCAGATGCACTCGGCGCTACAATATCACGCACCTCCTGAGCGGGAGATGCAGGTACTGACACGTGAGGCGAGTTAGTCGGCATAACTCTCCCCTCGTTGTTTGGTGAAATATGTTCAATTTGTACAGATTGACTATTTTTTAAAGTAGCATCAATACATTTAGTACATAAATTTCTATTGGGCTCCACTTTGGCATTAACACATATAGCACAGAGATATTCCTCTGAATCAGACATGTTTAACACACTAGCAAATAAACAGCAACTTGGAAATACTTTTCAAAGTAATTTACAAATAATATGAAAACGAACTGTGCCTTTAAGAAGCACAGAAAATATTATAACAGATAAAATAATTAAGTTATAGCATCAATCTTTGTCAGAATATACAGTTTTAGCAAAGGATTGTTCCCCTCAGCAAATGATAACTAACCCAGGCAGCAGAAAAAAATACACAAATAAACGTTTTTTATATCACAGTCAATACAATCAGCACAGCTCTGCTGTGAATGATTACTTCCCTCAAAAAAGACTCTTGAGATCCCTGAACTCTGTAGAGATGAACCGGATCATGCAGGAAGAAAATGAACCTCTGACTGAGTTTTTCTGATGCATAGTGAAAGCACCAAAATGGCCCCTCCCCCACACACATAACAGTGAGAGGGATCAGTGAACTGCTCTAATTTAAATCAAAACTATTGCCAAGTGGAAAAAAAGTGCCCAAAACATTTTTTCACCCAGTACCTCAGAGAAAAAAACGTTTTTACATGCCAGCAAAAAAACGTTTTACCTCAATAATTAATTGTCATTTAAAACCTATTGCAAGTCCCTGCAAAATAGGTTAAGTCTATGTATACAGTTTAAAAGCCAGAGAAGTACCATTTCCCAGAAAACTGAAGTGTAAAATATACATACATGACAGCCTGATATCAGCTACATCTACTGCATTCAAGGCTGAGTTTACATTATAACGGTATGGCAGGATTTTCTCATCAATTCCATGTCAGAAAATAATAAACTGCTACATACCTCTTTGCAGATTAATCTGCCTGCTGTCCCCTGATCTGAAGTTTACCTCTCCTCAGATGGCCGAGAAACAGCAATATGATCTTAACTACTCCGGCTAAAATCATAGAAAAACTCAGGTAGATTCTTCTTCAAATTCTACCAGAGAAGGAATAACACACTCCGGTGCTATTATAAAATAACAAACTTTTGATTGAAGATATAAAAACTAAATATATCACCATAGTCCTCTCACACATCCTATCTAGTCGTTGGGTGCAAGAGAATGACTGGGGGTGACGTAGAGGGGAGGAGCTATATAGCAACTCTGCTGGGTGAATCCTCTTGCACTTCCTGTAGGGGAGCAGTTAATATCCCACAAGTAATGATGACCCGTGGACTGATCACACTTAACAGAAGAAAACAGAATTTACTAGTTCTAATATCAAGAGGACTAGTTTCCACGATATCCAAAATAATTAACACTTCTTTAACAAAGAACGAAAATACTTCATTTTAAATAAATAAGTAGATTTGTTAGTGTCAATATCTGAGGAAAGATCTTCTGAATCAGATAGATCCTCATCAGAAAAAGGATAATTCATTATGTTGTTGGTCATTTCATCAACCTTTTGAGAAGTTTTAAAAGACCTTTATATTAATTAGAAGGCAGAATAGCAGACAAAGCCTTCTGAATAGAATCAGTAACAAATTCTTTAAATTTCATAGGTATAACATGTACATTAAAAGTTGAAGAAACAACAATAGGAAATGTACTATTTACTGATGGACACAATATCTGCATGTAAAAGTTTATCATGATAACCAATACAATGACATTCTGAAATATAATGCACTTAGCTTTAGTAGAACCGACATCAGGCAGCAAAGTTCCAACAGATACTTCTGAGGCAGGATCAGATTGAGACATCTTGCAAAATTTAAAAAAAACAACAACAAAAAACATATAATGTAAAATTTGTTAATTTCCTTATATGAAAGTTTCAGGAATGGGAAAAAATGCAAATAGCATAGCCCTCTGACATAGAAAAAGGCAAGAAACAAAAGCAATGGGGCAATAAATAATGAAAAAAATTTTGGCGCCAAGTATGACGCACAACTGAAAAATTTTTTGGCGCCAACCATGTCCGGAAATGACACACTCGCGTAACTAATGACGCAACCCTGTGTGAAACCTCTGCATCAATTACGACGCCGGAAATGACGAACTTGCGTCAACGGACGTGCCTTTCACGCCAAAAAATTCTCACAATAAGAATGACGCAATAAAGAGTAGCATTTGGCGCACTCGCAACCCTAAGTCAGCCTGCAATTTGAAACAAAGTAGTCAATTGAAAAAAAGACTAAACCCCAGGTAAGAAAAATATTTCTTAATATTAACTTTCCCCAAATATGAAACTGACAATCTGCAAAAGGAAATACATGAACCTGACTCATGACAAATATAAGTACAATACATATATTTAGAACTTTATATAAATGCATAAAGTGCCAAACCATAGCTGAGTTGTCTTAAGAAATAAAAACATACTTACCAAAAGACACCCATCCACATATAGCAGATAGCCAAACCAGTACTGAAACAGTTATCAGTAGAGGTACTGATTTCCCTATTAATGTTGTTAGAATTCACAACTTTAGGCAAAAATTTAAACGAAGTCCGCAAAACAACTTTATATTGATGGATAATCAGATAAGGAGACTTGCAAGAGAGAGCAGACAATTTAGAAACTCTTCTAGCAGAAAAGATAGCCAAGATTAATAAAACTTTCCAAGAAAGTAGTTTATTGTCCAAAGAATGCATAGGCTCAAAAGGAGGAGCCTACAAAGCATTTAATACCAAATTCAGACTCCAAGGAGGAGAGATAGATTTAAGAACAGGTTTGATACGAGTCAAAGCATGTACGAAACAGTGAACATCACGAAGATTAGCAATCTTTCTGTGAAATAAATCAGAAAGAGCAGATATTTGTCCTTTCAAAGTATTGGCAGACAAACCTTTATCCAAACGATCCTGAAGAATCCTAGGAATTCTAAAAGAATGCCAAGAATAATTATGAGTGGAACACCATGAAATATAGGTTTTTCCAAACCTTGTGATATATTATCCTTGAAACAGGCTTACAAGCCTGTATCATAGTGTAAATCACAGAGTCAGAAAAACCTCTGTGACTAAGGACTAAGCTTTCAATTTCCATGCCTTCAAATTTAGAGATTTAAGATCTGAATGGAAAAACGGGCCTTTGAGACAGAAAGTCTGATCTTAGAGGAAGTGGCCAAGGTTGGCAACTGGACATTCGGACAAGGTCCACATACCAGAACATGTGAGGCCATGCTGGTGCTATCAAAAACACATACAACTGTTCCATTATGATCTTTGAGATCACTCTTGGTAGAAGAACCAGAAGTTGAAAAATGTAACCATGGAACTGCTAGAGCATCCATCAATTCGGCATGAGGATCCCTGGACCTTGAGAGGTATCTGGGAAGTTTCTTGCTTAGACGAGAAGCCATCAGATCTATGCCTGGAATACCCCACATCTGCACAATCTGATAGAACACATCTAGATGGAGAGACCACTTCCCCGGATGTAGAGTTTGTCGGCTGAGATAATCCACTTCCCAATTGTCTATACCTGGTATATGAATCACAGTGATTAGACAAGAGTTGGATTCTGCCCAAGAAAGTATTAGAGATTACAAACTCCTTGTGCTGTCAGAGACCCCCAGACAGCTCCCCAACCTGTGAGACTTGCATCTGTTGTGATCACAGTCCAGGTAGGACGAAAAAAGGAGGCCCCTTCAACAATAAGGTGATGGTTCAACCACCAAGTCAGAGAGAGTTGAGTGTTGGGATTTAAGTATATCAGTTGTGATATCTGAGTATAATCCATGCACCATTGGTGCAGCATGCAAAGCTGTAGAGGTCTCATATGAAAACGAGCAAAAAGGGATCGCGTCTGATTATGTAATCATGAGACCTAAAACTTCCATGCTCATAGCCACTGAAGGGAATGATAGAAACTGAATTCATAAACACTGAATCTATCTAGAAACCTAAAACGGTGACCTTTGTCTGGGAAATCAAGAAACTCTTTGGTAAATTAATCCTCCAACCATGTCTTTTAAGAAACAACAGAAGTTGTTTCATGTGAGATTCTGCTAAATGAAAAAATTGAGCTAGTTCCAAGATATCGTCCAAATAAGGAAACACCACAATACCCTGCTCTCTGATTACAGATAGAAGGGCACCTAGAATTTTGAGAATATTCTTGGTGCTGTTGCAAGGCCAAATGGAAGAGCAACAAATTGGTAATGCTTGTTTAGAAAAGAGAATCTTAGAGATCGATAGTGATCTAGATGAATCGGAATGTAAAGGTAAGCATCCTGTAAGTCTATTGTGGACATGAAATAACTTTGCTGAACAAAAGGCAGCATAGTCCTTATAGTCACTATCTTGAAAGTCGACAGCCTGATGAAACGGCCTTCCAGCCGAGAAACGCGTTGCTGTTGTTTTTTCTTTTAATAAACTACGGTTTTTATATACCTTACCTGTCCTGGTATCTGACTACTTCTAACCACCCTATTGCCCAGTTTTAATTCCTGAATTCGGTACTATACATTGTGAACAGTCTCCTGCTAGTTGGAGCCAAATGGAATTACCTCCTACGGATTGGAGGCTATCGGGTGACGTTCACCAGCAGAGGTGTGTCTGTCGGGTGACCCACAACAGTCCCGATCTACTGTTTGAGGCACGTATGTTGTGCCGCTCCGCTTGTGAGTATACAGTACTACGGGGGGAAGTTTTGTGAGCCCATTTGGTTCGACGATACTGTTTTATGTCTGGCGCCACTCTTCTGTCTCCCCTATCTTGAAAGTCGTGACTCTTACAAAACGATTTAAAGTTTTACTTTTCAGATCCAAAATTGGTCTGAAAGAATTTTCCTACTTTGGTACAATGAATAGATATGAATAAAAACCCAATCCTTGTTCCTGCTGTGGAACTGGTACAATTACCCCTGAAAGTTCTAGATCTGAAACACATTTCCGAAAGGCTTGAGCTTTTACTGGGTCTTTTGGTACATGGGTAAGAAAGAATCTTCCCAAGGGAGGTCTAATTCTGAATCCTATTCGATACCCCTGAGAAATTCTGAATCCACTGATTTTTGACACAGTCTGTCCAAACTCTTTGAAATAGCTTTAATCTGCCCCCTAACAGAAGAACCGGCTTGAGTGCCACACCTTGATATAGGTTTAGGGGCAGGAATTGTTTTTTTATAAGGCTTAGATATATTCCAATTCGGAGATAGTCTCCAAATAGAGACAGAGGCCTTAGGGGAAGGAGTAGTTTTCTGTTCTCTACACTAACGAAAGGAATTTGCCCTTAGATTTCTTGTCTTGGGGCAGAAAAACTACCTTACCCCCAGTAACAGTGGAGATAATAGAATCCAATTGTGAACTAAAAAGATTTTTACCTTGAAAAGAGAGAGATAATAATCTAGTTTTAGACACCATATCAGCATGCCAAGATGTAGCCATAAAGCTCTTATAGTTAAAATGGCTAAAGACATGGATTTGACATTGATCTTCATAACATCAAATATAGCATTACAAACAAAATAATTTGCATGTTGAAGTAAAACAATAATGTTAGATAATTCAGAATCTGAAGACAACTGCTGTGATAAACTGTCCAACGAAAAAGTAGAAGCTGCAGCAACATCAGCCATAGATATAACAGGGCAAAGAATATAGCCAGTATGTTAATATGCCCTTCTTAGATAAGATTGAAGCTTCCTATCTAAAGGATCCTTAAAAGAAGTACTATCTTCCATAGGAATAGTAGTACGTTTGGCAAGAGTGGAAATGGTCCCATCAACTTTAGGAACTGTTTCCCAAACTTCTGAATTGGCCACAGGTAAAGGATACAATTTCTTAAACCTAGAAGAAGGGTTAAAAGAGGTACCAGGCTTAGACCATTCTTTAGCAATCAAATTAGAGATAGCTCTTTAAACGTTTTCTGAGAACACTGAATGAGCTGGGGCAGAGCTTATAACAGCAAATTTGGCAAGGAAATTTTGGCGAAAAAAAAAAGGTGCAAAATGATCACATGCGTGACATGCAAAGCTGCAGTGAATTTCTAATACACCTATCACTCAGAAAACAGATAAGAATTTTGATTGTATATACAAAAAAAAGAAATGTACCTAAATAAAGCCTAATGGATACTTCTATTATAGCTGCATAAAATGTGCTTATCAACATTCCATGAGACTAACAATACGTAGCATCCTAATTTATAAATAAATTACTAGCTCCAAAAAAAACCTGTATGTTTCACAGACTCTACCAACTTTGACAAATATTTAGCCACATATTTAGTCGCTAAAAAACATAAATTATGCTTACCGGATAATTTCATTTCCATCTGTGGGAGGAGAGTCCACTGCTTTATTCATTACTTGTGGGAATTAAGAACCTGGCTACCAGGAGGAGGCAAAGACACCCCAGCCAAAGACTCCCCTCATCCCCCAGTCATTCTGCCAAGGGAACAAGGGACAGTAGGAGAAATATCAGGGTATAAATGGTGCCAGAGGAATAAAATTATATTTAGGCCCGCCCACCGGAGAAACGGGCGGGAGCAGTGGACTCTCCTCCCACAGATGGAAATGAAATTATCAGGTAAGCGTAATTTGTTTTTCATCTTAATGGGAGGAGAGTCTACTGCTTCATTCATTACTTGTGGGAACAAATACCCAAGCTCTAGAGGACACTGAATGAAAAAAACAGGAGGTTAAAAGGAGGCGGACCCTAAACTGAGGGTACCACAGCCTGCAGAACCTTTCTCCCAAAAGCTGCTTCCGCCAAAGCAAAGACTTTAAATTTGTAAAATTTTTCAAAAGTATGTAAAGAAGACCAAGTTGCCACCTTACAAATCTGCTCCATAGAAGCCTTGTTCTTAAAGAACGAAGAAGAGGCCACAGCCCTAGTTGAGTGAGCCATGTTCCTCTGAGGAGGCTTATGTCCCGCTGTCTCATAGGCCAGACGGATAATGCTCCCCAACCAAAAAGACAGAGAAGTGGAAGAGGCCCTCGGCCCCCTGCGCTTCCCTGAATACACAACAAATAAAGACGAAGTCTGTCTGAACTCCTTAGTAGCCTGAAGATAAAACTTCAAGGCCCGAACCACATCCAAATTATGAAGCAACCTTTCCTTTGACGAAGAAGGGTTAGGACACAAGGAAGGAACTACTATTTCCTGATTGATGTTACGATTCGACACAACTTTAGGAAGAAAGCCCAATCCAGTGCAAAGAACAGCCTTATCAGCGTGAAAAAACAGGTAAGGAGGCTCACATTACAAGGCCACTAACTCAGAGACTCTGCGAGCCGATGCAATAGCCAGTAGGAATAGGACTTTCCAGGAGAGAACTTTAATGTCAAGTGCATGCATAGGCTCAAACGGAGCCCTCTGCAAAATCTTAAGAACTAAGTTTAAGCTCCACGGAGGAGCAGAATTTCTAAAGACAGGCCTCATCCTAGACAGAGCCTGAACAAAGGACTGAATATCAGGAAGCTCCGCTAGCTTCTTGTGTAGCAGTATAGATAAAGCCGAAATCTGACCCTTTAAGGAACTGGCAGCAAGACCCTTATCCAGTCCATACTGGAGAGAAGCCAGAATCCTGGATACCCTAACCTTGTGCCAGGGATATCCATGTTCCTCACACCAGGACAAATAGGTCCTCCACACCTTATGATAGATACGCCGAGAGACCGGCTTCCTGGCCTGAACGAGAGTATTAATCAACTCTCTGAAAATCCTTTATTGGCTAAGACTAGGTGTTCAATCTCCATGCAGTTAGCCTCAGAGAATCAAGATTTTGGTGAAGCAATAGACCCGGAACCAGCAGGTCTCTGCGACAGGGTAACCTCCATGGAGGAGACGATGACATCCCCACCAGATCCGCAAACCACGTCCTCCGCGACCATGACGGAGCAATCAGAATAGCCGAAGTTTGCTCCTGCTTGATGCGGACCCCTACACAAGGTAGAAGTGGCAACAGTGGAAAAATGTAAAGTAGGTTGAACTCCCAGGGCACCGCCAAGGCATCTATCAGCTCTGCCTGGGGATCCCTGGACCGCGACCCGTATCTGGGTAGCTTGACGTTGAGTCTGGACGCCATGAGGTCTTTCTCCGGCGTCCCCCATCTGTTGCAGATCTCCTCGAACACCTCGGGATGGAGAGACCATTCCCCTGGATAAAACGATTGTCTGTTGAGAAAATCCGCTTCCCTGTTTCCACACCAGGAATGTGGTTCCCTGAGAGTGAACAATTGTGTTTCTCTGCCCATTCCAGAATCTGAGATACTTCCCTCATGGCTAGGGAGTTTCTCGTTCCCCCCTGATGGTTTATGTAAGCCACCGAGGTAATGTTGTCCGACTGGAACCTGAAGAATCGGGACGACCCCAGTAGGGGCCAAGCCCTCAGAGCATTGAATATCGCTCGGAGTTCCAGAATGTTTAATTGGCAGACTCGACTCCTCTCGGGTCCACCTGCCCTATCCCTTTCTGGCACCCCAAACAACTCCCCATCCTGATAGACTTGTGTCCGTGGTCACAATCTCCAAGGATGGTCTCAGAAAGGATGTCCCCTGGGACAGTTGTCCCAGACAGACCAACCAAGAGAGGGATTCCCTCGTTCGCGTGTCCAGAGATATCTGTTGGAATAGATCTGAGTGATCGCCGTTCCACTGTCTCAACATGCACAACTGAAGAGGCCTGAGATGGAACCTGGTGTAAGGAATGACATCTATGCTGGATACCATGAGCCCAATCACTTCCATACACCTGGCCACAGCTCTCCTTGAGGAGGTTTGAAGAGCAAGACAGCTGGACGCAATCTTGTAACATCTATCAGCCGGTCAAGAATATCTTCATGGATAAGGAATCTATTATCGTACCCAGGAATTCCACCCTACTGCTGGGAACCAGTGAACTCTTTCCGTAGTTTACCTTTCATCCATGGGATCGAAGAAGAAGGAGAAGAGCCCTCAAGTGTTCCTCCGCGAGACTGCAGGACGGAGTCTGGACATAATCCAGATAAGGAGCCACTGCAATACCTCTAGCTCTTGCCACCACAAGTAGTGCACCCAGGACCATTGTAAAGAATCTTGGGGCAGACTGAACGATAGAGGTCCAGAAAAGCGAATCTTAGGAACCTGAAGTGTTCCCTATGGATTGGCACGTGAAGGTAAGCATCCTTCAAATCTATTGTCGTCATGAATTGTCCCACTTGAACTAGGGGCAGAATTAACCTGATCGTCTCCATTTTAAACGATGGGACTGATAGAAACTTGTTTAGACACTTTAGGTCCAGAATTGGGCAAAACATGCCCTCCTTCTTTGGGACCACGAAAAGGTTTGAATAATACCCCAAACCTCTTTTTGCCAAAGGTACTTGGATGATAACTCAGAGATAGGAGAGATCCCTCACACATCCTAGGAAGGCGTCTCTTTTCTCTGGACTCTGGATGATAGGTTTGAAAGGAGGAATCTGCCTCTGGGCGGATGAGTCTTGAATCCTATCCTGTAACCCTGTGCTATGACCTCCAGAACCCAAGGGTCCTAAACGTCTCTTAACCAGGCATTCACAAACAAAGATAGTCTGCCCGCTACGCGATCCAGAGACGGATCGGGGGCCGCCCCTTCATGCTGATTTTGTCTTGGCGGCTTCTTGCTCTGCTTAGCTTTGTTCCAAGAGTTAGCAAGTTTTCAAGATCCCTTGGACTGCTCTGTTTTCTCGGCCGGCTGCTGGCGCTGAGACTTGTCCACACGTAAGGGACGAAAAGTAGACCCCTTAGGTTTATTCTTCTTATCCTGCAGCAGGAAAGCACCCTTGCCACCCGTGACTGTGGATATGATAGAGTCCAGGCCTGGACCAAAGAGAACCTCTACCTTAAACGGGAGGGAAAGTAATCTAGACTTGGAAGTCATGTCAGCTGATCGTGACTTTACCCACAGAGCCCTACGGGCTAGAACTGAAAAACATGATGTCTTAGCATTCAGGCGAATAATATGCATAATTGCATCTACGAATGAGCTACCTTTAAGGCCTTAATTCGTTCCTGTATCTCCTCAAGGGGAGTCTCCACCTCGACCATAGCAGACAGAGAGTCACACCAATTGGTAGCCGCTCCAGCCACCGCAGCGACTGCTGCTGCCGGTTGAAAGACAAACCCGGTGAGTTGAAGCATCTTTCTCAACATGAAATCCAACTTTTTATCCATTGGTTCCTTGAACGAAGAACTATCTTCGAGCGGAATAGTTGTTCGCTTAGCGATCGTGGAGATAGCGCCATCCACCTTAGGAATGGCCCCCCACAGCTCAAGCTGCGAGTCCGGAATGGGGAATAGCTTTTTTAAAGAAGTAGAAGGAGATAAAGACAAATTTATTTCAATAAAATTAGCCATTTTAATGCGGACCGGGAAAATCTGTGGCACTACCCTGTCCTAAACTCGATCTAGCTTATAAAACCAAAGATATGTATCCAAACATAAAAATATGCTGAATGAAATCCTCTAGGAGGCACTCAATAACATACAATATAATATAACATGTTACAATGATATAGAACCAGATTAAATCTCTAGCAATGAATGTGACAATATATATAATGAAAATATGTCTGGAAGAGAACAAAAACGTGTGGGTACAATGTATTAATGTCCCAAACACCCCACAATAAGTGGAAATGTAGCAGACAGAGATATTACTTGAATATACTTAATGTTCGAATTTCCAGCAAAGGCAAAGTCCCACAAATACAGGTGTAGTATGGAGGTTGTTTGTAGGCAGCTCTCTAACTTCGTTCAGAAGAAGGAAATCTATTATAGAAAAAGCAAATGGAAAGAGGCGCCAATGGTGCAGATCAATGATGCATCTTAGGAGATCAAAGCAGGAAATGTGTGCAGGGTACTCACTTGTAAAAAAGGCATTCAATCATGCCCATAGAGGCAGGCTGGATTTCTGCAGCAGTCCAGCTAGCTTATCAATTCCCAAGAGGCAGCTCCAAGGTGCAGGATACCAGCAGACCAGGAGTGCACACCAGCTGACTAGGTGTACACACAGGAGACCAGGATAAGGAATTAGTACCCTATAGGTAGCGTAGCTCCAAGGGATACTGAACACTGCTGTTCTGTTTTAATTCGATCTAGCTTAGGGATCGAAGGTTCCTCCGGTAGTTTCGGTTCCGGAACCTCCAACGTAGCAAGCACCTCTTTCAGCAAAAAGCGCAAATGCTCCATTTTAAATTTAAAATCTGGCTCCTCCACAGACAGAGGCCTAGAAAACGCTGAGTCCGACCCAGAGAGAACGTCCTCCGAAGAGTGGGAGTCGTCTTTATCAGCGGATAATCTGTCAGAGACATCCAGTGGAGTAGATGATCCCTGGGACGGATAGCTATGTTTCACCTTTCGCTTGCTTTTACCAGGGTGTGGTAAGGCATTGAAGGCCGCAGAAACCGTCGTTTGTAACTGATCAGCAAAATCTGGTGGCCAAAGGGCCTCTCCCGCAGGAGGATTAGTAGGGCCCTGGGGAGCTGCATGTGATTGCATGTGCAATCTGAGATAAATGTAGGGAACGCACCTCAAGGGACGGAGAACCCTCAGAGGTGGACTGCTCAATTGAACTAAATCTCTTATTCTTTTTAGATATAGCAATTTTATCAAAGCATGTGGAACAAAATTGAGCAGGCGGATCAACCGGAACCTCCTCTCAATAGACACAGTTATTTGTTTTAACTAAAGAGGGAGTACCCTCTAACATATCAGAGTCCTCCATAGCTTGCGCCTTTATTGCAGACTAGATAGATATTAAATGGCACCTTTATATCCCATTGGCCGGGGCACTCACCACCTCCTATGACCCGGACCACAGAGAAAATGCTTTGTCTCCTACAACCGCCGGTCAAGAAGAGGAAGTTAAAGAGGCCATCCCCGGTCACATGGAGTGCCATGCAGGAACGCCCCTGCACTAAAGAGAAAACATGCCAAAAAAGGACCCACGCAGATCTCTCAATAAGAAAACTGTTCGCACACTGACAGAGTCTCATCTCACACATGTCGCAGCATTAACACAATAAACAATATCATGTACAAATCCCCCCTGTTCAATATCCCCCTTACCAAGGGTATTACCCTTGATTCTATACAGATAAAGGAGACACACTGTGACCCTGTCTTCTTACGTTATCATATGTGTATAAATTAAACAATCTTACTAAGATCTATGCCATGGAACTGGAACACGGCCTTTCAAGTGTGACAGGGTAGTAGCATAGCTCCTGACATGGACTTGAAAGCAGGCAGCAAAACTTGTGAACGCTGATTGCTTATGGAGCTGTTAATCTGAGTCGGGATGGTTTTCGCAGAAAGACTCTCACTGCATCTCCGGACTCTAACATTCATCCATGCTCTCACTGAGAGGCTGACAGGATTACTTAAAACTCCAGTCCCATTTTGAAGAGTACTACCTTCCATAAGAGACTCATCCGAAACTTCCGACACTTCTCTGTCAACCTCCTGTGATGAAAGGCAAAGAATGACTGGGTGATGAGGGGAGTGGGGGAGGTATTTAAGCCTTTGGCTGGGGTGTCTTTGCCTCCTCCTGGTGGACAGGTTCTTAATTCTCACAAGTAATGAATAAAACAGTGGACTCTCCTACCATTAAGATGGAAAAGAGCACTGAATTACTGACTCAAGGCAAACATACAAACAATATATAACAACTTTACTTAAAAAGTGTCCAATCCATAGCTGAGAGTGTCTTATATAATAAAAGTATATACTTACCGTGTAAGACACCCATCCACATATAGCAGACAGCCAAACCAGTATTGAAACATATCAGCAGAGTTAATGGTACAAGAGTATATTGTCGATCTATAAAGGGAGGCAGCAGATAAATCCCTGCGACCGATTTACAGAGAGCCTTATGAAAAGCTTTCCCATAGGTGAAAACATGCTATAATCAGGCAATACTCCCTTCACATCCCTCAGACAAACACTGCACTTAGAGAGGAACTGGGCATCAATATGCTTAAAAGCGCCTTTCACAGAAGAAATCAAGCACATCGTGCTTCACCACCTCCTAAGCAGGCAAAGTTTTTAAAAGTGATATATGAGTGAAGTGGGAGGTGCATTTATAGTCATTTGAGGTTTGGGAAACTTTGCCCCCTCCTGGTAGGAATTTATATCCTATTAGTAACTAGTTCTTGGACTCTTGCCACCTATATGAAAGAAAGGAAAATTATCATGCATATCAAAATTTCCTATGATATTTAATTTATATCCCATAAAGAAAATAAAGAATTATAATCCTAGAGAAGGTAAACCATTCCCATATAAAAAAAATCCATAAGGAAAATAATTAAAACATCTGATGCAGCCTAGAATAAGAAATAACTACATTGAACTGCCACTAGATGGCAGCAAACACCAATAAATCCCTGATAATATATTAAAAAAAGGCTCTTTAAAGTTCAGAACTTAAAGGGACACTGAACTCAAATTTTTTCTTTTGTGATTCAGAGCATGAAATTTTAAGCAACTTTCTAATTTATTCCTATTATCAAATGTTCTTTATTCTCTTGGTATCTTTATTTGAAATGCAAGAATGTAAGTTTAGATGCAGGCCCATTTTTGGTGAACAACCTAGGTTGTCCTTTCTGATTAGTGAATAAATTCATCCACCAATCAAAAACTGCTGTCCAGAGGGCTGAACCAAGAAAAAAGCTTAGATACCTTCTTTTTCATATAAAGATAGCAAGAGAACGAAGAAAAATTGATAATAGGAGTAAATTAGAAAGTTGCTTAAAATTGCATGCTCTGTCTGAATCATGAAAGAATTCAGAAGTAAACATGCACGCAGTCCCCTACTACTAGACATGGTTAGAAACACACACCACCCAGCCAGCGGTAGCCTCCGCTCTCTTGAGAAGCCAGAGATGCCGCTGATGAAAAGGAGTAACATACATCCTAACATTAGGAGATTCACGCCTTTGATGCCTCCCTTCACAGTGGAGGTATAGCAGGTTAAAGGCGGCTGAGCGATTAGGGCTACAATATAGGGATTAACCCCTAGCCACGGTCCTACAGAGGACTAATGTGTGCCGTGAGTACCAGGTCCTCTTTACTCTCTGAGGAACTGTCGGCTATCTCATAAAGCCTGCCTAAAAGTTGAACACCAATCTGCTCTTAAAATAAAATGATATCCTCAGGAGAGGATATAGTAAACGTCCCCAGACCACTCTAAGAGGGCAAGGAGGTGCCAGTTGGTCACCTTTAAAAGCCCCCCTGTCCCTTAGATGAATATAACCCCAGGGGAAAGGCTTAAATAAATAGAAAAGTACTTACCCTCCAGGGCCTCTGCTGTGAAGCAGTCACAGCACTTCCAGGTCTGACAGCTTCATCCGAAGGAAGGAAACCTCAGGCTTTCTTTGTGCTAGATCCCTCGCTTAGCTGAAGTTTTCCAGCCACTGCTGTACCCTAATTATTAGAAATCCAAGTCATTGGGCACTTATAAAATAAACTGATTATTAATCATTTATATACAAGAGGGTTTCCAGTTATTTATCAGTCTAAAAGCCGTCTTTGTCAGCTAAGGGATTTTTTTAAAAGTTTATTGCCCTCCTCTTTTGATTAAAGATTCAAAAATAGCTTTTAAGTGTGATATGCTTTACTGACGGTTTTATGTTTTACTTTTCTTGCATGTGTTACACTGCCCCTATCAAATATGCAGCTATGGTAAAATGTTAGACCAGTAAATGTTTCCCCTTGATTAACATTAGGTATATATATATATATATATATATATATATATATATATATATATAAATATGTGTCACCCTGGGAGGTTCCCAGTTGGCTTGTTTGAAAGTATGCATTGTGTAGCTGCTGGTTAGGGTCCCAGGAGGTGAGAGACCTTGACGTGGTCCTGGCTTAAAACTTTAGTCGCCTAATGCAATTGCCTGTGACTCTAGAGACAGCACAGGTTTCTGAGAGTGCTACTAGCACCCAGAGCTGAGCATGTTACAGGGTCTGTCTGAGAGTGCAGTTCCCTTCCGTGTTTTGTATATGTCTAGGGTGATTACATAAGTCTGTGAACCCTGACTTGTTCCCACTTTGTTTGATTGAGACCTGGCATTTGTATGGCTGTATTAGGGACCCAGGTTTTGGAACAGATCTTGACGTGGTACCTGGGCTTGTCCCATTTGGCCAGATGCGGTAACTAACTCTTCCAGTTTTGCTTTTAATCTAAGCTGAGAGCTTGTAAGCGAGTGCTGGACTTTCTCTGGGTGTTGTATTAATTTATTTTGTAATTTTCCCTATGGGCCTTGCACCCAGACTTCTCTGGGGTTAACTGCCTGTGACTCTGGAGACAGCACAGCTTCCTGAGAGTGCTATTAGCACCCAGGGCTGAGCATTTTGCAGGGTCATGTGATGTGTACCTGGTCCAGTCTGAGAGTGCAGCCCCCTTCCGTGTTTTGTATATATATATATATATATATATATATATATATATATATATATATATATATATATATGTGTGTGCACATACTTCTGTAAACAAATATACATAAGCACAACTATATTTTATTTTTTTGTCCATGTGTTTTGTGATACTTATATTATTTACTTCAAGTCTGAAGTTGCACTAACACAAAACTTTCAACTAATATGAGTGCTATTCATTGAAAGCTTAGAGAGCACTAAAGGGATGCTGGCCGAGCTAAACATTCTCTGGTTGTTCAGTTTTACCATTGACTTGTAATATCAGATTGCGTGCTAATCCTAGAACAGTCCAGCAATATTGATAGCACATCCTCCTGTGCTATCAGTAGCGCTCAACTTGTAATCTAGACCAAAGTGTTTACCGTCCCTTTAATTTCTTTAATGATTTTACATGTTTTAATTGTTAAAAAAAACAAAATTTATGCTTACCTGATAAATTTCATTCTTTCTTTACACAGTGAGTCCACGGAATCAGCAATTACTGTTGGGAATCACTCCTGGCCAGCAGGAGGAGGCAAAGAGCACCACAGCAAAGCTGTTAAGTATCACTTCCCTTCCCACAACCCCCAGTCATTCGACCGAAGGAAAAGGAGAGAAAGGAAATAACACAAGGTGTAGAGGTGCCTGAGGTTTATATAAAAAAACTGTCTGAAAATAAGAGCGGGCCATAGACTCACCATGTCAAGAAATAAATACATTTATCAGGTAAGCATAAATTTTGTTTTCTTTCTTAAATCCACGGAATCAGTAATTACTGTTGGGAATCAATACCCAAGCTAGAGAACACAGATTATTAGGGAGGGACAAGACAAGTAACCTAAACAGAAGGCACCACTGCTTGCAGAACCTTTGTCCCAAAAGAAGCCTCAGCCGTGGCAAAAGTATCAAATTTATAGAATTTAGAAAAAGCAAACAAACAATGCAGAAGACATATGAAAATCCTTAGTCGCCTGCAAATAGAATATAAGAGCCTGCACATCATCTAGGTTGTGCAACAAACATTCCTTATGAGTAGGAGGATTAGGACAGAGAGAAGGAACAACAATTTCCTGATTAATATTTTCTGTCCGAAACAACCTTAGGAAGAAAACCAAACTTGGTACGAAGAACTGCCTTATCTGCATGAAATATGAAATATGGAGAGTCACACTGCAAAGCTGAGAGTTCAGAAACCCTCCGAGCAGAAGAAATAGCAGTAAGAAACAAAACCTTCCAAGATAATAACTTACAAAGATTACAAGATAATAACAAACTGAGCCTGTTGCAAAACTTTAAGAACAAGGTTAAGACTCCAAGGTGGAGCAACAGATTTAAACACAGGCCTGATTCTGACCAGGGCGTGACAAAAAGATTGCACATCTGGCACATCCGCCAGATGCTTGTGTAGCAAAAAAGATAGTGCAGAGATCTGACCCTTCAGGGTAATGACAGACAAACCCTTCTCGAGGCCGTCCTGGAGAAATAACAAAACACCTAGGAATCCTGCCCCTAGTTCCAAGAGTAGTCCTGGGATTCACATCAATCAGTGAATTTACACCATACGTTATGGGAAAAGACACCAGGAACAGGCTTGTGAGCCTGAATCATGGTCACAAAGACTGTTACAGAAAAACCATGCTTAGACAGAACTAAGCATTCAATCTCCAAGCAGAAGTTTCAGAGAAAACAAAAGTTGGATGAAAAAAATGGAACCTGAATAAGAAGGTCCTTCCTCAGGAACAACCACCAAGGTGGAAGAATTACATTTCTATTAGGTCTGTATACCAGATCCTGTGAGACTAAGTAGGAACTATTCAAATACCGATGCTCACTCCTATTTAATACGAGCAATGACTCGTTGAAGGAGAGGAAACTGAGGAACAGGGATCTCAGACTGAAAACCCTAGGAGCCGCTAGGGTATTTAACAGAACAACCTGCTAATTTCTTTACCTTTAACATAACTCGGAAGCTTGGAGTACTGCCATCTCCAACTCGAGCACCCCCCATTTGAGGGTTAACCTGGAGAACACCTCCGGGAGAAGCGCCCACTCTCCAGGATAAAAAATCAGACTACTCAAAAAGTCCGCTCCCGGTATACACTCCTGAATGAGAATAGTGGATAAACCACAATGAGATTGTTCGTCCACCGAACAATCCACGCCAATAATGGCCAAGAAATTCCAGGTTCCTCCCAGGTGGTTAATGAAAACCACTGAGATGAAAATGTTCCACTAGTATCTGGCAACTCGGAAAGGACAACTGAGGCCAATCCATCAGAGCATTGAAAATCGCTCTCTAATCCAAGAAGGATACGGAGAGTGCAGACTCCTCCCAAGTCTCTAGTCACCAACCCAACAGGCTAGCGACCGGGTCACCATTACTCAGGAAGATCTCTGTAAGCATGCGCCCGAGGCAGATGCTCCTGAGAAAACCAAAAAATTCTGGAGAATGCGGGCAACGATCCTGCTACCTCTCACAAGCTAAGCGAGTGCTGTACCACTAATTCCGCTATTTGATCCACAGGGAAGAATCTCATGTCGACAGATCTAGATCTACCCTTCGAGACAGAGCCACAAGATCCTTGGTCCACTATCTGAACATGCATAACAGCAGATTATAAAATGGAATTGAGCAAAGGGATGGAGTCCAATGGAACAACCATCAGACCAATTACCTCCATACATTAAGCCACTGAAGGGCCAAAATATATAATCCTCTAAGAAAATACCCCTGTAGCTGGAACAAGGGACCTCATTTTCAGATTCACTTCCATCCGAGGAAATAAAGAAAGATAACAAGATCTCTGTATGAGAGGGAACCTCACAAATTGAAGTGTTTGACAAAAAGGCAAAACTCAGGAACTTGAAAACACACATCCTCCAGGTCTATAGTCACTATGAGTTGACCCTCTTGGACCAAAGGAAGAATGGAACCACTTGTTTCTAATTGAAGGATGGTACTCTGAGAAGACTTGTTGAAACACTTAGATATATCATAGGATGAAAAATCCCCACTATCCCGGGAACCATGAACAGGAATAAATAGAATTCCAGACCCTGTTCCCACATATGAACTAGTACTATCACTTACAGGGAAGAGAGGTCCCAAACGCACTTCAACAATGCCTCACTGTTATTTGACCTGCAGATAAAATGAGAGGAGGAACCTGCCTCTGGAAGATATTTAAGAATTATATGTAGAAGACCTTTAATACTATGTCATCAGCCTATCTGAGACATCTCATATCCAAACAGAGAGATTCAGCCCCCCACCTGAACTTCGATCCCGGATTGGGGCCAACTACTTTAGATCTATGCATCCTTTTCCTGACATAGAAATATTCCTGTCAGATCCGAACCAAACAAGGTCTTACCCTTGTAAGGAAGCGCCAGAAGCTAAGAGGAAAAATCCACTGAACATGAATATAGCCACAAAGCCCCACAAGCTAGTACAGTGAAGCCAGATATATTGGCTCTTGGCTAAAAACTTGCATGGTAACATCAGAAATAAAGGAATTGGTTAGCTTAAGAACCTAATTTTGTTTTGGATCTCCTCCTTAAAGGAGTCCCTCTCAAATGGATCTGTCAGTATATGGCCGGGTTATAATACAATATATTTAATAATTATTCTTTAAAACAAACCCCCAATAAAAACATGCATATACCAAACAATAAAATTAATGTAAATTCCTAAATTCTTTATATTATTTAAAATTTAAAGACACGTTGAATTATATTTATAGAAAAACAGATATGAATCAAACTATACACGTTTAAACTATTATAATATGCTATGTAAAGATCATAAAAGTTACCTTATTTATTAACCTTATTCACAATTGAATTTCATTAAAATACCACAATGAGATACCAAGATATGAGCCACTAACATTCAGACTGGTACAATTAAGTTATTTAACCCACAAATGATTCTATACAACGCTAATTAAAACACCAGAAGTATATATATTCTTAATGTAAACAGCCAGATTATATGCCAATTTATCTAAGATGAAATAAATTTGTTAGCAGCAATAAAGTAAATTCCAAATTATATTTGTATGGTTACAGTTATAAATTACTTGGCAAACAAAAGATTAGTTTTAAACCACACAGAATTATGAATGCAAGCTAAAATACAAAGTACCTTTTTAAAATTACTAACTGCAATTTGACTATAGTCTTAGAATACCTTTGTCTAAAATATTAAAGATAAATAACAGTCATACATCACCCAATTAAACTATTAATGTTTCAACTTCCAGAGATTCTCCAGTAAATCCAATTTCGCCTCATAAATTGAAAGAGGTAATTTTTGCAAGATGGATAAAAAAATATAGGCCCAGGTTGCTTTATAATAGACTGGATCACAGCAATTTGTTAGTCCAAAATTTTGCAGCCAGACTCTCCTTTTTCTCTCTTGCTTGGGATTATATTTTGTAATATAGTCCCACCCCTTTTTATTCAAATCATTGTGAAATTTGTATGATAGGCCCTTCGGAAGCTGATCTGTGATTCACCCTTACGGAGCTGAGCATGGATTGGCCCTTCAAGTCGAAACATTTGATTGGCTACTTGGATTTGCATATGTTTTAAACAATCAATTTGTTTGGCTTTCATACCATTTTAATCTCCTAGGGGGCAGCAAACAACCAGAAATTCAGTTTCTATTCCTAACACTGCTAACAGTTAGTACAGTTCCTATATATTTTTATTCAATATACCATATTTTTAGTATCAACAAGTCACATGTTCCAAGTGTATTGGACCATGTCATACTATTCATCCTGATTATTTTAATATGAAACACCAGTATGTTTCTATTGATCATATTGATAAACAATTACACTGTCAATTATTTGCTCTCCCAGAATCACAGCATTAAAAAATCCTGGCATATATTCATACAAACACAGCATTTTTCACATTCCCAACAATTTGTGAATACACAGATCCATGTTCATGGCTAACATTCATGGGACATCTTGCTGTCTGTAAGATAAAAAAAAAATGTTACCATTTTGAAACAACATTTATACATCTACCATACAGCTTATTCATTAAGTTCCATATACAAGTATCTAATATGTTGCTATTAGTCACTGCTTCTTAGGTCCACAAATACACATTTCTATACAGTATTTAAAATTATACAGGCTGTGTTTTAAAAATGAACCCAAGGGGCGGAGCCTGACCGAGCTCTAGCATGGCTGCTTAGTTAAGGAGCTCCGAGCAGAATTTGAGCTATTTTAGGCAAAACATGCTTTAACGGCCAACAATCACACAAATATGTAGAAGAGACACATCTGGCACAGCACAGCTCATCTGGCTTGCATGCTTTTTTTTTTTACTGGGACACACGGAGGTGCTGGAGACCCGACCCTGAAGCCAAACGGCGGCCATAGATATCGCATGGGCAAATACAAGACTAGTAAGCAGCGCTTCCGACCAGAAACATCTCCGATCTGTCAGCAATCTCAGATACGCCATGCCGATGATGGAAACAGAGAAACTGACATGCGGTGAGACAGTAGCAGAGATATGCATTGACCGGGAGGTAAGCCATGTGTGACGCAGCAAAGTTCTGGGGCCCATGACAGTGGATATGATAAAAGCCACACTAACACCATTACAAAAGTTTACGCATGCAAGCTGAATTAACACAAACAGCGATCAGCATTCTAGTCTCACTCACAGATACTGATTACAAAGCTGAGGTGGAGGGGGCCATATTACATGGCATAACGGACATTAAACAATAAGACCCATACTGAGGAGGAGCTATATAACATCTATCACTAGCATAATAAATCCTACACTCCGGAGGTAGATTCGACAAAAAGCACACAGAATTGACAGCAAACAGAATTGCACAGCTGAAAGATATCTGAGAGATTATTTTATCATTGAGGTGCAGACACCATTTTTTGGGACAAGGCCTAACACTTTTTTCTTACTGGCCTGAAAGCATATCGTGGCCCACGTGGAGCCCAGGATTCTTTTAATTTTGAGATGACAGCCAGAAAGAATACCAAATTAGATAAAAACCTCAAATCTACAGCTATGGACAACTTTTTAAAGCAATCCAAAGGTCTCAGCGTGACAGAGGCATTGGAAAAGGAGGGTGAGGAAGTACACAATTTAGCTGGGAAGCAGCAGGATGCAATGGAGACTCTTGCAGCAGCCACAAAAGCTGATCTTCAAACATTGGTCTCCAAGGCTGATATGACCTCCAGCTTTGAGAAATTAATGAACAAAATAGATAACCTCCATACCTCAGTAACAAACAGCTTAGCCGAACTCAAGCAAGATATATCTGAACTGGGAGACAGAGTGGAAACGATAGAGAATGATCATGAAACCCTGGCAGAAGATATGGCTACAGCTACTGAATCCATCTCACACCACCAACAACAAATTCTAGACCTCCAAGATAAGATGGAGGATCTTGAAAATAGGAATAGAAGAAATAACATTAGATTGAAGGGGATTCCAGAGAGTGTGGAAATCACTGATTTGCTTTCCTATCTTGCCCAACTGTTCAAGGCCATCACTGGAGATGAGGGGGATTCGGATTTCCTAATAGAAAGGGCCCACAGGGCCTTGAAACCTAAGCCAAAAGAAAGCCTCCCACCTAGAGATGTCATCGTCAAGATGTTGAGATTTACTGATAGAGAAACCATCATGTCAGCATCCAGAAAACATCAAACCTTTAAATTCAAAGGAACTATCATTCAATTCTTCCAAGATTTGTGCATACGCACTCTCCAGCGGAGGTATGCATTACGCCCTCTCACATCTTTGCTGAGGAAACAGAAAATCCCTTACAGATGGGGTTACCCCTTCGCCCTCCATATCTCTCATAATAACAGGCTGATCACTCTCAAGTCAGACAAAGATATCCCAGAGATCTGCAGCTATTTGAACCTTGATCCACCGGAGATGCAACAGGACTCCTCTCCTCCACCACTTCATGGGTCACAGAAACCACAAACATCAGCTCGGAAATCTAGATGGACCAGAGTAGAGAATAAGAAAAAATTCAAAACCTGAACGGCCACTCTGAGGATTATTGTGTGAAATCTCACAGAAAGCCAGGAGGCCCATTAGAGGCCGAGGTTTAGTTTTTCATATTGACTCAATTTTGCTAGTATCTTTAATATCAGTATGCTGTTTCACATGTTTTATTTAAATGTTCGGCTCTTACCTGCACTAAACTGAATTACATGTCTAGGCAGCTTAATGCCTGGATTCATGATGTAGTTTCATGTGTATATATGTTTTCCTTTTTTTTAATTTTTATTGTATAGCTGTTGGTCACTGTGGGAATGATACCCTTCCCTTTGATTTCTTATTTAGTCCTATGAATAACCTAGTTTTTACCCCTAAGTATGTGTTGCATTATTGTCAGGGTCAATGTATGAACATACGTCGCTTGCAGGGGTCAGGTACTGAACATTTGTGGAGTTATTATATACATATATGGCTTTACCAACAATTAGTCTAGTCTCACACAATGTGAGAGGGTTGAATACAGATTGCAAAAGACGCACAGCTTTTGATCATTATAGGAAATTACAAGCAAATGTGATCTTCTTACAAGAAACTCACCTCACTAGGCCGCACATTCCCAAATACTGGTACAGAAACTTCCAGCAGAACTACCACTCCACGGCAGACACTAAAAAAAGGGGGGTCTCAATATTGCTGCACTCTTCACTACATTTTAAACATTCTAAAACAATTGCAGACAGGGAGGGTAGATACTTAATAGTACAAGGTCAAATACAGGGAGAGGAAGTTCTATTTTGCAATGTCTATGCCCCAAATGAAAGGCAAGACACTTTCTTCAGAGAAATTTCACATCTGCTAACAGACTGGTCACAGATGCGGATAGTTTTAGCTGGAGACTTCAATATTGACATACAGGCACTCAAATACAGGACAAATGAACACTTTTCTAAAAAACAAACCCGGCTGAGAACAACAGCTAATACTATTCTTCTCTCCCCACATACTTTAATCGATACATGGAAATACCTATATGGTAACACAACTGACACCACATACTTTTCAGCTGCCCACAATAGCTATTCCAAATTAGACTACATTCTGATCAGCCAGCTTCTATGCCCGCTATTAGTGTCAGCTGACATTCACGTTTGCACTTGGTCAGACCACTCCATCACACAGATACTACTTAAAAGCATAAAAGACAGAGGTAGGACCCAGACCTGGACTTATGACACGGCGTGCCTTCGGGACCCGCAAACAAAAGCTAACACAATTCAAGCCATGGGGGAATATTGGAATATTAACCTGGGTACCACTATATGTCCAATGTCGGTATGGGCGGCTAATAAGACAGTGCTTAGAGGTATCTTAATAAAAGAGAAATCGACACTTATTAAAAAAAGAAACTCCACATTCAATACCCTCACTAAAGATATTGAGACATTAGAGAAGCAACACAAACTGACACTAGCAACATCCATCTTAAAGCAGATACAACAAAAAAGACAACAACTAGATATGATTCTCAAAGATCAATCGGTGAAGTATGCTCATAGAATGAAAACTCATTACTTCTTGTATGCTAACAAACCAGATAAATTTTTAGCCAAAAAGATTAGAGATGGTTATATGGCTACATCCATCCCTGCACTATATAAGGCAGACGGGGAGGAAACTTCTCATCCACAGGAAATTGTTAACGCTTTTGCTTCATACTATGGGGAGCTTTATGATGGTAGGAAGGTTAACCACACTCACTCTACTCAAGACTTACTCACAGACTTTCTAACTAAGGCGAATTTAAGGAAAATTACAGACTCAGACAGAGACCAGTTAAATGCCACGATCACCTCAAAGGAAGTTTCTCAAGCTATAAAAGACCTAAAACCAGGGAAAGCACCAGGTCCTGATGGCCTACTGGGGGAGTATTATAAACTGTTTGCGGACATACTTTTTTCCACATCTCACTAAATTTGAGAACCATATATTAGAGGGTAGGCCATTGCCCAAAGACTTACTCCAAGCCAAAATAGTGGTTATTCCAAAGCCGGGGAAAAATACAAAACATTGCTCAAGTTACAGACCGATCTCCCTCATAAACCAAGACATTAAAATCGTAACAAAAATTCTAGCAAACAGACTAAAACAGATTCTTCCTACTATTATACACCCCGACCAAGTGGGTTTTATTAAAGATAGGGAAGCCCCAGATAATATAAGAAGGATGGTGTCGGTGCTGGATTATCTTAGGGCACATGGAGTGCCTTCTCTGCTCCTCTCGTTGGACGCGAAGAAGGCATTCGACCGGGTTGATTGGAACTATATGCTGACGGTGCTGAGGGTGGTGGGATTTGAGGGACCCTTTGTATCTGCAATTACAACGCTGTACTCCTCCCCCACGGCATTTGTCAGGGCGATAGGACATCAGTCGCACACTTTCAATATTCTCAACGGCACCAGGCAGGGGTGCCCTTTGTCGCCCTTGCTCTTTGCCTTATGCATAGAACCGCTAGCTGAGACTATCCGCAAAGAAGTAGACATTAAAGGCTTAGAACTGGGAGGGAAATCCTATAAAATAACACTATTTGCAGATGACGTACTGTTAACTCTGACCAAGCCATTGATTTCCCTACCTGTAGTATATAACATTCTACACAAGTTCTCAGTTATTTCGGGATACAAGATCAATGCAGACAAATGCGAGGCCCTCCCCATTAATATACCTAATCACACAGTTAAACTTATTGAAGCCAATTTTGACTTTCGGTGGGCGAAAAATCATATACAATATTTGGGGGTGAAACTAACGCAAGATTATGATAAACTCTACCAAGCCAATTATTTAGCACTCTTTAAAACCATGAAAAATGAGATTGCCAAATGGCAACATTATAACTTTTCGTGGTATGGGAAACTATCTGCTATTAAGATGAATCTGCTACCTAGACTGCTGTACCTCTTTAGGACGTTACCGATTAGAGTACCCAAAAAAGACTTAGAAGCTTTACAAGCCACTTTCCTTACTTACTTACGTGGTAATAAACATGCTAGAATACCCGGCCAAATTCTCACACGACATAGACAGTTAGGGGGGGTGGGGTTCCCCAATTTATGGGATTATTATCAAGCCTCCAGACTGGCCCAGAATTCAATTTTAGGAAGACGAAATTGCGACATAGTATGGCCCACCTTAGAAGCTTCTATGGGAGGATTCACCTCCCAAGAGGATATCCTCTGGAGGAAGGATATAGGTATGACTGGGAAGGTATACAGACCATGAGCTATTGTGCTCACACTTCAGCAGTGGCATAACTCTATACTCGACAGATTGATCCCAGAGTACACTGGCATACGACCACTGAAATATATTCTCCCGAAAGATAGCCATGCTCTCCTGGATAAATGGGAAAACAAGGGCCTATATAGGGTAGCTGACATCTTACATGGAGGACTCCCACTTACATTTACCCAATTACAGGAGAGGATACATCCAATTCCATTGCATTGGTTTTTATACTTACAGATACTATCCGCGGTCCGTACTTACATACTAAAAGGAACTAAAAGTCAGACAACAACACTTGAAAAGCAGTGTAGCGCAAAGATTAGGCCCAAAAAAGCAATTTCCAGCATGTATCTAGCCATCCAGTCATCTAAAATCAAGAGCAAACCACCTATTATCAGTAGGTGGGAGACAGATCTAGGGCTGGCCATATCGGTGGAAGATTGGGACTCATTGACAAGTGAGGCTTACAGGGGATTATTGAGCGCAGATTTGAGGGAAAACAGCATTAAATGAGTGTTTCGATGGTATTTGACCCCTGAAAGGACAGCACACTCTGTGACAGGTAACTCAAATGCATGTTATAGAGGGTGTAAGGTCAAGGGAACCTATATACACATGTGGTGGGAGTGCCCCAAGGTAGAGATGGTGTGGAGGCGGGTGTCAGATCTCTTGTCAGGACTGTTGGGGGATCCAGTTATAGTTTCAGCATCACAGGCTCTATTGAATGCTAGAAACAAAACTTACAATAAATATATCAATACATTTTTTAGGATTATATTCACTATTGTTAGGACTTCCATCGCCAAATACTGGAAGACAGGGGTTCCGGAATGGTCTGAGATTATTCTCAAAATTAAGAACACATATGCAATGTATGAGACAGCTGCTCATTTACAAAATACCACAGAGACATATTGGGTGATGGAGGGGGCCAGGTACGATAACAACTAGATGCAGGGCTCAAGTGGTATATGCAAAATCAATTGGACAGGGAAAAGTGAGATTCAGTATATGTTGGGATTGGGGGTTGTGGCCACAGTGACCCATATTGTTTAATATTGTTTTTTTAATTTTTTTTATCCATTTACTCTGCACTTATAAGAGGTTTTATTTGGAAAATGTTATGGATGGTTAATAACAAAAAGACTTGAAAAAGGAGTTACAAGAGATTAACCAACAGGATCCTACTCTGCACTTGGGACTTTATAAGATCACAGAAAGACTTTTGTTCCAAGCTATCCAGTGTGGGGGTGGTGGATCATGTCATGGTTATTGGAATTGTTTGCATTATTTCTTCATTTTGAATTGTACTCAATAAAAAATATTTCAACTAAAAATGAACCCAAGAGTTACAATGCAAAGCATGGGTTTTTGCTGAGCTAATCTTCCTCTAGACGTAACGTCTAGAATTTGTGGATTCAAAACAACAGGGACAATTTAACACATATGTGACATATGTCATTTCTTCAGCTATAAATTTGTTCTACGAATCTCATTAGGCCTCAAAGAAAAATCCCAGACACCACGTCTCTTTTAACCCAGGGGTTCCTGCAATCTAGGTAATGAGACAGATGCTCTCTTTTAAATAACTTGCCTTTTCTCTAATTGAAACAGAGAGAGGGGGTTTGTTTACGCACAGCACAAATAAAATGAGTTCTTGGTCTTATCATAAATCTATGTGTAGATAAATATACATACATATATATATTATTTAATGATACTTAGATATCCTGACAGATCAAACAAGACGTCGCACCAATAAGATCCGCACTTGCCCTGTAAGCCTTCAGCTTAGACCCATGATCCAGAAAAGAACAGCTACCCTCTCTAGGAATCGTAGTTCTCTCAGCCAGAGTAAAAAATTCCTACTACTGAAGGCACTGTGCGTCATGATATTTGATGGAGACAGCGACAGGAAACATCCTTTTAAAGACAGGAACCGGAATTTTTTTTTTTTAATTCCTGTGAAAAATCTCCTAGCATGGTCTGGTAAAGGAAAAACTTCCACAGAAGAATCCTAGCATTTATAAAGCTTACTAGATTTGTTAGGGATTGACAACGACAGACGTATAGGAGTCGCTCCAAAGCAGCCAAAACCTTCTCAACCATACACAAAGGTGTTCAAGCTTAAATCTTAAGGATACTACTTCAGCATAAGATAAAGGAATTATACAGTCCAAATCTGAGATTTCAATCTCAGAGGCTACTGACGTATCCACCTCATAAGCCCTATGAGGAAGAGCAACCTGAGTAGCAGTAGGCGAAACAGAAACCTTTCTATCTGAATATCTAATTTTCCTCTTGCTATTCCTCTGAAAAGAAGGAAACACAGATAAAGCTACAAATACCACAGCAAATATCTGAGCTGTAAAATCTGTGGACAAATACAATCCTCCAGGAGATTGAGAGGAACCGCAGGGCACTGTATGTGTTGGCAGTAAGGCTTGAGACGAAAGAGGAGAAGGCTGTGGCATTGCCTAAACAGCTTCTTCCTGGGAGACATCAGGCTCATACGGCAAATTATTTATATACTCTAGCAATCTAGTTATAGCAATTAAAACAAAATTGCATAGAGTACAATTGTCTTAGACTTTATCAAAAGAAACATCAGTTAAAAATTGATATACAGGAAAGTAGCCTTATAAATTTGAAACAAAAAAATGTATATACGGGAAGGGAGGAGGAGCTGGCAGCAGCAAGTATGGCTGTGTGAGCCCTGAGCTCCTGAGAACGGACTGTGGAAAAACCTATATTAACTTATACATTAACCTATACATTCGTTAAACAACTATGCATTTATGCAACTAAGTATCTAAGTGGATGAGCAGATACAGTTATAACGTTGCAACAATGGCAAACAATGACGGACTTCTGCTGTGAAAGTATCCGGAGGTATCCTGAGGTGTTTTGAGGACACATTCTGTTACTTTGCTCCCTGGGAGACACAGAGGCAGAGCAGAGATCAGAGTATCAGAGGCGGAGCAGAGGAGAGCTGATGGCCGTTTGTTTGTAGCGAGCGAACTGTTACAGGTCACTGTTTAACAGCTGAGAGGTGTGCTGTGACCCACGGATTCTGGCGTTCAGCGTTGACATGGCGGCAGAGAAGTGCTGAGTTGGGGATTGCCCATAGCACTCATAGCGAGGAGCAGAACGCTGGATGCTGGATGCCGCCTCTGACACTGCTTCCGGGGGAGCGGGAGAGCTGTGAGTTGGAGCAGGAGCTGGAGTGGTAAAGGGAGCGGAGGCAGCAGCATAGGAATAGCGAAGGGAAACTGAGAAGCAAAAGAGATTTGGATTCATACAAAGGGAGCCAAATAAAGGTAAAATTGGGTCTCCTAGACCTTTGAAGCTTAAGTCCCTTATTGTAAACTAACAGTGACTAACAGCGACGAAAGTGCCCTTAATTGGAGATTGGATTTGTGAAGGAAAGCTCCTGGATAAAAAAAAAACTTAAGAGTCTTTTTTTTCCCCTTAAACTGGTGTCCGGAACATAAAGGACATTTTTAAAACAAGGCATAAAGGCTTAAAATAAAATCTATAATATTATATATAAGATATACAAAATATATATGCCTTATAAGGTAGGCAGTATATATAAATCAAATAAGGTATATAACATAACATATGAACGTTAGAACTGTGCTTGACTGTGTATACCTTTGTATATCTGTAGTAAGCCTGCAGTAATCCTGTGAAAGCTGAAGAGTGCATATCTTATCTCTAATTTGTTAAATAAATAAGAAGGAAGGGGGCTGTAAAACAATTGTAGCAAAGTAACTTTATAATTCTGATAAAATAAAAAACATAAGTACTAGTTTAATACTTTACTGTATCTCTTTGGAAAAAAATCTTTTTATATATATAAAAAAAAAAAAAAAAGAAAGGGGAAAAAAATTTCCTGTTTACATAACTCTACAGCCCCTAAAGAAGGGGGAAATGGCGTCAAAGAAAAACGTTAAGTCTGTAAAACAGACTAAAATTACCAGCAATAGAGAAGTACATTTTTTGCACCAGCAGAAAACAGCCAGCAAAAAATAAATAACAAAGAAACACCAGAATTAAGTGTGAACCTCCCTAATACAAGTACTCCCTCTCTAACTCCACCAGTGGACACTATCCAAAATGTTGAAAACACTCTTCCTCCCCTAGCTTCCATTAAAGATCTTACAGATATAATTAGATCCTGCATTAGAGAAGAACTAGCAGATCTCTGTCAGGATATCCACACTCTGGGTTTCAGAATAGAAGCCATGGAAGATAATGAATCAACTATAAAAGAAGAATTAATTAATATCCAAACAACTACGGAACAGCAAGCGAATCTAATTGCTACGTTAGAAGACAAAGTGGAAGATCTAGAGAAAAGGAGTAGAAGGGAAAACATAAGAATTAGAGGAGTTCCTGAGTCAGTGACACCAAAAGAATTTCAGACATATCTTACAGCCCTTTTTGCCTTCATGTTAGGAGACCCTGCATTAACAAATATTAAGCGGGAGAGAGCACATCGTGCTTTGAGGTCAAAACCAAAAGATAACGCACCACCAAGAATTATAATAATAAAATTCATGAGTTTTTTGAAGAAAGAAGAAATAATGACAGCATCAAGGATGAAACAACCAATCAAATTTAGAGGCGTAACACTACAATTTTATGCAGATATATCTCCAAGAACACTCCAGAAGAGAAAATAATTTGCCCCTCTTACTACTTTATTAAGATCTAAAAGGATAAATTATCGATGGGGCGTTCCGTCTTTCAGTAATATATGAAGAATTACCTGTTCCAAATTAAAAGAGATACGGGACTTTTGTAAAACTTTAGGAATAGAACAACCGGATTTATTATTAAGTCCACAACAGATTTTGGGAATACAAAGAGGAGAACACAAGAAGAATGGAAAATGATTCCTGTGAAGAAAAAAGGGATTACTGATAGTATAGATGCTGGGATGGAAAATCCAAATCCAAATGCCAGAGATACAGGAATGCCAATTATAGAAAATGAAGACTCTTCAAGAGATAAATAATGTTATCTTTAATTAACTAAACAGGAAGATATGGTGAGGTACAATATTTTGTTTACTTTGTAATATCTTGTAGGTTAAAAAGTGGATATAATACTAGATATATATTAAGTAAACATGCATATTATATATCTGTAAATTATATGTGAAATAATAGATACATTATTGAGTTATTATAGGTTTTTACTTATATAATCAACAAATTTAAAAAAAAAAAAAAGTTGGTCTCCAAGGTCCTTCTTTAAACTTCATTTCTAAAAAAAAGAGATGGAGTTTTGGCTTCATTTTGAAGCCATTTATTGTGTTTTGTTATGTTTCTTTTTAGGGTATAAGTGGTATAACCAGTTAACTATTATGATGGTTAGAAATATGTTGAATTGTAAGATTTATGTTAATAACAGATATTCGTCAATATTAGCTATGTATCAAACTCTTAATGGTATGTTGGGGTGTCTTCGGCAGTACAGAATCTACAAACTTAATTTATATATAGATTATGGTAAATACTAATAAACAGCAATTAATCTTAATTACACAGAATGTAAAAGGTTTTAACATACTGCAAAAAAGGAAACAGGCATTTCTAGACTTCAAACTTAAAGGGGCAGATATTTTAATGCTTCAAGAGACACACTTTAGACCAAATAGAGAGCCAAAATATTTTGAATCTAATTTTGATCGTCATTACCATAGTTCGTTTAATTCCAGGGAAAGAGAAGTTAGTATTATAATCAGGAAAGGGATACCATTTTTAATACATAAAGTAGACAAAGATAGAGAAGGCAGATATCTGGCAATAAAGGGATTATTATATGGGAGTCTAGTGACAATTATAAACATATATGCACCTAATAATACCAATACTGATTTTTTCAAAAAGATATTTAACAGAATCCTAGACTATGCTCAAGGAATGTTAATTTTAGGAGGAGATTTAAATTTCCCATTTGATCCAAAGCTAGATTCTTCTGTGTTGAAATCTACAGTCCCTCAGAAAACACTTAAAACCATATGGTCCATTTTTGCTAACAAACATGTATATGACTCATGGAGATATTTTAATCCTAATAAAAGAGACTACTCTTTTTTTTCACATTCAAGTAAAACATATTCACGCCTTGATTATATTTTTCTTGATCAAAAGAGTATGCAGTTTATTAGTGGAGCTTATATTAGCCATACTTCGTGGTCAGACCATTCAGCAATGATAATCTCTTTAAAATGGCCGACCAAACCAAACACCCCTTTTCTGTGGAGACTGGATGATTTCCTATTGTCCGACCCAATTATTATACAGAAGTTATCTAAATCACTGCAAGAATTCTTTAATATAAATAATTTACCGGATGTGACCCCATCAATACTATGGGAAACACATAAGTGTTATGCTAGAGGAGACCTTATACATTTTTTTAATGCATATGTAAAAAAAAAAGAGAAGGGAAAGATATAACTCTTTAACTATGGATCTATCAAGATTGGATAATTTACATAAACTTAATCCCAAAGATGATAACATATTAAAACAACTAACAGGTACTAGGCAGCTACAACAAAATCATTTAAATCAACAAGCCTGTCAATCAGCTTTCTACTTAAAAAACAGAATTTATGCTTACCTGATAAATTACTTTCTCCAACGGTGTGTCCGGTCCACGGCGTCATCCTTACTTGTGGGATATTCTCTTCCCCAACAGGAAATGGCAAAGAGCCCAGCAAAGCTGGTCACATGATCCCTCCTAGGCTCCGCCTACCCCAGTCATTCGACCGACGTAAAGGAGGAATATGCATAGGAGAAATCATATGATACCGTGGTGACTGTAGTTAGAGAAAATAATTCATCAGACCTGATTAAAAAAACCAGGGCGGGCCGTGGACCGGACACACCGTTGGAGAAAGTAATTTATCAGGTAAGCATAAATTCTGTTTTCTCCAACATAGGTGTGTCCGGTCCACGGCGTCATCCTTACTTGTGGGAACCAATACCAAAGCTTTAGGACACGGATGATGGGAGGGAGCAAATCAGGTCACCTAGATGGAAGGCACCACGGCTTGCAAAACCTTTCTCCCAAAAATAGCCTCAGAAGAAGCAAAAGTATCAAATTTGTAAAATTTGGTAAAAGTGTGCAGTGAAGACCAAGTCGCTGCCTTACATATCTGATCAACAGAAGCCTCGTTCTTGAAGGCCCATGTGGAAGCCACAGCCCTAGTGGAGTGAGCTGTGATTCTTTCAGGAGGCTGCCGTCCGGCAGTCTCATAAGCCAATCAGATGATGCTTTTAAGCCAAAAAGAGAGAGAGGTAGAAGTTGCTTTTTGACCTCTCCTTTTACCAGAATAAACAACAAACAAAGAAGATGTTTGTCTGAAATCCTTTGTAGCCTCTAAATAGAATTTTAGAGCACGAACTACATCCAAATTGTGTAACAAACGTTCCTTCTTTGAAACTGGATTCGGACACAAAGAAGGCACAACTATCTCCTGGTTAATGTTTTTGTTAGAAACAACTTTCGGAAGAAAACCAGGTTTAGTACGCAAAACCACCTTATCTGCATGGAACACCAGATAAGGAGGAGAACACTGCAGAGCAGATAACTCTGAAACTCTTCTAGCAGAAGAAATTGCAACCAAAAACAAAACTTTCCAAGATAGTAACTTAATATCTACGGAATGTAAGGGTTCAAACGGAACCCCTTGAAGAACTGAAAGAACTAAATTGAGACTCCAAGGAGGAGTCAAAGGTTTGTAAACAGGATTGATTCTAACCAGAGCCTGAACAAAAGCTTGAACATCTGGCACAGCCGCCAGTTTTTTGTGAAGTAAAACAGATAAAGCAGAAATCTGTCCCTTCAAAGAACTTGCAGATAATCCTTTCTCCAAACCCTCCTGTAGAAAGGATAGAATCTTAGGAATTTTTATCTTGTTCCATGGGAATCCTTTAGATTCACACCAACAAATATATTTTTTCCATATTTTATGGTAAATTTTCCTAGTTACAGGCTTTCTAGCCTGAACAAGAGTATCAATGACAGAATCTGAAAACCCACGCTTTGATAAAATCAAGCGTTCAATCTCCAAGCAGTCAGTTAGAGTGAAGCCAGATTCGGATGTTCGAATGGACCTTGAACAAGAAGGTCCTGTCTCAAAGGTAGCTTCCATGGTGGAGCCGATGACATATTCACCAGGTCTGAATACCAAGTTCTGCGTGGCCACGCAGGAGCTATCAAGATCACCGAAGCCCTCTCCTGATTGATCCTGGCTACCAGCCTGGGAATGAGAGGGAACGGTGGGAATACATAAGCTAGGTTGAAGGTCCAAGGCGCTATCAGTGCATCTACTAGAGTCGCCCTGGGATCCCTGGATCTGGACCTGTAGCAAGGAACCTTGAAGTTCTGACGAGACGCCATCAGGTCCATGTCTGGAATGCCCCATAATTGAGTTATTTGGGCAAAGATTTCCGGATGGAGTTCCCACTCCCCCGGATGGAAAGTCTGACGACTCAGAAAATCCGCTTCCCAATTTTCCACTCCTGGGATGTGGATTGCAGACAAGTGGCAGGAGTGATTCTCCGCCCATTGAATTATTTTGGTCACTTCCTCCATCGCCAGGGAACTCCTTGTTCCCCCCTGATGGTTGATATATGCAACAGTCGTCATGTTGTCTGATTGAAACCTTATGAATTTGGCCTTTGCTAGTTGAGGCCAAGCTTTGAGAGCATTGAATATCGCTCGCAGTTCCAGAATGTTTATCGGGAGAAGAGATTCTTCCCGAGACCATAGACCCTGAGCTTTCAGGGGTTCCCAGACCGCGCCCCAGCCCACCAGACTGGCGTCGGTCGTGACAATGACCCACTCTGGTCTGCGGAAGCTCATTCCCTGTGACAGGTTGTCCAGGTTCAGCCACCAACGGAGTGAATCTCTGGTTCTTTGATCTACTTGGATCGTCGGAGACAAGTCTGTATAATCCCCATTCCACTGTCTGAGCATGCACAGTTGTAATGGTCTTAGATGAATTCGTGCAAAAGGAACTATGTCCATTGCCGCAACCATCAAACCTATTACTTCCATGCACTGCGCTATGGAAGGAAGAAGAACAGAATGAAGTACTTGACAAGAGCTTAGAAGTTTTGATTTTCTGGCCTCTGTCAGAAAAATCTTCATTTCTAAGGAGTCTATTATTGTTCCCAAGAAGGGAACTCTTGTTGACGGGGACAGAGAACTTTTTTCTATGTTCACTTTCCACCCGTGAGATCTGAGAAAGGCTAGGACAATGTCCGTATGAGCCTTTGCTTTTGACAGAGACGACGCTTGAATCAGTATGTCGTCCAAGTAAGGTACTACTGCAATGCCCCTTGGTCTTAGCACCGCTAGAAGGGACCCTAGTACCTTTGTGAAAATCCTTGGAGCAGTGGCTAATCCGAATGGAAGTGCCACAAACTGGTAATGCTTGTCCAGAAAGGCGAACCTTAGGAACCGATGATGTTCCTTGTGGATAGGAATATGTAGATACGCATCCTTTAAATCCACCGTGGTCATGAATTGACCTTCCTGGATGGTAGGAAGCATTGTTCGAATGGTTTCCATCTTGAACAATGGAACCCTGAGAAATTTGTTTAGAATCTTGAGATCTAAAATTGGTCTGAATGTTCCTTCTTTTTTGGGAACTATGAACAGATTGGAGTAAAACCCCACCCCTTGTTCTCCTAATGGAACAGGATGAATCACTCCCATTCTTAACAGGTCTTCTACACAATGTAAGAATGCCTGTCTTTTTATTTGGTTTGAAGACAATTGAGACCTGTGGAACCTCCCCCTTGGGGGTAGTTCCTTGAATTCCAGGAGATAACCTTGAGAAACTATTTCTAGCGCCCAAGGGTCCTGAACATCTCTTGCCCAAGCCTGAGCAAAGAGAGAGAGTCTGCCCCCCACCAGATCCGGTCCCGGATCGGGGGCCAACACTTCATGCTGTTTTAGTAGCAGTGGCAGGTTTCTTGGTCTGCTTACCCTTGTTCCAGCCTTGCATCGGTCTCCAGGCTGGTTTGGTTTGAGAACTATTACCCTCTTGCTTAGAGGGTGTAGAATTTGAGGCTGGTCCGTTTCTGCGAAAGGGACGAAAATTTGGCTTATTTTTAGCCTTAAAAGACCTATCCTGAGGAAGGGCGTGGCCCTTTCCCCCAGTGATGTCTGAAATAATCTCTTTCAAGTCAGGGCCAAACAGCGTTTTACCTTTGAAAGGGATGTTAAGCAATTTGTTCTTGGAGGACACATCCGCTGACCAAGACTTTAGCCAAAGCGCTCTGCGCGCCACAATAGCAAAACCTGAATTTTTCGCCGCTAATCTAGCTAATTGCAAAGTGGCGTCTAAGACAAAAGAGTTAGCCAATTTAAGTGCTTGAACTCTGTCCATAACCTCCTCATACGAAGAGTCTTTATTGAGCGACTTTTCTAGTTCTTCGAACCAGAAACACGCCGCTGTAGTGACAGGAACAATGCATGAAATTGGTTGTAGAAGGTAACCTTGCTGAACAAACATCTTTTTAAGCAAACCCTCTAATTTTTTATCCATAGGATCTTTGAAAGCACAACTATCTTCTATAGGGATAGTAGTGCGTTTGTTTAGAGTAGAAACCGCCCCCTCGACCTTGGGGACTGTCTGCCATAAGTCCTTTCTGGGGTCGACCATAGGAAATAATTTTTTAAATATAGGGGGAGGAACAAAAGGTATGCCGGGCCTTTCCCATTCCTTATTTACAATGTCCGCCACCCGCTTGGGTATAGGAAAAGCATCGGGGGGCACCGGGACATCTAGGAACATAATTTCTCTGGAATGACCAAATTGTCACAATCATCCAGAGTAGATAACACCTCCTTAAGCAGAGCGCGGAGATGTTCTAATTTAAATTTAAAAGTAATCGTTTTAGCCCAGAAAAATGTCTACCAGTCTTTAAAGCCCTTGTGAAGCCCTTTATTCTTATACTAAACTAAGAAAATGGCTTACCGGTTCCCATAGGGAAAATGACAGCTTCCAGCATTACCAAGTCTTGTTAGAAATGTGTCATACCTCAAGCAGCAAAAGTCTGCCCACTGTTTCCCCCAACTGAAGTTAATTCATCTCAACAGTCCTGTGTGGAAACAGCCATCGATTTTAGTAACGGTTGCTAAAATCATTTTCCTCTTACAAACAGAAATCTTCATCTCTTTTCTGTTTCAGAGTAAATAGTACATACCAGCACTATTTTAAAATAACAAACTCTTGATTGAAGAATAAAAACTACATTTAAACACCAAAAAACTCTTAGCCATCTCCGTGGAGATGTTGCCTGTGCAACGGCAAAGAGAATGACTGGGGTAGGCGGAGCCTAGGAGGGATCATGTGACCAGCTTTGCTGGGCTCTTTGCCATTTCCTGTTGGGGAAGAGAATATCCCACAAGTAAGGATGACGCCGTGGACCGGACACACCTATGTTGGAGAAATGAAATTTTTTAATGAAGGTAATAAATCTGGGAAATTATTAGCAAGGGCACTTAAAAAGAAGAGTCTTAAATCCTATGTAAATGAATTAAAAACTAAAGATGGGAAAAATGTTAAAACTATAAAGGATATAGGACAAACTTTTAATAACTATTATTCAGAACTATATAATTTACAAGATAAATCCCCCTCTGAAGTTTTTGTTAATGAATGTAAAAAATATATTCAAGATACAGATCTTCCATCTCTTTCTATAGAAATGAAAAATATGCTGGATCAACCAATAACAATTAAAGAAGTGGCAGACACTATTAAAAATTTAAAAATGGGGAAAAGTCCTGGTCCAGATGGCTTAACGGCAAAATACTACAAAACTTTTCAGAAAATACTTATTCCGCATTTACTTACGGTCTTTCAACAAATAGACATAGGTAAACCTTTTCCATCGAATATGTTAGAAGCTAGAATAGCTGTCATTCCAAGACAGGGGAAATCATTGGATTCCCCAAGTGACTACAGACCAATTTCCCTATTAAACTTAGATATAAAAATATATGGGAAAATTTTAGCTACTAGAATAAATAATGTATTACCTCAACTTATCCATCTTAATCAAGTGGGTTTTATCCCAGGGAGGGAAGCAAGGGACAATACTAATAAAGTTATACAGATCTTAGAATATGTGAAGAAAGAAGGTATCCCAACTGTTATCTTAGCGATGGACGCTGAAAAAGCCTTCGATCAGCTAAACTGGCAATTTTTGCGTTTCACTTTATATCAATTTGGTTTTAGTAAAATATTCATAGAAAGAATTTTCTCCTTATATAAAGCCCCTTACGCAACCGTCAAATTTAACAATTCAATATCAATACCGTTTAATATAAGTAATGGCACACGACAGGGGTGCCCTTTATCACCCATATTGTTTGCATTAGCAATCGAAGTGATGGCTTCTAAAATTAGGAAAAATGATAAAATATATGGCATTAAAATAGGAGATATTAATTTCAAAATCTCACTATATGCAGATGATGTCATTTTTACATTATCTGATACAGTTAAATCTATCCCTGCAGTTTTAACCACACTTAAAGATTATGGTAAATATTCTAACTTTTCTATAAATCATTTGAAGTCAGAACTTCTGAGCTGTGGACTAGATAAAGTAAATCTTCAATTAATCACCCAAAATACTAATTTAAAAATAACTTCTAATACCATAAAGTATTTGGGAATCACTATAGCGAATAATCAAAATGATCTAGTTAAACTAAATTATGAAAAATTGTTTTTGGAAACCCAGATAGAAATAAATAGATGGAAAAAGAGACCGCTCTCCTGGCTAGGAAGAATTCAAGCAGTAAAAATGACTAGCCTACCAAGAATACTATACTTATTCCAGACATTTCCAATCCCTTTATCTACCAATTATATTAATAAGTTTCAATCTCTACTAAATAAATATATATGGCACAGAATCACCCCAAGAGTATCTAAAATAACTCTTTACCTACAAAAGGATAAAGGGGGGTTGGGGGTACCTTGTTTATTAAAATATAGGAGAGCAGCAATACTACAGAGAATAGTGGATTGGATTAAGAATTTAAAACAGAAAGAATGGGTACAGCTAGAGCATAATTTAATACAAGTTAGACAATTAGGGAGAAACTGCTGGTTACCAATAAAAACATGGCCTAAAAACATGCAAGAGTATCCAATTTTTAAGGAGTTGATACGAACATGGGAAATCATTCTAAAATTAAAAAATCCAATTTCAACAATACCATCTCCACTTACATTGATTATACTAGATGAATCTTTACCATTTTGTAAATATAGAGGAGAAATTAATATATTAACATTGGAGGATTCATTACCATTCTACACTTTTATGAATGGAAACATTCTAAAATCAAAAGTAGAACTAATATTGGGGTGACAATATTTAATTCTTGGTTTAGGTATTTTCAGCTTAAATCTTTTTTTGATACATATTCAAGAAAACGAGACTTAACTAGACAAAGGCTTCCTTTTGAAATATTATGCTCAGGGAAAATACCTACAAAAGGTACACTATCACATATATATAAAACAATAATGACATCCACAACTTTAGAGTTACCATCTTATACTAAGGCATGGTCGCGAGAATTTAAAATACCCCCCACAAGGAAAAAATGGAATACAATTTTTCAATGTCATATTAAAGCTTCAATATCATCTAGTATACAAGAAACAAATTACAAATGTTTGATGAGATGGTATCTAACTCCTAATAGGATTAAAGCAATATTCCCTAACTCCTCAGGCCAATGCTGGAGAGAATGTGGAGAGATAGGCACATCGTTACATATATGGTGGCTATGTCCAACAATTTTTAATTACTGGTCGCTAATAATAATAGAGATAAATAGATTATTAAAAATACAACTGGCTTTAGAACCAATAACCGTTTTACTATATAAACCAATACCAAAACTATCAACATTACATGATAAAGCACTGTATATTCTCCTGAATAGTGCCAAACAGATTATACCAAGACTTTGGAAGCAGAAAAGAGCTCCGACAATAATAGAATGGAAGTCACAAATACAATATTCAGTATCAATGGAAAAGCTACACTATCAACTGATGGATCAGATGGATCTATACTACGATATAGTGAATATTTTACAGATAAATTAATAGGAAAATATTTATGGTATGGGGCTAAGAAGGGAATGAAATATGAAGAAAATTGATTGGGATTCTGTATTGTTGAAGATACTATATTATACTATACTATATTTTATTAGACGAGTTTAAGAAAAAAAAACAAAAACAAAAAAAAAACAAACAGAATTTATGCTTACCTGATAAATTTCTTTCTCCAACGGTGTGTCCGGTCCACGGCGTCATCCTTACTTGTGGGAATATTCTCTTCCCCAACAGGAAACGGCAAAGAGCACCGCAAAAGCTGCCCATATAGCCCCTCCTCTGGCTCCGCCCCCCAGTCATTCGACCGACGGTTAGGAGCAAAAAAGGAGAAACTATAGGGTGCCGTGGTGACTGTAGTGTATAGAGAAAGAAATTTTTCAAACCTGATTAAAAAAACCAGGGCGGGCCATGGACCGGACACACCGTTGGAGAAAGAAATTTATCAGGTAAGCATAAATTCTGTTTTCTCCAACATTGGTGTGTCCGGTCCACGGCGTCATCCTTACTTGTGGGAACCAATACCAAAGCTTTAGGACACGGATGAAGGGAGGGAGCAAATCAGGTTACCTAAACGGAAGGCACAACGGCTTGCAAAACCTTTCTCCCAAAAATAGCCTCCGAAGAAACATAAGTATCGAATTTGTAAAATTTGGCAAAAGTGTGCAGAGAAGACCAAGTCGCTGCCTTACATATCTGATCAACAGAAGCCTCGTTCTTGAAGGCCCATGTGGAAGCCACAGCTCTAGTAGAGTGAGCTGTGATTCGTTCAGGAGGCTGCCGTCCGGCAGTCTCATAAGCCAATCGGATGATGCTTTTCAGCCAGAAAGAAAGAGAGGTAGCAGTAGCTTTTTGTCCTCTCCTCTTACCAGAGTAAACGACAAACAAAGATGAAGTTTGTCTGAAATCCTTTGTTGCGTCTAAATAGAACTTTAAAGCACGGACCACATCTAAATTGTGTAACAAACGTTCCTTCTTTGAAACTGGATTCGGACACAGAGAAGGAACAACTATTTCCTGGTTAATATTCTTGTTGGAAACTACTTTTGGAAGAAAACCAGGTTTGGTACGCAAAACGACGTTATCTGAATGGATCACACTGCAAAGCAGATAATTCAGAAACTCTTCTAGCAGAAGAAATAGCAACCAAAAACAGAACTTTCCAAGATAGTAACTTGATATCTATGGAATGTAAAGGTTCAAACGGAACCCCTTGAAGAACTGAAAGAACTAGATTTAGACTCCAAGGAGGAGTCATGGGTCTGTAAACAGGCTTGATTCTGACCAGAGCCTGTACAAAAGCTTGTACATCTGGCACGGCTGCCAGGCGTTTGTGTAACAAAACAGATAAAGCAGAAATCTGTCCTTTTAGAGAACTCGCTGACAACCCTTTATCCAAACCCTCTTGGAGAAAGGAAAGAATCTTAGGAATTTTAATTTTACTCCAGGAGAATCCCTTGGATTCACACCAACAGATATATTTTTTCCATATTTTATGGTAAATCTTTCTAGTCACAGGTTTTCTGGCTTGGACCAGAGTATCTATCACTGAATTTGAAAACCCACGCTTGGATAAAATCAAGCGTTCAATTTCCAAGCAGTCAGCTGCAGAGAAACTAGATTTGGATGTTCGAATGGACCTTGTACTAGAAGATCCTGTCTCAAAGGTAGCTTCCATGGTGAAGCCGATGACATATTCACCAGGTCTGCATACCAAGTCCTGCGTGGCCACGCAGGAGCTATCAGAATCACCAAGGCCTTCTCCTGTTTGATCCTGGCTACAAGCCTGGGAAGGAGAGGAAACGGTGGAAACACATAAGCTAGGTTGAACGACCAAGGCGCCACTAATGCATCCACCAGAGTAGCCTTGGGATCCCTGGATCTGGACCTGTAGCAAGGAACCTTGAAGTTCTGACGAGACACCATCAGATCCATGTCTGGAATGCCCCATAATTGAGTTAACTGGGCAAAGACCTCCGGGTGGAGTTCCCACTCCCCCGGATGGAAAGTCTGACGACTCAAATAATCCGCTTCCCAGTTGTCTACTCCTGGGATGTGAATTGCAGATAGATGGCAGGACTGATCCTCCGCCCATTTGATGATCTTGGATACCTCTCTCATCGCCAAGGAACTCTTTGTTCCTCCCTGATGGTTGATGTAAGCTACTGTCGTCATGTTGTCCGACTGGAATCTTATGAATCCGGCCTTCGCAAGTTGAGGCCAAGCCCGGAGCGCATTTAATATCGCTCTCAGTTCCAGGATGTTTATCGGGAGAAGAGACTCTTCCCAAGACCATAGACCCTGAGCTTTCAGGGAGTCCCAGACCGCGCCCCAGCCTAATAGACTGGCGTCGGTCGTGACAATGACCCACTCTGGTCTGCGGAAACTCATTCCCTGAGACAGGTGATCCTGAGTCAACCACCAAGGGAGTGAGTCTCTGGTTAACTGGTCTATTTGAATCTGGGGAGACAAGTCTGCATAATCCCCATTCCACTGTCTGAGCATGCACAGTTGCAATGGTCTTAGATGAATTCGAGCAAAAGGAACCACATCCATTGCTGCCACCATTAGACCTATTACTTCCATGCACTGAGCTATGGAAGGCTGAGGAGCTATTTTATCAAATTAACAATTTTAACCCACTACAGTTCCAGCCACAGCGTTTGCTGTGGCTTCACCTGTCCTTGGGGGTTATTCGCTACAGAAATAAGCCTTCCAGGAACGTTTTTGATGGCCACCAGACCCTCTCACATGAAGCTGCATGCACTGCATCCAAAAGAAACTGCGCAATTAAGGCGCGAAAATGAGGCTCTGCCTACTAGAGTGAAAGGCCCTTCCTGACTGGGAAAGGTGTCTAAACGACTGCCTGGCGCTTAAAAACGTTACCAAATAATTCTCAAGTCTTAAAAACACTTCAAACCACATATAAATATCGAATAAAGCAATCGATTTAGCCCACATAGTGTCAACCAGTATATAGCCCATTAATAAGCCTTCATTCTGTTATGAGTCTAAGAAAATGGCTTACCGATCCCAAAGAGGGAAAATTACAGTCTTCTAGCATTACCAAGTCTTGTAAGAAAATGGACTAGTCATACCTTGAGCAGAAAAGTCTGCAAACTGTTCCCCCCAACTGAAGTTCTCTGGGCTCAACAGTCCTGCGTGGGAACAGCAATTGATTTTAGTTACTGCTGCTAAAATCATACTCCCCTTTTAAACAGAACTCTTCATCCTTTTCTGTTTTAGAGTAAATAGTACAAACCGGCACTATTTGAAAATAACAAACTCTTGATAGAAGAATAAAAAACTACAACTAACACCACATACTCTTCACCATCTCTGTGGAGATGCTACTTGTTCAGAGCGGCAAAGAGAATGACTGGGGGGCGGAGCCAGAGGAGGGGCTATATGGGGAAGAGAATATTCCCACAAGTAAGGATGACGCCGTGGACCGGACACACCAATGTTGGAGAAATGAAAAAGTAAATTTCTATCCAACGAACAGAAAGATCTAGAGTTATTTAATTTTGGGCTTTACATATACACTTTAAACTGTTAGTAAATATGAATTATTTCTGTTAAGTAGAAGTTACCAGACGACGACAACAGAAGCTATGGAAACCTACAAGAACTTTTATAATCTAAAGATAAAGAAAAATACTTGGCGGAAACTTGAGTTAAATTTGACAGATTATTATGTTTTGTGTTGTTTATCTGTATGCTAAAGTGTTGAATAAAGCTTTTTTGAAAATCTAAAAAAAAAAAAAAAATTATATACTGTAGAAATTGCCACTATACCATGAAGTATTTCTTTCCCAAAGCATGGAACAAAATTGTATTCCCAATCATCAGAAGAAAATTAAACGACTACTGTCACTTTAAAAATAGTCTTCGTGGTGTATGAGACTGAACATCTACAGACACCCAATGATTCAATTCATGAGCAATTTCTGCCCTGCGCAAACTATCACTCAGTTCCAACTTATATGCTAGCAAGAAACTGCGCCCCCATTTGACAAGAAAAGCATGGTTGTTTATATATTGATTAAATACTGCCTACATAAGGGGCCAAGAAAATCTAATAGGTCTTGCTAGGTAAATGTGTCTAAATTAGCAAGAAACTGCGCTCTCATTCTAGCAATTCCCCTGCATCTAATAACAAAGTGGATCCCGCTCCTAACATGAGCGCTCAACCAGCTAAAGATGGCACCGCCGCATTACTCTGAAAAGGAGACGGGACCATCCCAACAAGCCGACAATTTTTGTGCTCCGCTTTCTATAATTAACGGCATACTCGGACACGGAGGTCTCTGTCCCAGCAGGGCACAAAAAAATTAACGTAACACCGCTCCGAAATTTTAGAAAGTCAACAAGCTTTTAAAAATTGATCTGACAAAGAGCTGTATAGTTCTTTAGAAAGTTATATGAATGGCGCCATCATTCAAACTCGCGCTCTCCTAATGGACACACAGCAGGACCTGAAACTGAATAAAAAACTTCAAAAGGCTCAACCGCTATATGTACCACAGAGCCTCTGGTATTTTAATGTGCACCCAAACATAAAGTACACTTAAGAAGAGTAATCTGAGCCACAAAGGAGGATTAACTCCTCTCCATAGTCACATACATTTCAGTGCCTGCCCACTGCCAGTAAAAACCTTCTCTATGAAAGAATTTATGTCCCATATTAAGTGCAGCATTAGCCTAGATTCCTTAACCTCTTCAGTGCCAGCCTCCTAGCCCCAGAAGACAAAAAGGCACTTACCTGCACATCCAGCTGTCCGGCAGCAGGACAACTCACCCAGTATGAGAGGATGCCACTCCTCACAGAGACCTGTGGAAGACAGAAAGATCAGAGTAAACCTACTCAGGCTTTCTATACAAGGGCAGCAACATGTTAGAAAAATGCAGAAAGGCCCACCTTACAAGTTCCTAACTGCTTTAAAGTCACCACTGCTCTACTGAAGAGACTGACGTCGAGTACGGCTAGACCCAATCTTGTGAGGAAAGATCAGAGCAAACCTACTCTGGCTTTCAAAATAATAAAATCTTGATTGAAGTGAAATAAATCCATTTTTTCTTCAGACACCAAATCTTCACCTCCTCCTTGCACTGAAGGCAAAGAGAATGACTGGGGGTTGTGGGAAGTGATACTTAACAGTTTTGCTGTGGTGTTCTTTGCTCCTCCTGCTGGCCAGGAGTGATATTCCCCATAGTAATTGCTGATTCCGTGGACTCACGGTGTCTTAAGAAAGAAAAGAAGGTATACATTTTAGAATAAACATCCTTACCTGTGCATTACCCAGAACATGATAATTGGAAGAGTCACTACTAGAAAAAGGTTCATAAGCATCTTTTAATTTTTTTGATTGTCCTTCATTGTCTCTTTCTTTCTTTCTTTTAGATGAAAAGCAGGGAGAGGACTCATGAGCAAACTCTGTAATCTGGAAATGTGTTCTTCCTTTTAAACACGTCTGTACACACATTGCATTTTGCACTGACTCATTTCTCATATTTGGCTGATTTTCAGAGGATAGCAAATGTTTTTGATTAAGAGAAAGTTTCTCTTTGCTAAATGATTCTATTTTGTTTTTCAGTGCTCTAATTTCCAAATTATTAGTTATTTTTAAATTGTTTTTTTCTTTCGGAGGAAATGATGGTATAAAGCGTTGTGAATCGCTACCAAAGGTAAATACTTTTCCTGATTCTTTCTTTGTTAAGTTCATTGTTGTATCATATTCTTCCTGAGTCTCGGGACAGAATACCTCATCCCCTGATGTACTACGAAAATAAGTATTTTTTTTCTTTTCCATAACATTTTTTGTGCTCTTGTGATTCTCTTGCAGAAATGTACTTTGAAACAGTGGCTTACATCTGGCTATGTTTTCATTTTGAGTCCCCAAAGCAAAACAACTCTGAGATCCAAATGACAAGAAGGCTGATGCTGCAGACTTTATAAATAAACATTTTGAAGAGTTAGGTTCTAATACAGGCTGATGTGCAAAAGGCGCCACCTCCTGGCAAGTTTCTATACTGCAGTTTGTTGAATTGTTCTCACATAGTTTTGTGGCTTGTGATAAGATTCCAGGAGGCAGGTCCTCTTTAAGATTAACTAGATCTGATTCACTATACTTTTAAAGGAAAAAAATGAGAAAATAAATATCAGTAAACAAGCACACTTAATTGTTAACAAAGTAATATTAATGGATTAGTAAACTATGCATTTTGTACTAATTTCTAAACCTATAATATCAAGTATGTCTGCTCGCTCCCAATCACATGGGCAATGGATATTAACAAGGAACGCAAGCGCAATGATACAGGCCTTTATTTACATAATCAGGATTCACCGATCACAACCTACTGTAAAACTCAAGCCCATGTGACACTGAACATGATGAGTGCAGGCTGCTGTTGCAGTTCAGTGTGTTTTACAGGCATTGAATTAAGATTTTGAAATGTATTGAATGAAGACGTACACAATCAAAATACATCTTGGAAGGATTACTAAAATAAAACTCATTATTTTTAAAGGGTGAACACAATGAACAAAAGCGCAGCATTCCTATGCTAGTTGCAGTTGGAGCTCATTCTGTTTTATGGAAATACATTTCAGACGGATTAAATAATAAAACTTTTATTTTGTATTAAACTCCTTCACACTCCATATTCATATTCATGTTATGGCTCCTTCTACTTCCTACTACTGACATGCTGCATGGGCGGTACAAAACAGTGCCTGTCTTCTGAATAATAAAGATTAATACAGTTAAAGTGCACATGTTCGATTACTGGTGACGTCAGCGGTGATGAACAGTGCATGCATGAGGTACAGATCAACAAAGGCACCCGGGTAGCCCTCCGTGATAGTTAAAGCAGTGTTTCTCAACCGTGGTCCTTAAATTTCCCCCCAACAGGCCATGTATTCATTATAGCTGAACGAGAGCACAGGTGAGGACAGGTGAAATATAATAAGCTGATCAGTAACCATGGTTACTAACCTTTTCTCACCCATCAGCTGATTATTTCACGTGTGCTCTAGTTTAGCTATAATGAAAATCTGTACTGTGGTACTTGAGGACCACAGTTGAGAAACACTGAGGTCAAGTATAATGACTATCATGGAGGGCTTAGAAATAATTATATATTCAACATAAAATTGTAAGAAAACTAAAAATAAATAAATGCTACTAATAGATGCATATAACTTTTCCTCTCATTATATTTAACACTATACTAATTAGCAGTAATGTTTACCATAATTTCTTATTCTTTGCTTAGTTCCCTAAGTAGCATTCACCACTTAAAACTAGCCCTACACTTGCAGTAGAAAAAACTTTTTAAGTAGTTACTACAATTCAAAGCTATCAGGTCTATCATGCTGAGACTTCTTTCCCCAAAATAATTTGTTGCTGACTATTCCACCTGACAGTTGATTTTTTTCCTAGAAGATGGACTGCTGCAATGTACAGAAATAGGGCTAGATTACAAGTGGCGAGGTAAAAACATTTTTTGTAACGCTAGCGTTAAGCTTTTGCACTTGTTGGGTTGCACTGGTATTACAAAAACAAACAAAAACATAACACTAACCCCAAATTGGTACTCACCAATGTTGATGGCGGCAGTGGTCCATCTTCATCCCGGCGGTGGTCCATCTTCTTATCTTCTCCCCGTCAGGCCATCTTCTTTTCTTCATCCTGGTTGCGCGCTGCGGTCCTCTTCTTCAGAGCACTAAAATGGAGCTCCTCTTCATGCGGTCTCCAGCCGCACACTGAATAGTGAATGAGAGGTACCCCTTTTATAAGGGGTACCCTTGCATTCCTTTTGGCTAATTTGAATCTTCAAATACAAACAAGCCAATAGAATGAAAGCTTTTTCCTTTTATTCTATTGGCTGATTTGAATTTGATTCAAATCAGCCAATAGGAATGCAAGGGTACCCCCATATAAAAGGGATACCTTGCATCCACTATTCAGTGTGCAGCTGTAGACCGCATTAAGAGTAGCTACCTTTTAGTGCTCTGAAGAAAAGGACCACCGTCGCCGCTGCCATCACCGGGATGAAGAAAAGAAGATGGACAGCCAGGGAGAAGATGGATGAAGATGGACTACCGCCGTGATGAAGATGGACTGCCGCCGCCATCAACATTAGTGAGTACCAATTAAGGGGTTAGGGTAAGTTTTTTTTTTGGACAGCAAAAGAGCTGAATGCCCTTTTAAGGGCACTGCCCATCCAAATGCCCTATTTGGGGCAATTGGAAATTATTATTTTTTAGTTCATTTTTTATTTTTGGTGGGGGTTATAATGTTAAAGGGGTTAGTGTTTGTTTGTTTTTTTAGAAAAAGAGCTGATTGCTTTAGGGCAATTTTTTGGAATAGGGCTTTTATTATTTTGGAGTATTTTTGGGTGTATTAGAATAGCATTATTTATTTTTAATTTTTTTGGTAATTTTTATTTTCTATAATGTTATACTTTTTTATTTTTTGTACTGTTAGTTTTTTCTGTAATGTTAGGTTTATTTTTAGTAGTGTTAGTTTTTTATTTTTTAAGGTAAGATTAGGTTTTTATTTTATTTTGCAGGTTTTTTTTCTATTTTAAGGTAGTTAGGATTTTTTTTTTTTTGTAAATTTAGAGGTATTGTAATTTGGGTTAAATTAGGGGGATAAGATGAGAGGCGTCTTAAGGAGAGGAGCTGTGTGTCTCCCTACCGCCGAGGAATTACGGACTGTTGCAGCCGGCAACAGGTACATTTGAACTCAGTTTGACACGGGTGATTGAAGACAGGACCCATACAGCCCACACTGGTGTTTGGGAAGTGCTCCAGGGAGGCTAACACGTTGATACCAGATACATCGATATTATCTGAGCGTGCGGTTAGCACTTCTCCTGGACTACTGCCTTTCTGCCACTGTAGTGTGGATATTTGATAAGAGTGCACTGATCACCATTACAACTGCTACAAAGATAGTATTCAAAGTGTCCCCTTTAGAGTCTCACCCTGTTACTACAATGACTGTTTGACTACCAGACTATTCAGTAGCTTCCATCACCCAGCAAATTTTTTGACCTGACTGACGTCACCACTGGATGGCTTATACACTCCACTGAACTTTTGTTTCTATATTTCTTTATATTTTTACCCTGAATTGGTGGAGTCCACAGAACTACTGCTGATTACACATTAATTATTAACAGGCATTTGGTTAATAACTTGCTATTATGGAGAACATACAAGAATTAGAAACTTTATTTTCATTAAAGGAGATTGATGAGGACAATCTGGATCTTTTGGACTTGGAGAATGTGTTCAGCCAAGATTACCCTCAAACATCTTTTTTTAGGACTTTGAACATCTTAAACTAAAGGAACAAAAATTGAAATGGGATAAATGGATTTTATCCCAATACTTGGCAATAAAGATGATCCCTAGGGATCTTAGGCTAAATACATTTTCTACATGACATTGAAGACCAGTCATTTATTAAATGCTGGAACCAAGCCTTGACAGACTGTTCATTAACAATAATTTCTCTACTCATAGAGTATAAGGATATATTTCTTAATGAAGTTAAAATGAAAATTATGAGTATACAGTCTGATATGAATAAATTTAGGCAATGTGAAGTTCATTCTCAGTTTGAGGAATTTTTTAAGAATACTATAGAAGAATCAAAGAAATTGGTAATACAAATAAAACACTTAAAATTTCTGAGAGATCAGAAAGATTATTCCATTTGGGGTGGTCTATGTTTGGCGTCGTCACCAGAGGGTCCTGGTCTAACCTGGTAAATCAAGATAACACATTTGTAGACAGCCTAAAAACAGAAGACACCACAATAGGAATAATAGACAACACATGCATGAGCCAGTTAAGAAGGTGACCTTTTCTGACTCAGACTCAGTAAAGACTGATGATGACAGATTTGCTTCTAGCTGTGAGGGTTCCTCAGGGGATTATTTGTTTTCAGAGGGGGAAGAGTTGCATTATGATATGGAGTCACATCTATCCTCTTGTAGTGGTACCCATAATAAAGGTATCTTAAAGGGTCCCTCCGCACAAGGAGCAAGACCAAAAGTCAACAGGGTTAGTTCAAACATGGAGCCTTAAGTCCCAACTAGTATTAAGCCTAGATGTTCCTCTAATTACTCAGAACCTAATCCCAACATGCAGGTTTTTTACGGGGTCCCAAAACAATTCCAAGGAGGAGGGAAGAAATCCACTACAACTATGGATATAGGAGAAATAGAACCACCCCGGTATATGTTGAGAAGGGAGCAAAACAAAAGAAATATCAGTAAACATGGTCATAAATATTTCCTCCTACCAGCTTACTGACATAAAAACCAAGGTGTTAAGTTATGGATTAGGGTTTGTTCCACCAAGAAGTTTTGACCTTTTTCAGACCATTTTGATGTGAACAAAAAAACCAGAGATTTGACTCTTCAAAAAATAAATAAATAACTCCACTAATGATACGTTAGAACACAGGAATTCAAGTCTGTCTACACCAGCAGTTAGGATCTTTAATGATGTGACATTTGAGGATACTTGTGCTCTAGTAACATAGTAACATAGTAGATGAGGTTGAATAAAGACCGAAGTCCATCAAGTTCAACCTATACAAATCTAAAATATATACAAAAAGCTCCAGTTAAGCTTAAATAATCCCACAAAAAGGTGACCCATTTAATACTAGCAATCATATCCATGAATTTTGTTTATAGACAGAAATGTATCCAAATAATTTTTAAATGTATCTAGGGTATTGGCATTCACTACCTCGTTTGGTAATGAGTTCCAAAATTTTATTGCTCTTACAGTGAAAAAACGTTTTCGTTGCAGGAGATTAAATCTCCTTTCCTCCAACCTTAAAGGGCCATAATACCCAAATGTTTAAACACTTGAAAGTGATGCAGCATAGCTGTAAAAAGCTGATTAGAAAATATCACCTGAACATCTCTATGTAAAAAAGAAAGATATTTTACCTCAAAAGTTCCTCAGTAGCCACCTCCCATTGTAAAGGATTTCTAAGCAGCATATTAGTATGTCTGTCCTGGGACAGCTTAGGGGATGAGCCTCGTGAACTCTCATATTATTCCACCAATCAGGTAAAGGAAGCTTACTATGAAATCTCATGAGAGTTAAGTGAAATCTCATGATATCACAGTAAAAGAGTTCATGACCTCAGCACTGCTGATACTGATTGGCTGCAGTTCATTTCTTCATTTTTTTAATTTTTTTACCTGCAGCTGGGAGCAGCTGAGTATAACTTTTTACACAGAACTTACTCTGCTGAGCTGAGGAGATTGTGAGGTAAAATATCTTCCTTTTTTACATAGAGATGTTCAGGTGATATTTTCCTGTCAGCTTTTTACAGTTATACTGCATCAGTTTCAAGTGATTTAGCATATGAGTATTATGTCCCTTTAAATTGTGAATTACATAGCCTAGTGAGAGATACTGAAGACTCCCTTAGTAAAATTACTAATACTACTTTAAAGCCTAGGTCTACCTTTTACCCTCTTCAAGCCAGGGGCAAGTCCCTTGAAATTTTCCATAAGAGAGTTGTGGAGGATTTAACTATACTCTCTAGGTCCACTCACAGCAGCACTTTAAACCTACAGTATCTGTCAAAGAAAGGGAAGCTCTGGCTAGCTTGAAGGTAAATGATCAGATTGTGATCAGGCAATCAGACAAAGGTGGAAGTGTTGTCGTGATGGGTAAAACTAGTTACATAGATAAAGCATTAAGACAATTGAATGACACTGAGACTTAAACTCCTCTTTCTAGCGATCCAACTGTGAAATTTAACAGGGATCTTAGGCACCTTTTGGATGATGGCGTTGAGATGGGACTCATGGATGAATCCACTGCAGAACATCTTCTGGTTAGTAATCCAGTAACTCCCATCTTCTACCACATCCTAAAGGTGCATAAGAGTTTGGTGAATGTTAAAGAAAGGCCAATAGTGGCAGGTATTGGCTCCCTTTTTGAACCACTGTCCAGATGGGTGGATTATTTTCTACAACCACTTGTCCTCAAGTTACCCAGTTACATTAGAGTCACTACTCAAGCCCTACAGATTATGGAAAACATCCAGTGGAGAGAGGAGTATAGCTGGTTAACTGTGGATGTTGTTTCATTGTACTCCTCTATCCCGCACTCTCATGGCCTTTTAGCCATAAGATTTTTCCTGGATATGTATACTGATTTGTATTCTGGGATGACGGCATTCATCATCAGGGTGGTTCAATTTCTATTAGAGCATGTTTTTTTATGTTCCAAGGGAACTACTACCTACAGAGGCGTGGTACCGCAATGGGAGCTAAATTTGCTCCCTCGTACGCCAACCTGTTTATGGGTTGAGCGGAGAGGGCCCACGTCTATGGGGTTAGTGGTACACCCTCTTTATATGTGATCAACTATGTAAGATACATAGATGACCTTCTTATCATCTGGTCTTCAGATTCAGCAATGGCTAAGCGCTTTGTGGATGGTCTTAATATTAATGATCTGGGCCTTCAATTTACTTACTTACTTTACTGCGTTTCTGGATGTTTCCTTTAAAGGCAATATATCTAATGGTACTGTTGTCTCTACTCTCCTCAGGAAGCCCATCTCGGGGAACAGTTTACTACATACCCGTAGTAGCCATCCTAGACATGTCTTTAAGGGCATAGAAAAAAGCAAAATGTAACTGTAGCATTTAGGGGTCTTTTCTAGAAGAGGAGATATTTAAGTCAACTATTAAGGAGAATGGGGTACCCGAAGGGAGTAGTCGATAAAGCGTTTTTTGAAGTGCAAAACATGGATAGGAAATCTTTGCCGACAGACAGGCGTAGATGTCACCCGCGTGACTCAATATCTGAACAGTGACAACCAAAAGTTGTCAGCGCCTATTCTAAGCAGTATTAACAGGTTTGCAAGATTATCAAGAAGCTAAGACAAACAGTGGAAAAGGGGTGCATGTTTGTACCAAAAAGGAATGTTACCTTGGGTAATATTTTAGCTCCAAGTCTCCTAAAAGAGAAAAAATCAACTAGTTCCAGCTATATTTTAATGGGACCTTTAAGTGCGGCAGGGGGACTTGCACTTCATGCGATCATGTCCATCTATCCAATCTTTTTATCTTAGGGTCATCAGGAGAGGAATTTATGACAAAAGGGTGTGCTAATTGTAAGAGTACTTTTGTTATCTACCTGATTGAATGCACTTCTTGTTTAAGGCAGTACGTAGGTAGAACCACGAGAGGGGTTGGCACACGCATAAAAGAACAGTTATCTTATATCTCAGGAGACAGAGCATGTTCAGCTCTCTTGAGACATTTCATCTTGGTACATGATAAGAATGTCAGTACCTTTAGGTGGCAAGCAATTTAGCAGATAAATAGGTCTATTAGAGCGGGAGATAAGCTTTAGATATTAGGTAGGCAGGAAAATTATTGGATTTCTAAAGTTGAAAAGTTTAGTGCCACATGGTTTCAATTCTGAATTTGACATCATAAATTTTTGGCAAAGATAAACTAATAGCTTAAAATACAATCGGCCAGATTACGAGTTTTGCGTTAGGAGCTGTGCGGTGCTAATGAGCAGTTTTTTCTCACCGCTCACTTACCTACAGCGCTGGTATTACGGGTTTTTACAAACTCAGCATTAAAAGGCAAGAAGTGAGCATTGAGCAAAATTTTGCTCCATACCGCACTCCAATACCAGTGCTGCTTAAGTCAGCGGTGAGCTGGTCATACGTGCTCATGCACGATTTTCCCATAGACATCAATGGGGAGAGCCGGCTGAGAAAAAGTCTAACACCTGCCAAAAAGCAGCACAAAACTCAGTAACGCAGCCCCATTGATTCCTATGGGGAAATAAAAGTTATGTTTACACCTAACACCCTAACATGAACCCCAAGTCTAAACACCCCTAATCTGCCGCCCCCGACATCGCCGCCACCTACATTATATTTATTAACCCCCTAATCTGCCGCTCCGGACACCAGCGCCACCTACATTATACTTATTAACCCCTAATCTGCTGCCCCCAACATCGCCGACACCTACATTATATTTATTAACCCCTAATTTTCCGCCCCCAATGTCGCCACAACCTACCTACACTTATTAACCCCTAATCTGCCGCCCCCAACGTCGCGGCCACTATATTAAATTTTTTAACCCCTAAATCTAAGTCTAACCCTAACACCCCCTAACTTAAATATAATTTAAATAAATCTAAATAAAATGACTATAATTAACTAAATTATTCCTATTTAAAACTAAATACTTACCTATAAAATAAACCCTAAGCTAGCTACAATATAACTAATAGTTACATTGTAGCTATATTAGGGTTTATTTTTATTTTACAGGCAAGTTTGTATTTATTTTAACTAGGTAGAATAGTTATTAAATAGTTATTAATTATTTAATAACTACCTAGCTAAAATAAAGATAAATTTACCTGTAAAATAAAACCTAACTTAAGATACAATAACACCTAACACTACAATTAAATAAATTACCTAAATTAAATACAATTAAATAAATTAAATAAAATTACCTAAATCACAAAAACAAACAAACACTAAATTACAGAAAATAAAAAACAAATTACAGATCTTTAAACTAAATAACCTAATCTAATAGCCCTATCAAAATAAAAAAAGCCCCCCCCAAAATAAAAAAAACCCTAGCCTAAACTAAACTCAAACTGCCTTTTGTGGGGCATTGCCCCAAAGTAATCAGCTCTTTTACCTGTAAAAAAAAAATACAAACAACCCCCCCAACAGTAAAACCCACCACCCACACAACGAACCCCCAAATAAAAAGCCTAACTAAAAAAACCTAAGCTCCCCATTGCCCTGAAAGGGCATTTAGCTCTTTTGCAGGCCCAAAGCCCTAACCTAAAAAATAAACCCACGCAATACACCCTTAAAAAAATCCTAACACTAACCCCCAAAGATTCACTTACCGGGAGAAGTCTTCATCCAAGCGGCAAGATGTCCTCAACGAAGCCGGCAGAAGTGGTCCTCCAGATGGGCAGAAGTGGTCCTCCAGACGGGCAGAAGTCTTCATCCAGATGGCATCTTCTATCTTCATCCTTCCGGCGCGGAGCGGGTCCATCTTCAAGACATCCGACGCGGAGCATCCTCTTCAAACAACGGCTTCTTCGTAATGAATATCTCTTTAAGTGACGTCATCCAAGATGGCGGCCCTTAGATTCTGATTGGCTGATAGAATTTTATCAGCCAATCGGAATTAAGGTAGAAAAAATGCTATTGGCTGATTGGATCAGCCAATAGGATTGAGCTTGCATTCTATTGGCTGATTGGAACAGCCAATAGAATGCCAGCTCAATCCTATTGTCTGATTGCATCACCCAATAGGATCTTTTCTACCTTAATTCCGATTGGCTGATAGAGTTCTATCAGCCAATCGGAATCTAAGGGACGCCATCTTGGATGACGTCTCTTAAAGAGATATTCATTACAAAGAAGCCGTCGTTTGAAGAGGATGCTCCGCGTCGGATGTCTTGAAGATGGACCCGCTCCACGCCGGAAGGATGAAGATAGAAGATGCCGTCTGGATGAAGACTTCTGCCCGTCTGGAGGACCACTTCTGCCCATCTGGAGGACCACTTAATGCCTAGTTATAAGGTGTTAATGTTACTAATCTTTGATTTGTGTAATGCTTGCACATTGAAATAATTTATAAGGTGTTAATGTTACTAATCTTTGTTTTGCATGGATAATATACACCTCATCAAGGTGTCTAGATTAATATTCTTGTAAATATTCTCATAAAGGGTTAATCCCAGGCTTATTTGATTTTAACCAATCACTTTGTTTTAGATGGTATAAATATTTATCCACATATGTTCTCACTTAGAGGCCCATTTATCAAGCTCCGAATGGAGCTTGAGGGCCCGTGTTTCTGGCAAGCCTGCAGGCTCGCCAGAAACAGCAACTATGTAGCAGTGGTCTAAAGACCACTGTTCCATAGCCCTGTCCACCTGCTCTGAGCAGGCGGACAGAGATCGACACAATTCAACCCGATCGAGTACGATCGGGTTGAATGACACTCCCTGCTGGCGGCCGATTAATCGCAAATCTGCAGGGGGGCGGCGTTGCACCAGCAGCTCACAAGAGCTTCTGGTGCAATGCTGAATATGGAGAGAGTATTGCTCTCCGCATTCAGCGAGGTCTGTCGGACCTGATCCGCACTGTCGGATCAGGTACGACAGACCTATGATAAATATCCCCCTTAGTCTATGATTACGTTCTATACGACCAAAACCGGTCAGATGTTTGTGGCCATGGGATTTTTATGTTTCCACTTGTTTTAACATTTGCCCAATAAAGGATTATTTAGGTTTTTTGAACTTTTTCTTTTGAATCTTTTAGTGGATTTCAGGGAATCCACTCCATTATCTAAGCCTTTGACTGCCTGTGTCTGTTGTTAAACGGATTTACTGAGTCAGTAACGTCAGGTATTTATGGTATGTGCTGGGAGCGATTGGTTGCTTTGTTATCATGTGGCATACGGAGCTGCATTTGCCGTGAGAGGCGTCTGAAGGAGAGGAGCTGTGTGTCTCCATATCGCCCTGGAATTACGGACTGTTGCAGCAGCATTACAATAGGTACATTTGAACTCAGTTTGACATGGGTGAGTGAAGACAGAACCCTTACTGCCCACACTGGTGTTTAGGAAGTGCTCCAGGGAGGCTAACACGCTGATACCAGATACATAGGTATTATCTGAGTGTGCGGTTAGCACTTCTCCCGGACTACTGCCTTTCTGCCACTGTAGTGTGGATATTTGATAAGAGTGTCCTGATCACCATTACAACTGCTACAAAGATGATATTCAAAGTGTCCCCTTTGGACTCTCACCCTGTTACTACACTGACTGACTACCAGACTATTTAGTAGTTTCCTTCCCCCAGCACATTTTTTTAAATGACTGAAGTCACCACTGGATGGCTTATACACTCCACTGAACTTTTGTTTATATATATATATATATATATATATATATATATATATATATATATATATATATATAAATAAACTGTGTATTTACTGTAAATATATTTTCCATTTCAAAGTTCTGCACATAGCAGAATATGTTCTATGTATTCAGAAATATATATATATCTGTATCTCTCTCTCTCTCTCTCTCTCTATATATATATATACAGGGGGTGCAGAATTATTAGGCAAATGAGTATTTTGACCACATCATCCTCTTTATGCATGTTGTCTTACTCCAAGCTGTATAGGCTCGAAAGCCTACTACCAATTAAGCATATTAGGTGATGTGCATCTCTGTAATGAGAAGGGGTGTGGTCTAATGACATCAACACCCTATATCAGGTGTGCATAATTATTAGGCAACTTCCTTTCCTTTGGCAAAATGGGTCAAAAGAAGGACTTGACAGGCTCAGAAAAGTAAAAAATAGTGAGATATCTTGCAGAGGGATGCAGCACTCTTAAAATTGCAAAGCTTCTGAAGCGTGATCATCGAACAATCAAGCGTTTCATTCAAAATAGTCAACAGGGTCGCAAGAAGCGTGTGGAAAAACCAAGGTGCAAAATAACTGCCCATGAACTGAGAAAAGTCAAGCGTGCAGCTGCCAAGATGCCACTTGCCACCAGTTTGGCCATATTTCAGAGTTGCAACATCACTGGAGTGCCCAAAAGCACAAGGTGTGCAATACTCAGAGATATGGCCAAGGTAAGAAAGGCTGAAAGACGACCACCACTGAACAAGACACACAAGCTGAAACGTCAAGACTGTGCCAAGAAATATCTCAAGACTGATTTTTCTAAGGTTTTATGGACTGATAAAATGAGAGTGAGTCTTGATGGGCCAGATGGATGGGCCCGTGGCTGGATTGGTAAAGGGCAGAGAGCTCCAGTCCGACTCAGACGCCAGCAAGGTGGAGGTGGAGTACTGGTTTGGGCTGGTATCATCAAAGATGAGCTTGTGGGGCCTTTTCGGGTTGAGGATGGAGTCAAGCTCAACTCCCAGTCCTACTGCCAGTTTCTGGAAAACACCTTCTTCAAGCAGTGGTACAGGAAGAAGTCTGCATCCTTCAAGAAAAAACATAATTTATGCTTACCTGATAAATTCCTTTCTTCTGTAGTGTGATCAGTCCACGGGTCATCATTACTTCTGGGAAATTACTCCTCCCCAACAGGAAGTGCAAGAGGATTCACCCAGCAGAGCTGCATATAGCTCCTCCCCTCTACGTCACTCCCAGTCATTCGACCAAGGACCAACGAGAAAGGAAAAGCCAAGGGTGAAGTGGTGACTGGAGTATAAATTAAAAAATATTTACCTGCCTTAAAAACAGGGCGGGCCGTGGACTGATCACACTACAGAAGAAAGGAATTTATCAGGTAAGCATAAATTATGTTTTCTTCTGTTAAGTGTGATCAGTCCACGGGTCATCATTACTTCTGGGATACCAATACCAAAGCAAAAGTACACGGATGACGGGAGGGATAGGCAGGCTCTTTATACAGAAGGAACCACTGCCTGAAGAACCTTTCTCCCAAAAATAGCCTCCGATGAAGCAAAAGTGTCAAATTTGTAAAAAGTATGAAGCGAAGACCAAGTTGCAGCCTTGCAAATCTGTTCAACAGAGGCCTCATTCTTGAAGGCCCAAGTGGAAGCCACAGCTCTAGTAGAATGAGCTGTAATTCTTTCAGGAGGCTGCTGTCCAGCAGTCTCATAAGCTAAACGAATTATGCTACGAAGCCAAAAAGAAAGAGAGGTAGCGGAAGCTTTTTGACCTCTCCTCTGCCCAGAGTAAATGACAAACAGAGAAGACGTTTGTCGAAATTCCTTAGTTGCCTGTAAGTAAAATTTTAGAGCACGGACTACATCCAGGTTGTGCAGTAGACGTTCCTTCTTTGAAGAAGGATTTGGGCATAAAGAAGGAACAACAATCTCTTGATTGATATTCCTGTTAGTAACTACCTTAGGTAAGAACCCAGGTTTAGTACGCAGGACTACCTTATCCGAATGAAAAATCAAATAAGGAGAATCACAATGTAAGGCTGATAATTCAGAGACTCTTCGAGCCGAGGAAATAGCCATTAAAAATAGAACTTTCCAAGATAACAACTTTATATCAATGGAATGAAGGGGTTCAAACGGAACGCCCTGTAAAACATTAAGAACAAGGTTTAAACTCCATGGTGGAGCAACAGTTTTAAACACAGGCTTAATCCTGGCCAAAGCCTGACAAAAAGCCTGGACGTCAGGAACTTCTGACAGACGTTTGTGTAACAGAATGGACAGAGCTGAGATCTGTCCCTTTAATGAACTAGCAGATAAACCCTTTTCTAAACCTTCTTGTAGAAAAGACAATATCCTAGGAATCCTAACCTTACTCCAAGAGTAACCTTTGGATTCACACCAATATAGGTATTTACGCCATATCTTATGGTAAATCTTTCTGGTAACAGGTTTCCTAGCCTGTATTAAGGTATCAATAACTGACTCAGAAAACCCACGTCTTGATAAAATCAAGCGTTCAATTTCCAAGCAGTCAGCTTCAGAGAAGTTAGATTTTGATGTTTGAAGGGACCCTGTATCAGAAGGTCCTGTTTCAGAGGTAGAGACCAAGGTGGACAGGATGACATGTCCACCAGGTCTGCATACCAAGTCCTGCGTGGCCACGCAGGTGCTATTAGAATCACTGATGCTCTCTCTTGTTTGATTCTGGCAATCAATCGAGGAAGCAACGGGAAGGGTGGAAACACGTAAGCCATCCTGAAGTCCCAAGGTGCTGTCAGAGCATCTATCAGGACTGCTCCTGGATCCCTGGATCTGGACCCGTAACGAGGAAGCTTGGCGTTCTGACGAGACGCCATGAGATCTATCTCTGGTTTGCCCCAACGTCGAAGTATTTGGGCAAAGACCTCCGGATGAAGTTCCCACTCCCCCGGATGAAAAGTCTGACGACTTAAGAAATCCGCCTCCCAGTTCTCCACTCCCGGGATGTGGATTGCTGACAGGTGGCAAGAGTGAGACTCTGCCCAGCGAATTATCTTTGATACTTCCATCATAGCTAGGGAGCTTCTTGTCCCTCCCTGATGGTTGATGTAAGCTACAGTCGTGATGTTGTCCGACTGAAACCTGATGAACCCCCGAGTTGTCAACTGGGGCCAAGCCAGGAGGGCATTGAGAACTGCTCTCAATTCCAGAATGTTTATTGGCAGGAGACTCTCCTCCTGACTCCATTGTCCCTGAGCCTTCAGAGAATTCCAGACGGCACCCCAACCTAGAAGGCTGGCGTCTGTTGTTACAATTGTCCAGTCTGGTCTGCTGAATGGCATCCCCCTGGACAGATGTGGCCGAGAAAGCCACCATAGAAGAGAATTTCTGGTCTCTTGATCCAGATTCAGAGAAGGGGATAAGTCTGAGTAATCCCCATTCCACTGACTTAGCATGCACAGTTGCAGTGGTCTGAGGTGTAAGCGTGCAAAGGGTACTATGTCCATTGCCGCTACCATTAAGCCGATTACCTCCATGCATTGAGCCACTGACGGGTGTTGAATGGAATGAAGGGTGCGGCAAGCACTTTGAAGTCTTGTTAGCCTGTCCTCTGTCAGGTAAATCTTCATTTCTACAGAATCTATAAGAGTCCCCAGGAAGGGAACTCTTGTGAGTGGAACGAGTGAACTTTTCTTTTCGTTCACCTTCCATCCATGTGACCTTAGAAATGCCAGCACTAACTCTGTATGAGACTTGGCAGTTTGAAAGCTTGAAGCTTGTATCAGAATGTCGTCTAGGTATGGAGCTACCGAGATTCCCCGCGGTCTTAGTACCGCCAGAAGAGCAAACAGAACCTTTGTGAAGATTCTTGGAGCTGTAGCCAATCCGAATGGAAGAGCCACAAACTGGTAATGCCTGTCTAGGAAGGCAAACCTTAGGTACCGATAATGATCTTTGTGAATCGGTATGTGAAGGTAAGCATCTTTTAAATCTACAGTGGTCATGTACTGACCCTCTTGGATCATAGGTAAAATTGTCCGAATAGTCTCCATCTTGAACGATGGAACTCTTAGGAATTTGTTTAGGATCTTTAAGTCCAGGATTGGTCTGAAAGTTCCCTCTTTTTTGGGAACCACAAACAGATTTGAGTAAAACCCCTGTCCCTGTTCCGATCGTGGAACTGGATGGATTACTCCCATTAACAAGAGCTCTTGTACGCAGCGTAGAAACGCCTCTTTCTTTGTCTGGATTGTTGACAATCTTGACAGATGAAATCTCTCTCTTGGAGGAGAGTATTTGAAGTCCAGAAGGTATCCCTGAGATATTATCTCTAGCGCCCAGGGATCCTGAACATCTCTTGCCCAAGCCTGGGCGAAGAGAGAAAGTCTGCCCCCCACTAGATCCGATCCCGGATCGGGGGCCCTCAATTCATGCTGTTTTAGGGGCAGCAGCAGGTTTCCTAGTCTGCTTGCCCTTGTTCCAGGACTGGTTAGGTTTCCAGCCTTGTCTGTAGCGAGCAACAGCTCCTTCCTGTTTTGGTGCAGAGGAAGTTGATGCTGCTCCTGCTTTGAAATTACGAAAGGAACGAAAATTAGACTGTCTAGTCTTGGCTTTGGCTTTGTCCTGAGGCAGGGCATGGCCTTTACCTCCTGTAATGTCAGCGATAATCTCTTTCAACCCGGGCCCGAATAAGGTCTGCCCTTTGAAAGGTATATTAAGCAATTTAGACTTAGAAGTAACATCAGCTGACCAGGATTTTAGCCACAGCGCCCTGCGTGCCTGAATGGCGAATCCTGAATTCTTCGCCGTAAGTTTAGTAAGATGTACTACGGCCTCCGAAATGAATGAATTAGCTAGTTTAAGGACTCTAAGCCTGTCCGTAATGTCGTCCAGAGTAGCTGAACCAATGTTCTCTTCCAGAGACTCAATCCAGAATGCCGCTGCAGCCGTGATCGGCGCAATGCATGCAAGGGGTTGCAATATAAAACCTTGTTGAACAAACATTTTCTTAAGGTAACCCTCTAATTTTTTATCCATTGGATCTGAAAAAGCACAGCTATCCTCCACCGGGATAGTGGTACGCTTAGCTAAGGTAGAAACTGCTCCCTCCACCTTAGGGACCGTTTGCCATAAGTCCCTTGTGGTGGCGTCTATTGGAAACATTTTTCTAAATATCGGAGGGGGTGAGAACGGCACACCGGGTCTATCCCACTCCTTAGTAACAATTTCAGTAAGTCTCTTAGGTATAGGAAAAACCTCAGTACTCGTCGGTACCGCAAAATATTTATCCAACCTACACATTTTCTCTGGTATTGCAACTGTGTTACAATCATTCAGAGCCGCTAACACCTCCCCTAGTAATACACGGAGGTTTTCCAGTTTAAATTTAAAATTTGAAATATCTGAATCCAGTCTGTTTGGATCAGAACCGTCACCCACAGAATGAAGTTCTCCGTCCTCATGTTCTGCCACCTGTGACGCAGTGTCTGACATGGCCCTAATATTATCAGCGCACTCTGTTCTCACCCCAGAGTGATCACGCTTACCTCTTAGTTCTGGTAATTTAGCCAAAACCTCAGTCATAACAGTAGCCATATCCTGTAATGTGATTTGTAATGGCCGCCCAGATGTACTCGGCGCTACAATATCACGCACCTCCCTCTGAGCGGGAGATGTAGGTACTGACACGTGAGGCGAGTTAGTCGGCATAACTCTCCCCTCGTTGTTTGGTGAAATTTGTTCAATTTGTACAGATTGACTTTTATTTAAAGTAGCATCAATACAGTTAGTACATAAATTTCTATTGGGCTCCACTTTGGCATTGCAACAAATGACACAGGTATCATCCTCTGAATCAGACATGTTTAACACACTAGCAAATAAACTTGCAACTTGGAAATACAATTCAATTAGAATAATATTAAAATGTACTGTGCCTTTAAGAAGCACAGAAGATCTATGACAGTTGAAAATTAATAAATTGAAACAGTTATAGCCTCAATCCTTGTAAACAACACAACTTTAGCAAAGGTTTAATCCCATTAGCAAAGATAACAAATTCTGAAAGCAGGAAACAAATTACAGAATAAACGTTTTTTATCTCAGTCAAACTATAATTCTCACAGCTCTGCTGAGAGAAATTACCTCCCTCAAAATAAGTTTTGAAGACCCCTGAGCTCTGTAGAGATGAACCGGATCATGCAGGGAATACAATGAGTTGCTGACTGAAATATTTGATGCATAGAAAAAGCGCCAAAAAACGGCCCCTCCCCCTCACACACAGCAGTGAGGGAGAACAGAAACTGTCAGAAAAACAGATTAAGCAACTGCCAAGTGGAAAAATAGTGCCCAAACATTTATTCACACAGTACCTCAGCAAATGAAAACGATTTTACATTCCAGCAAAAACGTTAAACATAATCTCTAGTTATTAAACAGCTTTATGTATTTCTTACAGTGTAATTCTAGTGAAGTACCATTCCCCAGAATACTGAAGTGTAAAGTATACATACATGACATTATATCGGTATGGCAGGATTTTCTCATCAATTCCATTGTCAGAAAATAAAAACTGCTACATACCTCTATGCAGATTCATCTGCCCGCTGTCCCCTGATCTGAAGTTTACCTCACTCCTCAGATGGCCGAGAACAGCAATATGATCTTAACTACTCCGGCTAAAATCATAGCAAAACTCTGGTAGATTCTTCTTCAAACTCTGCCAGAGAGGTAATAACACACTCCGGTGCTATTTTAAAATAACAAACTTTTGATTGAAGATATAAAACTAAGTATAATCACCATAGTCCTCTCACACATCCTATCTAGTCGTTGGGTGCAAGAGAATGACTGGGAGTGACGTAGAGGGGAGGAGCTATATGCAGCTCTGCTGGGTGAATCCTCTTGCACTTCCTGTTGGGGAGGAGTAATATCCCAGAAGTAATGATGACCCGTGGACTGATCACACTTAACAGAAGAAACATGATTTTCATGCAGGACAATGCTTCATCACACGCGTCCAAGTACTCCACAGCGTGGCTGGCAAGAAAGGGAATAAAAGAAGAAAATCTAATGACATGGCCTCCTTGTTCACCTGATCTGAACCCCATTGAGAACCTGTGGTCCATCATCAAATGTGAGATTTACAAGGAGGGAAAACAGTACACCTCTCTGAACAGTGTCTGGGAGGCTGTGGTTGCTGCTGCACGCAATGTTGATGGTGAACAGATCAAAACACTGACAGAATCCATGGATGGCAGGCTTTTGAGTGTCCTTGCAAAGAAAGGTGGCTATATTGGTCACTGATTTGTTTTAGTTTTGTTTTTGAATGTCAGAAATGTATATTTGTGAATGTTGAGATGTTATATTGGTTTCACTGGTAAAAATAAATAATTGAAATGGGTATATATTTGTTTTTTGTTAAGTTGCCTAATAATTATGCACAGTAATAGTCACCTGCACACACAGATATCCCCCTAAAATAGCTATAACTAAAAACAAACTAAAAACTACTTCCAAAACTATTCAGCTTTGATACTAATGAGTTTTTTGGGTTCATTGAGAACATGGTTGTTGTTCAATAATAAAATTAATCCTCAAAAATACAACTTGCCTAATAATTCTGCACTCCCTGTATATATATATATATATATATATATATATAAATATATATTGTACCAAAAATCATCAGATAGATGTAGAAATATTTAATTATGAATAAATAGAACATATTCATATTTTTATGTTGGGTTAGCGCAATTGCGAAAACGCAATATACTGCACCATATGTAATCTAACCCATAAGAGACAGTACCACAATATTCATTGGTATCATTTTACCCAACATAGGGCTAGATTACAAGTGAAGCACTAATTTATTGCTTGGAGTAGTGCTCTGAAAATTTACCAGAGACCCCTTTCTGTGCCCCAATTGCCCCCAAATTTAAGTGTATTGTATTTTTTTTTTTTTTAAAGGAAAAATTGTAGCATTATTTTTAATAACAATAAACTGCAGAAAGCCGTTTTTAGGTGTTAAAGTAAGCGGGTGTGGAGTTTTAGGAAATAACGGCACAGAAAAGTTCCTTTACATTGCTATGGGGAACTGTATGTTCTCTATAAATATATATGTCCTACACCTGGGGTGGGTGTTAGAAGTGAGTGGTTTGCGATGGAATCTAGTGGGAAGGGTGGGATAAGAAGTGATTGGCATTTAGGTCAGCTAGTAGAGTTGTGGTGTAGTCTGTGTTAATTGTAATGGAGGCCAGTTTACATTTACACGTATTTGCAAAAGGGGGTACTTGTCAGTTGAGTTGTAGTTAGAATTAATTGTGGCACGGTTTATTATAGTGGTGGAGCCATCATTTATTTTTTACAGGGTATATAATAAATATAGGTGGCATTGGGCGAGCCATTACAAGCCAATATTGTTTAGTGATTTGCAAATAGCTTGCTGTAACTAAATACATGTTAGATAACGTGTATGTTGCATAGATTGCACTAAAAACAGAATTTATGCTTACCTGATAAATTACTTTCTCCAACGGTGTGTCCGGTCCACGGCGTCATCCATAACTTGTGGGAATATCTCTTCCCCAACAGGAAATGGCAAAGAGTACAGCAAAAGCTTTCCATATAGTCCCTCCTAGGCTCCGCCCACCCCAGTCATTCGACCGACGGACAGGAGAAAAAACAGGAGAAACTATAAGGTGCCGTGGTGACTGTAGTTAAAGAAATAAATTCATCAAACCTGATTAAAAAAAAAAAAAACAGGGCGGGCCGTGGACCGGACACACCGTTGGAGAAAGCAATTTATCAGGTAAGCATCAATTTTGTTTTCTCCAACATTGGTGTGTCCGGTCCACGGCGTCATCCATAACTTGTGGGAACCAATACCAAAGCTTTAGGACACGGATGAAGGGAGGGAGCCAATCAGGTTGCCTAAACGGAAGGCACCACGGCTTGCAAAACCTTTCTCCCAAAAATAGCCTCCGAAGAAGCAAAAGTATCAAATTTGTAGAATTTGGCAAAAGTGTGCAGGGAAGACCAAGTCGCTGCCTTACATATCTGATCAACAGAAGCCTCGTTCTTGAAGGCCCATGTGGAAGCCACAGCCCTAGTAGAGTGAGCTGTGATGCGTTCAGGAGGCTGCCGTCCGGCAGTCTCATAAGTCAATCGGATGATGCTTTTCAGCCAAAAGGAAAGAGTGGTAGCAGTAGCTTTTTGACCTCTCCTCTTACCAGAATAAACGACAAACAGAGAAGACATTTGTCTGAAATCCTTTGTAGCTTCTAAATAGAACTTTAAAGCACGAACTACATCTAGATTGTGTAACAAACGTTCCTTCTTTGAAACTGGATTCGGACACAAAGAAGGCACAACTATTTCCTGGTTAATATTCTTGTTGGAAACAACCTTTGGAAGGAAACCAGGTTTAGTACGCAAAACAACCTTATCTGAATGGAACACCAGATAGGGCGGATTACACTGCAGAGCAGATAACTCAGAAACTCTTCTAGCAGAAGAGATAGCAACCAAAAACAGAACTTTCCAAGATAACATCTTGATATCTATGGAATGTAGAGGTTCAAACGGAACCCCTTGAAGAACTGAAAGAACTAAATTCAGACTCCAGGGAGGAGTCAAAGATCTGTAAACAGGCTTGATCCTGACCAAAGCCTGAACAAAAGCTTGAACATCAGGCACAGCTGCCAGTCGTTTGTGTAATAAGACAGATAAAGCAGAAATCTGTCCCTTTAGAGACCTCGCTGATAATCCCTTATCCAAACCTTCTTGGAGAAAAGAAAGGATCCTAGGAATTTTGATCTTACTCCATGAGAATCCCTTGGATTCACACCAACAGATATATCTTTTCCATATTTTATGGTAAATCTTCCTAGTTACAGGTTTTCTGGCTTGTATCAGAGTATCTATTACAGAATCCGAAAACCCACGCTTAGATAAAATCAAGCGTTCAATTTCCAGGCCGTTAGCTGAAGGGAAACTAGATTTGGATGTTCGAATGGACCTTGTACTAGAAGATCCTGTCTCAAAGGTAGCTTCCATGGTGGAGCCGATGACATATTCACCAGGTCTGCATACCAAGTCCTGCGTGGCCACGCAGGAGCTATCAAGGTCACCGGGGCCCTCTCCTGCTTGATCCTGGCTACCAGCCTGGGAATGAGAGGAAACGGTGGAAACACATAAGCTAGGTTGAAGGTCCAAGGCGCTACTAATGCATCCACTAGAGTCGCCTTGGGATCCCTGGATCTGGACCGGTAGCAAGGAACCTTGAAGTTCTGACGAGACGCCATTAGATCCATGTCTGGAATGCCCCACAATTGAGTCAACTGGGCAAAGATCTCCGGGTGGAGTTCCCACTCCCCCGGATGGAATGTCTGACGACTCAGATAATCCGCCTCCCAGTTTTCCACTCCTGGAATGTGGATCGCAGATAGGTGGCAGGAGTGATCCTCCGCCCATTTTATGATTTTGGTCACTTCTCTCATCGCCAGGGAACTCCTTGTTCCCCCCTGATCACTGATGTAAGCAACAGTCGTCATGTTGTCTGATTGGAATCTTATGAATCTGGCCTTTGCTAGTTGAGGCCAAGCCTGGATAGCATGGCCTCAACTAGCACAATTTTTCTGGAATGACCAGGTTGTCACAATCATCCAGAGTAGATAACACCTCCTTAAGCAGTGCGCGGAGATGTTCTAATTTAAATTTAAATGTCACAACATCAGGTTCTGCCTGTTGAGAAATTCTACCTGAATCTGAAATTTCCCCATCTGACAAAACCTCCCTCATGGCCCCTTCAGATTGGTGTGAGGGTATGAAAGAGCAATTATCATCAGCGCCCTCCTGCTCTACAGTGTTTAAAACAGAGCAATCGCGCTTTCTCTGATATGCAGGCATTTTGGATAAAATATTTGCTATCGAGTTATCCATTACTGCCGTCAATTGTTGCATAGTAATAAGCATTGGCGCGCTAGAAGTACTAGGGGCCTCCTGCGTGGGCAAAACTGGTGTAGACACAGAAGGAGATGATGTAGAACTATGTCTACTCCCTTCATCTGATGAATCATCTTGGGCAACATTACTTTGGACGCTATGGCACAATTATCACACAATTTTGAAGGGGGAGACACATTGGCTTCCATACATACAGAACATAGCTTATCTGAAGGCACAGACATGTTAAACAGGCTTAAACTTGTCAAAGTACAAAAACCGTTTTTAAACAAAACCGTTACTGTCTCTTTAAATTTTAAACAGTGCACACTTTATTACTGAATATGTGAAAAACTATGAAGGAATTGTTCAAATGTAACCAAATTTTCACCACAGTGTCTTAAAGCATTCAAAGCATTGCACCCCAAATTTGAGACCTTTAACCCTTAAAATGAAGAAACTGGAGCCGGTTACAGTTTTAACCCCTCTACAGTCCCAGCTACAGCCTTTGCTGCGACTTTACCAAACCCAGGGGGTATACGATACCAAATGAAGCCTTCTAGGAACCTTTTCAACTACTTTCAGACCCACACACATGCAGCTGCATGTCCTGCTCTCAAAAGTAACTGCGCAGTAATGGCGCGAAAATGAGGCTCAGCCTACTACAGGGAAGGCCCTTCCTGACTGAAAAGGTGTCTAAACCAGTGCCTGACGTTAAAAAAAAAACGTTCCCCAAAATTTATAAGTGTGAATATCAACATCAAGCTTTATAAAATGCCCAAATAAAGCAATCGATCTTGCCCATAAAAGCGTCTACCAGTTTTATAGCCCACATTAAGCCCTTTATTCTGTTTGTTTTAGACTAAGAAAATGGCTTACCGGTCCCCATGAGGGGAAATGACAGCCTTCCAGCATTACACAGTCTTGTTAGAAAAATGGCTAGTCATACCTTAAGCAGAAAAGTCTGCTAACTGTTTCCCCCAACTGAAGTTATTTCATCTCAACAGTCCTATGTGGAAACAGCAAACGATTTTAGTTACTGCTGCTAAAATCATTATCCTCGCACAAACGGAATTCTTCATCTTTTTCTGTTTCAGAGTAAATAGTACATACCAGCACTATTTTAAAATAACAAACTCTTGATAGTAGAATAAAAAACTACAACTAAACACCACATACTCTTCACCATCTCCGTGGAGATTTTGCTTGTGCAACGGCAAAGAGAATGACTGGGGTGGGCGGAGCCTAGGAGGGACTATATGGACAGCTTTTGCTGTACTCTTTGCCATTTCCTGTTGGGGAAGAGATATTCCCACAAGTTATGGATGACGCCGTGGACCGGACACACCAATGTTGGAGAAATGGAAAATTAGCTGTCCCAGCTTTTTATTCCTATACTCGCTCAATTTCTGTGAAAGGACACTTCCTTTTTGATGGAGATAACCTTGTCCTTTTTTATTTTAAATCAGCTACTTATCCTTCACGGAGTTGATGGTCTCAAAAAAGATTCCTGGAGAAACATTTTTTGCGTGAAAATTGAGAGAATAAGCATAATATTGGAATAACTATATTTCAGAATGATGACTTACACATATTTTATTATTGTCTAATATCTTGTATACTTACCAGTAAATCAGGCCTCTTTAGATCTTTAATTGGATAGTGTTTAAGAGAAATCGTTACAGGAAATCCACACAAATTGGGAAGCTTAGTCCTCAGATCAGAAAGAAAAGCATCCAAAACAATTGCTGTATTTACACGAGGGAAAAATTGGAGCGGCTGACTTCTAATGCAAGTAAAAGGATATCTAAATTGCATAATTAAGGACTGCTAGATGTGTCATGTTACAGGGACATTTACAATACATTGCATTTTGCCAATGAATGATGCCTAAACATAAATAAATTAGTAACAAATCAGTTATTATAAAATGTATACAGGTCTAAATCCCTAAATTTGGAATTCCAAAATCCAGACTTTTTCATTACTCCTTTTTTAAAGATAAAATTATTAAAAATTACCATTTTCCACACCAGAAAATCACAATGTTCTCTTCCTTAGTCTATTAGTTGATTTTTGTGTTCTAAAATGCAAATGATATTTAAATCAACTATTTCCTTTCTGATTACAACACTGTACTATCTTTATGATAGTACTGTGTATACTTAATAATTAAAAATGATATTAACCACATTTAGTTTGCATGCATACACTGTATTATGACATGTAAATATGATACAAAAATAAAAATATTTATAAATCCAAACAATTCCCAAATCCATATATTTTTGGTTCCCAGTCAGTTTGGATAACGTGTTTTGTACCTGTACAAAAATATATGAAACAATATGTAAGAGCAACAAGGCGGCCATCACACTCAAGACACTCAGAAACTGACCTTCTGAAGCAATACAGCATTTTCAAAAATAACAATGACAAATACTGGGACTGTCTATTTTGTGTAATATCACTGTAGCTTAGAAATCGGTTTTGATACCAAACCTTTGTATAGATGGTCACATACAACTGCGCTTATGGTAACTTTCCTGGATGACTGCATGAGATTTACAAAAAAAAAATTTAAAAAATGAATTTATACTTACCAAAAAATTTTTTATTTCGGGATGATCGGAGTCCACAGGTGTCTATAACATGTGGGATATATTTCCTGCCAATAGGTCAAGAAACCTCACAAAAGCTTTAATCCCTCTCACCTACTCTCCCCACTCAGTTTACTTATAGCTGAGTAGAGGAGAGAGACAGCAAAAGTAGGAAAGACAGAAAGCAAGGTTAAGAGGTGCAACAAAACACTGTCGTCCGTAAAGTAAAACACAGGGCGGTTCCTATGGACTCTCATCATCCCAAAATAAAGAAATGTATTGGTAAGTATAAATTCTGTTTTCTTTCGTAAGATAATAAGAGTCCATAGGTGTCTATAACATGTGGGATACAAAACCGAAGCTGAAAATTGATATTAAACTCAAATAATTTCTTTCATGATTCAGATATAGCATGCAATTTTAAACAATGTTCGAATTTACTCCTATTATTAATTTTACTTTGTTTGCTTGGTATCTTTATTTGAAAAGTAGGAATTTAAGCTTAGGAGCCGACCCATTTTTGGTTCAGAACCTGGGTAGCGATTGCTCCTATTCCAAGGAGGCATATTTTTTGAAGGCCCAAGTAGTTGATACAGACCTAGTGGAGTGAGCAGTAACTCTTTTTGGAGGTGGTTTTCCGGCAACCAAGTAAGCCTTATGAAATGTCTGCTTCAGCCGTAATGCCAAGCCCCCCGCTGTAGCCTTTCGACCCTTTCTGGGACCTGAAAAGTGGACGAATAAGCTAGATGTCAGGGTTTTTTCCCTGCTTTGTTTGCCATGTGCTGCTGGCAGCCATTTTACTCACCTCTCTTGCTGACTCTGGTGTGATGCTGCTCATTTCCTGCACTTCCTTTTATGGCCAGACTGGTGTACATCATCTGTGTGAGACAGGATGCATTCTCAGAATTGTGAGGTCATCACTTATTATTTCTGTTCAGTATGCTTTGCCCTTGCGTTGTCTCAGACCTGTTTGTGAGAGCTGCTGTGTATTACCTGGCTGTCTGATGTCCCTCCTGGTTCCTGATCCCTGGCTTGTTCCTGACTCAGCTTTTCTCCTCCTCTGACTACTCGCTTTGGCTCCTGACTTGGCTAGTCTGACTAAAAGCTCTGGTTTTGATTCCTGGCTTGTTATTTGACTTGTGGACTTTTTATTATTTTTTGATATTAATAAAGGTGTGATTATTTTTGCTCTTCTCGTCTCAGTCTGATTCCTGGCACCCTGACATTACGCAAAGGCCATGAATCCTGATGGTGCTAATAATCCACCTTTACCTGCCATAATTTCCAGGATGGATGAAGAGGATCACCGCTTGGATCAATTTGCACTAGCCCTGCAAACCCTGCTGACTCACACTGCACATTTGGACCAAAGTGTCCCGCAAGTTATGGCTGCTGCACCTAGTACTACCAGGAGCATGTCCGGTTCTGCACCTCTACCTCAGCGATATGGAGGCGATCCTAATCAGTGCAGAGGGTTTTTGAACCAGTTGGGCATTTACTTTGAGATGTTACCTCAGGCGTTTCCCTCTGACAGAGCTAAGGTGGGATTTCTCATCTCATTACTCTCTGACACAGCTCTTGCCTGGGCTAATCCCTTGTGGGAGACTAATAAACCTGTGATTTCAAATGACCCTGAATTTGTGGCCTCCTTTCGAAGGGTATTTGATGTTCCGGCTCGCTCTTCCTCTGCTGCTAAATGACTTATGTCCATTCAGCAAGGTACAAGATCTGTTTCTCAGTATGCCATTGAGTTCCGTACGCTTGCCGCAGAGGTAGGTTGGAACAATGAAGCCCTTGTTGCCACCTTCTTTCATGGGCTCTCTGATGCGATTAAAGACGAAGTTGCTGCCAGAGATTTACCAGAAGATCTCGAGGCATTGGTGTCTTTTTTATCCTAATTGACATCAGACTAAGTGAGATGCCCTCTTTCTGGGATCGCTTGCGGAAGCCTCCTGTTCCGTTGTCTCCTACGTGTTCATTCCCACCCATGCCTCCCTCTCCTCCCATGCCTCCTGGTCCCGAGTCACCAGGTACTGCTGAGCCAATGCAGTTGGGATGGGAGGGGCTCTGCCTCTATTGTGGGTTACAGGGCCACCTTTTGAAGTCTAGTCCTACACGGCCGGGAAACGCTCACAATGTCGGGGGCAGACCTTGGGTGGTTTATCCTCTTCCCCGGAACCGCTAAAGGAGAAACCTTTGGTCACGGTTGTCCTTTCCTGGGTGGACTCCTCCATAGTCACCCAGGCTCTTGTTGACTCCGGTGCTGTGGGCTATTTCATTGACAGTACTTTTGTATCATGCACTCCATTCTTGTTTTGCCTCAGTCTGTTCCGCTTGCTATTGAGGCCATTGATGGCAGGCCCCTTCAGCCCGCACTCGTTACTCACGAAACTGCTCCGTTATCCGTGGTTGTTGGGCTCTCCATTTTGAAACCCTCCAGTTCCAGGTGATAAACTCTCCGCATTTTCCGGTTGTTCTGGGTTATCCCTGACTCCAAAAGCACAATCCCAGTCTTGACTGGCGCAGGTCCGAAATTTTGTACCCTCTGTCTGTTGCGGAGAATTGTGCTATGGAGGAGTATGTTGCTGATGCTCTTTCGCTGGGGATCATCCGCAAATCCTGCTCTCCTGCAGGGGCTGGCTTCTTCTTTGTAAAGAAAAAGGGTGGCGAGTTAAGACCATGCATCGATCATAGGGGTCTTAATTGTCTTACCATTAAGAATGCTTACCCTATTCCGCTCATTACGGAACTCTTTGACCGCCTCAAGGGAGCTACGGTCTTTACTAAACTTGATTTGAGAGGAGCATACAATCTCGTTAGGACCAAGGAGGGCCACGAATGGAAAACGGCATTTAACACCAGGAGCGGGCATTATGAGTGTCTTGTAAAGTGCTTAGGCTTATGTAATGCTCCTGCTGTTTTTCAGAAATTTATTAATAATGTCCTACGAGATATGTTGCAACAGTGTGTTGTGGTGTACTTAGACGACATCCTCATACACTCACCCGCACTTGAGGCTCATCATTCGAATGTTACACGGGTTCTTCAGAGACTACGTGAGAACGGCCTGTTTTGTAAACTTGAAAAATGTGAGTTCCATCAGACTCAAGCAACCTTCCTAGGTTATGTTATCTCTGTTGCAGGGTTCTCCATGGATCCTGACAAGTTATCTGCAGTTCTGCAGTGGCCTCACCCAGTTGGTCTTCGGTCTATTCAACATTTTTTGGGGTTCGCCAATTACTATAGAAAGTTTATTAAAAACTTTTCTTCCTTGGTCAAACCTATCACAGACATGACCCGTAAAGAGAATGATCCACTCATTGGTCACCTACTGCCATTAAGGCCTTTGATAGTCTTAAGACTGCCTTTGCTGCCGCTCCAGTTCTAGCTCAACGTGCTACGTCTGACGGTTCCTTGCATCCGTGTGGTTTCTTCTCTAAGGAATTGTCTTCAGTGGAGTGCAATTATGAAATTGGCGACAGGGAATTACTGGTCATAATTTTGACACTCAAGGAATGGAGGCATCTTCTTGAGGGTACTAGCGTGCCAGTGCTCATTCTTACTGACCACAAGAATTTAACTTATCTATCTGAAGCAAAATATACGTCACCCCAACAGGCCAGATGAGCGCTATTTTTGTCTCGGTTTAATTATGTGGTCTCCTACCTGCCTGGTAGTAAGAATGTTAGGGCTGATGCCCTCTCTCGACAATTTTCGCCTCTGTCCAAGAAGCCTACTCCAGTTACCCCTCCTGACCATATTTTGGCTACCATACATACAAATTTGACTTGTCCCTTGGGGGAGGAGATCCTGGCTGCACAAACCAATGCACCTCCTGAGAAACCTAGTGGTAAGTGTTTTGTTCCTGAGAATCTTCGAACTAAACTTTTGCACACTTACCACTATCCTAAAGCCGCAGGTCACCCAGGCAAGAACCAAATGATTTGGTCTGTCACTCGACATTTCTGGTGGCCAGGTCTTCGTTCTGATGTTGCTACGTATGTTGCCTCCTGCTCAGTTTGTGCACAGAATAAGACCCCTCGATGTCTTCCTGTGGGTCTTCTTCAACCTATTGCTAATGGTGAGCGTCCTTGGACACATCTTTCCATGGACTACATTCTCGAGCTCACTGTTTCCAATGCCAATACTGTTATCCTTATGGTGGTTGACAGTTTTTCTAAAATGTCACATTGCATTCCCTTGAAGAAGTTGCCTACCGCTCAGGAACTTGCTTCAATTTTTGCCCGGGAGGTCTTCCATTTACATGGGTTACCCAAGGAGAGAGTGTCGGACAGGGGTAGCCAGTTTGTCTCCAGATTTTGGCATTCCTTTTATGCTCAAATGGGGTCCAGCATTCCTTCTTCTCAGCATATCACCCTTAATCCAATGGGGCTGCAGGACAGTCTAATCAAGCTCTGGAACAGTTCCTCCGTTGCTATGTCTCAGATCACCACAATAATTGGTCTGAACTGTTACCTTGGGCAGAGTTTGCTCCTAATAGTGCTATTAATGCTTCCTCCAAGTTATCCCCGTTCATGGCGAATTATGGGTTTCAACCATCCTTGTTGCCCGATTTATTCATGTCTCAGGGTATTCCGGCTTTGGAGAAGCATCTCCGGCAAATCCGTTCCACGTGGGTGCAGATTCAGGATTGCCTTCATCGTTCTATGCAGCGGCAAAGGTTCCAGGCTGATCGTAGGCGTCTGCCTGCGCCTTCCTATCAGGTTGGTGAGAGAGTTTGGCTGTCCTCCCGCAACTTGAACCTTCGTGTGCCTTCCAATACACTGGCTCCCCGTTATGTTGGTCCTTTTCGAATACTCCGACGGGTCAATCCTGTGGCCTACGCTCTTGACCATCCTCCTGCAATGCGCATCTCCAATGTTTTTCATGTCTCCCTCTTGAAACCATTGGTTTGTAATCGGTTTACTACTGTGTTGCCTCGTCCCATCCTATCTTCGTTGACAACCATGAGGAGTATGAGGTCAGCAGCATTATTGACTCTCGTATGTCTCGTATGTCCAGGGGCCGCGTACAGTATTTGGTTCACTGGAGGGGCTATGGTCCGGAGGAGCGTTCATGGGTTCCCTCCTCTGATGTTCATGCTCCCGCCCTCCTCCGTGCCTTCCATGCCTGTTTCCCCAATAAGCCTTTTGTCCTCCCACGGGGGAGGGGTCGTTGAGGGGAGGGTACTGTCAGGGTTTTCCCCCTGCTTTGTTTACCATGTGCTGCTCGTAGCCATTTTACTCACCTCTCTTGCTGACTCTGGTGCATACTGTGTGATGCTGCTCATTTCCTGCACTTCATTTTATGGCCAGATTGGTGTACATCATTCGTGTGAGACAGGATGCAGTCTCAGAATTGTGATGTCATGTTATTTAAAGGGCCTCTGTTTAGTATGCTTTGCCCTTGCGTTGTCTCAAACCTGTTTGTGAGAGCTGCTGTGTATTACCTGGCTGTCTGACGTCCCCTCCTGGTTCCTGATCCCTGGCTTGTTCCTGACTCTGCTGTTCTCCTTGATCCTGATTCCGGCTCGTCTGACTACTCGCTTTGGCTCCTGACTCGGCTCGTCTGACTACCAGCTCTGGTTTTTATTCCTGGCTTGTAATTTGACTTGTGGACTTTTAATTATTTTTTGCTATTAATAAAGGTGTGATTATTTTGCACTTCTCGTCTCAGTCTGATCCCTGGCACCCTGACACTAGAAGACTGCCTAAAATCTTTAGTAGCCTGAAGATAAAATGTTAAGGCTCTGGTTACATTCAATTGTGTAGTAGGCTTTCCTTAGAGTTAGAAGGTATTGGGCACAGTGAATGAACAACAATTTCCTGATTAATATTCTCTGAAGACACTTCAGAGGAAAATCATAATTAGTCTGGAGGACCTCTTTATCCTGATGAAAAACCAAGAAGGGGCGATCAGAAGACAGAGCTGACAATTCAGAAACTTTTCTAGTGGAAGAAATGGCTAGAAGAAAGAGAACCTTCCATGACAATAACTTTATGTCCAGAGTATGCATATGTTCAAAGGGAGGACCTGGCAGAACAGAAAGAACCAGATTCAAATTCTAAGGGAAAGAAATGTGCCTAATAACAGGGCGCATTCTCTCCAAGGCTTGCACAAAAGTTTGAACATCAGGCAACTTAGCCAGCTTCTTATGAAACAAAACAAATAATGATGAGATCTGACTCTTTAAAGAGCTAGCCGATAATCCAGTCCATCCTGAAGGAACAGAAGAATTCTGGGGATTCAAAAGGATTTCCAAGATAAACCTCTAGGAGAACACCAAAGAAAGTAAGCTTTCCAAATGGTATGTGTGACAGAGCTTGCAGTAGAGTACAGATAACAGAATCTGAAAAAACCTTTTTTGAGAACTAGGCATTCAACCTCCACGCCATCTAAATTAAGATATTTGAGATCCGGATGAAGGGTGCTTAAAACAGCAGATCTTTCTTTTATGGAAGAGCCCATGGAAGAAGAATGACATCTGAACTAGGTCCGCATACCAAGTTCTGTGGGGTCACGCCATAGCAAAGAAAATTACAGAAGCTGATTCATGTTTGGATCTGGCAATAACTTTTCGAAGAAGAAAAAAAACGAAGGAAATAGATAGGCCAGTTGAAAGTTCAGGACAGACTAAAGCATCTGTCATGATCCGGTGTACATGCGCTCAGGACACAGACCCTCGGGGCAGTGGTAGGGATTTGAAGACACCGACCCCTGACCCGGGGAAGAGTATCCTGGACGTGGATAGATGATATTCTGTGATTCATAGTTGCTAGAAGTTATTGTAGAATAAATGGAGAGTGCAACATTTGTATACAATATATTCTGAGTTCACTGTGACTTATAGTTAGTTAATAGAAGTAACTGCAGGATTCAATGAGAGAAAAATATAGCAATGTGGAATGTTCAGGCTTCAGAGTAATCTGGTAAAAGATTGACACTTAGATGCAAACTAAGGTTTGTTGCAGGTTCACAGTACATAATATTATATAAAGCTGTATGTCAGAGTTAAAGCACAGCTGCACAGGTACTTAGACAAGCTGCAAATTTAGGCATTAATTACTGTTTGTGCATTTAGATGCAAACTTGGTTTGTTGCAGGTTCACAGTACATATTATTATAAAGAGCTGTATGTCAGTAATTAGCAGAGCAGCACAGGTGAAAGTTAAGTTTAAGGCATCAATTACTGTTTGAACATATTTTGGAGAATCACATGAAAGCTTTTAATTGAACACATAGATGCAGAGTTCAGAATATGTTAACATATTTGCAGCAGGATATTTCAGCAATGACAACTTGTAGCAGAGAAATAGTTATAAAGTTCTGAGTAAGATGCTGTTGTAATTAGAGAGTGATGATAACCAAAAGTATGCTGGATTTATAATAAAGTTCTGAGTTTGTTAAGTAGCAGTGTCCAGGAAACAGAAAATTGAATTATTTGGATACTTGCGATTTGATGATTTTAGGCATTGGAATAGAAAATGCTGTAGGTTGAAATAGTTGGTAAATTCATACAGGAAACAGTCACAGACCTCTGCTGTTCAGGATCACAACTTCAATGTTAATGCCCCGCACATTAGACCTGAGAAGGCTTAAAAAGAGGCTGAGGTAATCAGGTGCATGAATGATTAATCAGGCAGGCAAGCAAGCTGAATGTGAATACTGCCCAAATGCAGCAGTCAGAGAAGGATTTCTTAAAGGGATAGTGACATTAGGCTGAGATATGTTACAGATTCCCCTCCTTAAAGGCGACCTCCGGGCGCCCAATACAATCCAAAAGGAGAGAGAACAAAATTGATATGGAGAACCGGTAGTAGGTGTATGGAGGTAGTGAGTCCAATCGGAAATCAAGAATGGAGGGTTGGAGATCTCTTGAAAAATTTGAATGACGAAGTAAAGGCCATGTAATTCAGGTATCAAAAGATCTTGACAATGATGAGAGCAAAACGTGAAGTCAACTTTTTTGTAGTCATCGTGAGAATGCATGAACGTAACATACAATGAGCTTCCTACCACAGAATCATCCTGAGGGTAGACAGGCGGATGTTCTTTATGATAGATGACCATGTACATAGCCAATGAAAAGGCAGCCAGTCCTAGAGATATGAATAGGCTTTCCTCAGCTTCAGAAATAGAGATGCAGCATTCTGGATTGATAACCAGATTAACCACCTTTGGGTCAGAGATTTGAGTATCCCCAGAATTAACCTCTTGGCTGAGGATTAGATATACTCCAAAAGAAAAAGCTATAGCCACTTCTAACGCAATAGCAGGGCTTTCTTCAAAGTAGGAGATAGGAGTGTAGAGAGCAAGATTTGTCCAGTTCTTGCCATCTTCTAATTCAATATGAAATGTCTCCTTACTGGATTCAGAATCAAAAGTGTCCTCACTAAGAACAGGTATATGAATGCCCACACCAGGGCAAGGTTCAGGAATACCCACATCTGGGCAAGGTTCAGGAATATCCTCAGTAGGATCGGGTGAAGGAATGCCCATGCCAGGGCAAGGTTCAACTATAGAGAAAGAAAAAGAACCCACTTTAGAGCCAGGAACCATACTCTCTTCTGAGCAGAGGGCAAGGCTTTCTTCAGGGTTTATAAACGAAGAATTAACAAGACCCACTTTACAGCCAAGAACCATACTCGCTTCTGAGTAGAGGGCATGGCTATCTTCAGGATCAAGTATTATTACACCCATTTCTGGGTTAAACAAAGGAATACCCATACCAGGGTCAAGAATGTCCACTTGCGAACTTGGTTCAAAGTTGTCCTCACAGGATTCAGTATCAGGAATTCCTGTACAGGAAACTGATGTAGTAGAAAATGTAGGTTGATGCAAAGTATCTCCCAAGGGAAACAATTTCTTAGATGCAGTAACAGAAGAATTTTGAGAAGATGAAGTGTACTGAAATATGCCACACTCAGGTAGATGCGGAGGAATCGTGACACAAGATTCTGACTGAGAAGTTATCTGGAGTTCAGCAGGCATGCTTATTTGAGTTTGAATATCAGAGCTAAATTCTCCAAGGATTATCTCTGGTAAACTGAAAGGTTGTTTATCTGGAACAAAATTATCTTTTGCTTCTAGCACAGGGTTTACAGGCAATGAGGCATCATGAGACGGATATGAGAAATCAATATTTGGAAACAGTTTTTGTAGTTGTTGTAGAGTCTGAGAAGAGATACCATTAGATGCTTTAAGAACAGACTGATAGAGACTATAGACATCATCCAGCTCGGTGTTGACAGTGTCATGAGGCAAGAGAGGGTCTGGTACAACAGAATCTAAAACAGGGGAATCAGGCTGAGTTTCCTCTTTGCACTTCTGATTTTCTGTGGGCAGAAGGATTTTCTTCTTCTTCTTCTTTTTCTTAGAGAGCTTAGATTTCTTCCCAGTATGAGGCTTCTTACGTTGCTGCCATTGTGGTTTGTAGTAAGGTTGAGAACAGAAATCCTCTTCATCACTGGATGCATAATTCTGATGTGATAAATCAACATATTAGTTGAGGGGACCTTTACTCCTAACAGCAGTCTGTAAACCAGATGTCCTTTCTTCCAGCTCTGAATCTGTCCAATCTAAGGAATCCATGGTAATATCAGAAATAGGAAGATCAGTATTTCCATGAGAGGTTTCATGATGGGAGCTGTCTGTATCATCCATGTTGTAAATATAACAACCAAGGATGTCATTATAGCAAATAGGTTGAGGTCTTGTCTGAGTTTGTGGCGAATTAAAGTTGCGCTCATACCAGTCTAATGCCAGTTCAGCTGGATCTGTGAAGTCATCCTCCATGTTGACATATTCAGACTCAGAATCAGTATCACCAGGATAGGAATTACAAACAGGAGGAGTAGATGGTTTTCTGGAACAGTAGTCCTGTCTCTTTAAATCTTTAAAGGTCTGAATTTTTTCTGCTGAATCTATGAATGCATCTTCTTCAGTTACATAGTCAGACTCAGAATCAGTTTCACCAAAATGGAAATCACGAACATGAGGAACAGATGAAATTCTAGAATAGTGGTTCTGTCTCTTTAAATCTTTGAAAGCCTGAATTTTTTCTGCTGAAGCTATGGTTAAATCCTCTTCATTTTCATAGTCAGATGCAGGATCAGTTTCACCAAAATGGTAAGCACGAAATTGAGGAACAGATGACATTTTAGAAAAGTGGTTCTGTCTCTTTAAATCTTTAAAAATCTGATTTTTTTCTGCTGAAGCTATGGTTAAATCCTCTTCATTTTCATAGCCAGATTCAGGATCAGTTTCACCAAAATGGTAACCACGAACTTGAGTAGAGGATTGTCTAGAATGGGAGTACTGTGTCTTTAAATTTTTTAAAGTTTGAAAATCTTCTGTTTTTCCTTTAGGGATTGCTTGGGTCTGAGTTATGTTGTAATTTTTTATTTTCCTTTGAGGGTCGGTGCATCCACTACCACTGCGGATCCCTTTTTTAGGCATTAACATTCTGTCATGATCCGGTGTACATGCGCTCAGGACACAGACCCTCGGAGTAGTGGTAGGGATTTGAAGACACCGACCCCTGACCCGGGGAAGAGTATCCTGGATGTGGATAGATGATATTCTGTGATTCATAGTTGCTAGAAGTTATTGTAGAATAAATGGAGAGTGCAACATTTGTATACAATATATTCTGAGTTCACTGTGACTTATAGTTAGTTAATAGAAGTAACTGCAGGATTCAATGAGAGAAAAATATAGCAATGTGGAATGTTCAGGCTTCAGAGTAATCTGGTAAAAGATTGACACTTAGATGCAAACTAAGGTTTGTTGCAGGTTCACAGTACATAATATTATATAAAGCTGTATGTCAGAGTTAAAGCACAGCTGCACAGGTACTTAGACAAGCTGCAAGTTTAGGCAATAATTACTGTTTGTGCATTTAGATGCAAACTTGGTTTGTTGCAGGTTCACAGTACATATTATTATAAAGAGCTGTATGTCAGTAATTAGCAGAGCAGCACAGGTGAAAGTTAAGTTTAAGGCATCAATTACTGTTTGAACATATTTTGGAGAATCACATGAAAGCTTTTAATTGAACACATAGATGCAGAGTTCAGAATATGTTAACATATTTGCAGCAGGATATTTCAGCAATGACAACTTGTAGCAGAGAAATAGTTATAAAGTTCTGAGTAAGATGCTGTTGTAATTAGAGAGTGATGATAACCAAAAGTATGCTGGATTTATAATAAAGTTCTGAGTTTGTTAAGTAGCAGTGTCCAGGAAACAGAAAATTGAATTATTTGGATACTTGCGATTTGATGATTTTAGGCATTGGAATAGAAAATGCTGTAGGTTGAAATAGTTGGTAAATTCATACAGGAAACAGTCACAGACCTCTGTTGTTCAGGATCACAACTTCAATGTTAATGCCCCGCACATTAGACCTGAGAAGGCTTAAAAAGAGGCTGAGGTAATCAGGTGCATGAATGATTAATCAGGCAGGCAAGCAAGCTGAATGTGAATACTGCCCAAATGCAGCAGTCAGAGAAGGATTTCTTAAAGGGATAGTGACATTAGGCTGAGATATGTTACAGCATCTATCATGTGAGCTGTTGGATCTCTTGACCTGAAGCTATAAACCGGAAGTTTGCAGTTCAATTTGGATGCCATTAGATATATTTCTGGAACACAGCTCAGAACTAATTGAGCAAGCAAATCTTTATGAAGAGACCATTCTCCTGTAGGAACAGACTGACGACTTAGGTAATCTACTTCCCAATTATGCACTACAGGAAGTGAAAGGCTGATAGATGCAGTGGTTTTCCTCTGCCCAAGACAGCATGTGATATACCTTTTGCATAGCTAAGGGATTTTCAGTACCTCCCTGATGATTGATGTACGCCACAGTAGTTACGTTGTCTGACTGGAATCAAATTATTTTATCCTGTTTGAAAAGTGGCCAAGACTGAAGGGCCCGAAGAATCATGAGAAGTTCTTGGATTTTGAAAGGGAACCTTTGCCTCCGGGACTCCCAGTGCCCCAACCCATCAGACTTGTGTCCGTAGTGACTACGGTCCAGATAGGCTGAAGAAATTAAAATCAAAGGGTCAAATAGGGCCTTTCCCTGTAGAGTGAGAGATAACCACTAGTTACATACATTTTTCTACAGATAGAGTAAGCCATCTGTAGGGAACGACAGGCAGTCAGAAGTTTGGTTCTGAGAGTATCTGTGGGAAGCAAGTGCATTTAAACAGAGTCTATTATAACCTCAGTTATGGCATCTCAGTACCCTCATGGGTACTGTCCCTTCATGCAGATTTTGGATTGAAATTGGGCTTTTTGGTCTGTTTGTTCTTAGACCAAAAAGATCCTGGCTTCCTGGAAGGCTTGGAGGATTCAGTCTTCTGGTCGGATGGGGACTTTTGATTTCTAGGGGAGTGAAATTAACGAAAATGATTTGTTTGTAGGTACTCCCCCTTAGACTTTTTGTCCTCAGGTAGAAAAGCCCCTTTTCACCCCAGTGACAATTTTGATAATAGAATCCAATTCCGATCCAAAAGCATCTTCCTTTCAAAAGGGACTGATAATAGTCTATTCTTAGAAAACCATAGAGACCATATCAGCTAACCAAGATTTAAGCCTTAAAGCTCTCCTTAATAAAACAGCAATGGACTTATTCTTGACATCAATTTTAATGATGTCAAAGACTGCATTACAAACTAAATCATTAGCCACCTTAAGGACAATGCAGTTGCCAATATCCTCAGAAGATTGATCAGAAACCATCTGAGAAAGAGAATCAAACCATATTGTTCACTGCATGTATTGTAATTATTGTATTTCAATATATTGTCACCTTGTTTTTAACACAGCACGCAGTGATAGCCTCCTGACATGCTAGAACTGAGAGGCGTCCTGGTAACTATTGACTACCATTAAATGCAGGCGGAACACAGAACGCCGGGAAGATCTGATGTCACTTCCGGGACGCCACCGGCTATGGCGAGGAGGCAGAACTGGTAAGGTGGAGGGTTTAAAAGTAAATTGCACACTGTTTATTTTTATTAAGCTGTCTGAGGACGGGGGTAACCCCGAAACGTTACGTAAAATAAAAGATTTAATAAGTTCTACCTTATTGCGGAGAGTATTGTATGCCATTGTATGCACCCTGGGCAAGAGAACATTTAGGCTGCCTTGATTGCAGCGTGGAGGCTAGGAGTGCTTCATCCCCACAACACTTGGATATATATATATATATATATATACACACACTCACATATACATACACACAAAATAGACCATTGTAAATTAAAATGAAAAATATATTTTTATATCTTAAATGCAATATCATGTACATGTAAAAAGATTATTTAAAATGATATGTTCTTTTAAACTAAAGAATAAAATAAGAGCAGACTCACTCCTACAAGAGATATGCTTCAATAATTAAAGGGCCTTTAACAAGTGAAAGACATAGCTACAGCCCCCCCCCCCACATAACCTACTGCCCTCAGCTAACATTTGGGGACTAGCTAACCCTATGATTGCGAGAAAGGGCTGCAATGCTATTGCAGTTTTCTCTGGTAGCCAGCATTAAAAGTACCTCAGAAGTTTTTTTTTTTGTTTGTTGCTCCAGTGGACTGAGCCTGAGGATAAGCAGCAGACAGAAGAGATGATTAACAGAATCTGTTAAATGTCCTGCCCATCCTGCAGGCATGCTGCACTTTCTGTGACAACCTTGCAGATCGCAGCATGTTCTGCCTTGGGACATTACAGTGTTCTCAATGGATATTTTTTAGTCTCCAAACTTACAGTTTAGAAGCTCCTCCTGACACCTCCGGAATCATCTGTGCACATTTCCATCTATAGCTGCTGCCACCGTCACTACTACTTACACAGTTGATCTCTGCTGAGAGGCTTTTGGCGCGCTAAGAGCTCCAACTTCTCCAAGATTACAAGCGCCTGCCTGTGATGTGTGGGCTTCAGTGACATGTGTGCGGGGCATACCAAAGCAGTGAAAGCACTGCGTGACCGCGCTGCCGTGCTCATAAGAGGGAACATTGCATGTAAACCAACTAATTTGGCTCTACTAGCCTGCCACATCCCGATAAATGGACTACCCTACAATATGCCCCTAATATTCAAAAGGACCATCTACATAATCCTTCTCACTACAAATTATTTTGTTTGACTAATTTGATTTTAGTATAGTTTAGCTGATCGGTAAACTTTTAAAAATTAGTTCTAAACTATAGAGAAAATTAGACTGAATGTGAAGCTTAAGATTTTTTAAGTCAGTATAATCCGCTCATTCCAATGCTGTTGATTACACCTAAGTGTATAATCACCTCATTAAATTTCACTATAGTTTAGATTCAGCAATATATATGCCATAGTAATACTATGAAGTGGCATGCCAGCATCCTTTTTAAGAATCAGATACCCACCTCAGATTAGACCGCAGACTCTAAAGTCCTTTAATCAGCTACATACCTACATCAGAACAGAATTATAGACCTTCAGCCCATCTTTTGGCCCATACTCACATAAGATCTCAGATCTCAGTACCCTGGTCCTGACAGCCCTCTGGCTTCCCCTTATCCTTATCTTCTAAGCCACCAACTGCAGTCTTTTGCTAGTTTAACCCTGCAAATTGTGTGCCGAATTTCAAGCACCATGCATGTACAAGATGAGGGGTGGATAGTGAATGGCTTTGCACATTCCCTGACAACCAGTAAGAAATGAGAACAATGCTTATAAAAACATGTGTACCACACATGGCACTAGTGCCATAAGTTGCTTATCCCTAATTTAGAAAATAAGGTATGCTGATCAATCACTAATATTGAGTTTAACAGAATGTAATAAAGGTTAAAGAATATTATGTTTAAAAATAGTTTTCTACTAACAGTAAACAACCAACATTTTGCATTGTGAAATTATATTTAAAGGATACGTAAAGAATCTCTCTCCTATTAGCTTGAAGTACACACTGCAGTATAGCATGTCTTTAGATGACTCTTTTGGAAGCACATACCCATACTGAGAAGTAATGAAAATCAAATTAGAAAATGTTTGTAATTGACAAAAATCAAACATTACATATGTAGGGAGCACACATAAAAGTATGATTTGAGCTTCTATTTACCAGCATATTCCAATAAATCTCAAGATCCTCGTATGTTTTAAATGGACTCTCTGGTTGTATGGTATGGCTGATGCTTACTATCTGTCCCATTTTCATGCTATGAGAAAGCAAACAAAACTTAAATACATAATTAACGGTTTAACTTTAAAGCCCAGGCAGTTGTTTATCATGTGTAGCAACTTAAATAAATCAAATCATAATATTAACATGTAGAACTGTATCAAACTTTCTCCATCAGAATTTTTTTTTGCACATAAATAAAGCTCATAGCATAGCATAATGGGCTAGATTACAAGTGGAGCAGAATCAATAACACAGGGTGCTTTATCTTGCCCTTCACTCTGACCAGCGCTTAGAATAAAGCAAAATATATTATTATAAGTGGACTGTAAAAAAGGTTACCAGGGAATTTTAACACAGCCAGCATTTTTTTTAATGCACCCTCTGCTTTTTAATGAATAGTACAGGGAACATTATTAGTGTGCATATTATAAGTGGTGATTTTATCTCTGAAAAATGTTGCACTTTTAGAAAGATGAAGAAAACTGTTACTGCTTAAAAATATGCATAATAAAAGATAGCAAAAATATATTAAAAACAAAATTTATGCTTGCCTGATAAATTTATTTCTTCCACAACTTCATTCTAATTACTAGTGGGATATTCAACTCCTGGCCAGCAGGAGGCGGCAAAGAGCACCCCAGCAAAGCTGTTAAGTGTAACTACCTTGCCCATAACCCCCAGTCATTCAGCCAAAAGAAATGGAAAAATAAGAAACACAAGAGTGAAAAAGGTGCCTGAGATTTACTCAAAAAAACTGCTGAATTATAATTAAAAAGAGGGCGGGGTCGTGGACTCTCCATGTCTGGAAAAAAGAAATATTTCAGGTAAGCATACATTTTGTTTTATTTCCTAACACATGGAGAGTCCACAACGTCATTCCAATTACTAGTGGGAACCAATACCCAAGCTAGAATGAATAGGGAGGGAGAAAAAGGCAGGAGGACCTAAACAGAAGGCACCACCGCTTGAAGAACCTTTCTCCCAAAAGAGGCCTCAGCAAAGAGGACCATGTTGCCCCCTTGCAAATCTGTTCCAAAGAAGCTTCATTTTTGAAAGCCCAAGAAGAGGAGACAGCCCTAGTGGAATGAGCCGTAATTCTCTCAGAAGGCTGCTGTCCAGCAGTCTCATAGGCCAAACGAATCATATTTCTTAACCAGAAGGAAAGAGTAGAAGAAGTGGCCTTCTGATCTATACACTTTCCAGAGAAAACAACAAAAAGGGCAGAAGATTGCCTAAAATCTTTAGTAGCTTGAAGGTAAAATTTTAGAGCACGCACAACATCCAAGTTATGTAAAAGATGTTCCTTATGAGAAGAAGAATTAGGACAAAAGGAAGGAACTACAATTTCCTGATTAAATTTTCGATCCAACACCACTATAGGGAGAAAACCCAATTTAGTACGAAGGACCTCCTTATCTGCATGAAAGATAAGGTACAGCACTGCAGAGCTGAACGTTCAGAAACTCTGCGAGCGAAAGAAATAGCGAATATCAACAACATGCATCGGCTCAAACGGAGCCTGCTGCAAAACTCTAAGAACTAGGTTAAGGCCCCAAAGAGGAGCAACAGGTTTAAACACAGGCCTGATTCTGACCAGGGCCTGAACAAAAGCTTGAACATCTGGCAACTCTGCCAGACGTTTGTGCAAAAGGATAGACAGAGCAGAAATCTGACCCTTCAGAGTACTGACTGACAAACCTTTCTCCAGGCCATCCTGAAGAATAGATTTGTGGAATCCTCACCTGACTCCAAGAAAAACCTTTAGCTTTACACCAAAAAAGGTATTTACGCCATACTTTATGGTAAATCTTACGAGTAACAGGTTTACGAGCCTAAAGCATAGTAATAATGACTGCCTCCAAAAAAACGTGTCTAGACAGGACTAGGCGTTTAATCTCCAAGAAGTCATCTTCAGAGAATCTAGATATGGATGGAGGAAAGGACCCTGAATTAGAAGGTCCCTCCGCAGAGGTAACCTCCAAAATGGAAGAGATGACATTCTCACCAGATCTGCAAACCAGATCCTGCGAAGCCAGGCAGGAGCTATTAAGATCACAGACGCTCTCTCCTGCTTGATACAAGCAATAACTCATGGAAGGAGAGCAAATGGAGGAAGCAGGTATGCTAGCCTGAAATCCCACAGAACCGCCAGGGCATCTATCAGGGCAGCCTGAGGATCTCTTGACCTTGAACTGTGTTTTGGAAGCTTGGCGTTGTGATGAGATGCCATCAGATCCAACTCCTGAACCCCCCGCATGAGGGTTATCCTGGAGAATACTTCTGGATGGAGAGCCCCCTCCCCGGGATGAAAAGTATGTCTGCTCAGAAAATCCGCCTCCCAATTTTCCACTCCTGGAATGTGGATGGCAGATAGAAGACAATTGTGAGCTTTCCGCCCACTGCAGAATGTGAGTGGCCTCCTTCATGGCCAAGGAGCTCCGAGTTCCTCCCTGGTGGTTGATGTAAGCCACTGAGGTGATGTTGTCCGAATGAAATCTGATAAACCGGACTAAAGATAACTGAGGCCAAGCTGTCAAGGCATTGAAGATGGCTCTCAACTCCAAGACGTTTATGGGAAGAGAGGACTCGTCCCAAGACCATAGGCCTTGAGCCTTCAGAAAACCCGAAACAGCTCCCCAGTGTAACAGGCTGGAGTCCATAGTCACAATCACCCAGGAAGTTCTCAGGAAGCAAGTTCCCCAAGCCAGATGTTCCTGAGAAATCCACCACAAGAGTCTCTTGTTAAGGGGTCCAGATTTATCCTCTGCGATAAATCGGAATGGTCTCCATTCCATTGACGGAGCATGCACAGTTGCAGTGGTCGTAGATGGAACCAAGCAAAATTAATTATCTCCATGGAAGCTACCATCAGACCAATCACCTCCATGCACAGACTGACACTGATGGACGAAAGGTAGACTGGAGGGAGAGACAAGAAACCAGAAGTTTGGATTTTCTGACGTCCGCCAGGAAAATCTTCATAGTCAGAGAATCTATGATTGTCCCTAGGAAAGTCACTCTTGTATTTGGAACTAGAGAACTCTTTCCCAGATTCACCTTCCACCTGTGGGAACATAGAAAAGACAACAACATCTCTGTATGAGATTTTTCAAGTTGAAAAGATGATGCCTGAACCAGGATGTCATCTAGATAAGATGCCACTGCAATTCCCTGAGATCTGAGCACTGCCAATAGAGCTACCAGAACCTTTGAGAATACTCTGGGAGCTGTGGCAAGACCAAACGGAAGAGCAATAAACTGGAAATGCTTGTCCAGAAAGGCAAACCTTAGAAACTGATAATGATCCCTGTGAATGGGAACGTGTAAGTACGCGTCCTTCAGGTCTATGGTCGTCATGAATTGACCTTCCGGCACCAATGAAAGAATGGAAGGAATAGTTTTCATCTTGAAGGACGGAATCCTAAGGAATTTGTTGAGGCACTTTAGATCTAGGATGGGGCGAAAAGTTCCCTCCTTTTTGGGAACCACAAACAGATTTGAATAGAATCCTAGACCTTGTTCCTCTAGAGGGACTGTAATGATAACTCCCAGGGAGGATAGGTCCTTTACGCAACTTAAGAAGGCCTCCCTTTTTACCTGGTTTGAGGATAGTATTGACAGGAGAAATCTGCCCCTTGGAGGCCGAGACTTGAATCCTATCTTGTAACCCTTGGATACTATGTCCACAGCCCATGGATCCAAGCCTGTTGAAAGAGAGAAAGTCTGCCCCCCATCTGACCCAAAATTGGATCGGAAGGAGAACCTTCATGCTGATTTAGAGTCAGCAGAAGGCTTTTTGTTTTCCCTTTTCCAGGGCTGGCTGGACTTCCAAGTGGACCTGGATTGGAATTGGAAGAGGAGGACTTCTGTCCCTTAAAGTTCCAAAAGGAACGAAAATTAGAAGTCTGACAACCCTTAGGTCTATTCTTCTTGTCCTGAGGTAGGAAAGATCCCTTTCCACCCGTAATCTCTGTAATGATCTCCGCCAGATAAACCGGAAGTGCGGGCATTACGTGAGCAAGGAGAAAAAAACTTGCTGTGCCACTAGAAAGGGTGCGAAAAAAAAAACTGCTCACAGATAATCGTTGATAAAAATAAGCCTCTTACTACCGTTTATGAAAATAAGTCTCTCAGACTAACTTTCAAAAACAAGAGAATACACTAAGTGCCCTGTACTCCGCTAATAAAGCGCTCCATAATCCATCTTATAAAAATTATAAGTCCCTTCAGCCAAATAACATCTCCATTTAACCCATAACTTTACAAATAATATATCCTTAACAATAAAGATATTTATTTTCCAAGCAGTATCCCATAGCCATAATCTGTCCTATGAATCCTTATAATAAAGGATAAATGTCCTAAATTTGAATCAAGAGAGGATTAACCTTTTAAGTGCTGCTGTTCTTCAATACCTAGAAGGAAAAGGCACTTACCAGAGATCCAGCTGCAGGACAGGTGCTGCTTCGTAGGTGTGACAGGCTCCCTGTCATGGACCTGTAGTAAAAGGAAGTACAGCGTAACTAACTCTGGCTTTCTGCAAAGGGGAAGCACAATGTTAAAAGTAAAGCAAAGACTACCTCGCCGCATTTTAATGGCTTAAAAGCCACCACTACTGGGTACTAAAGAGATTGACATGGACACAGCTAGACCCCAATCCTTGCTTGCAGGGAAGAGTACCCATAAAAGGATTAATATCTTCAGACACAAACTTCACACATCCTCCATTGACAGAGGCAAAGAGAATGACTGGGGGTTATGGGTAAGGTAGTTACACATGACAGCTTTGCTGGGGTGCTTTTTGCATCCTCCTGCTGGCCAGGAGTTGAATATCACACTAGTAATTGGAATGACGTTGTGGACTCTCCATGTCTTAGGAAAGAAATAATGGTTTTCCCTTATATTTATGCATATTGAATGTAAATTTGTTATTGAAAAATGTTTAAACAGTGATTTATAGGAATAGGGTATATAAGTTGCTAGACTGGGAAGGCTCAGAGGTGTGTAAATCCTGGAATAACAGTCATGGGGAGGAAGCAGATCTCTCTAAGAACCCAATAGATAGGATTCTGGATATTATGGAGAAACGCCTATATTGCAATATAATGTTCAAAAGTCCCCAAAGAATTTGGGTGATTTCTCTCAAAGCCACAGAGATGTTGATCATCAGGCCTTAAGGGTCTTCATGAAAGAGCTCTCCTGTCTATCAAGGGGACCCACACAAGCTGAAATCTCTAACCACCCACTTTACCTTCTTGAGAAGGCAGAACATTGATGACTCTGATCTTCTTCATGGTTTATGAGTCAGACTTACAAAATGGGAACAATTTAGATTTGCTAAAAATAAAAATAAAAAAACCCACGAAAATCCCCCCCTTAATTTATGCATACCTGATAAATCGATTTCTTTCTTGGTAGTGTGAGTCCACGGTCCTTACTTCTGGGAATTACATCACCTAGCCACCATAAGGAGGAGACAAAGACACCCTACACCAGGGTTTAACTATCCCTCCTACTTCCCCTTCCCTCCCAGTATTGCTATATATAGTATAGTATAGCCGAGGAAATTAGGGAGTAAGAAGAAACATAGAAAGAAATTAATTTATCAGGTAAGCATAAATTACGTTTTGTTTCTAGTGGTAGTGAGAGCCCATGGGCCTTACTTCTGGGAATCAATACCCAAGCTGTGTAGTCCACGAGAAAAAAATGGATGGGCCAAAAAAACCCAAACAAACGTAGGCCTTCAATCAGTAGAAACTCCCGCCTGAAGAACCTTTCTGCCAAAGGCTGCCTCAGCCGAAGCGAAAATGTCAAAGTGATAGACTTTTGTGAAGGTATGGAAAGAAGACCAAGTTGCTGCCCTGCATATCTGTTCTACAGAAGCCTCATTCTGAAAGGCCCAGGAAATGGAAACTGAACGAGTAGAATGAGCAGTAATTCTAGTAGGAGGTTTATGACCCACCTCCAATTAAGCCATACAAATCAAACTCCTTAACCAAAAAGACAAGGAAACAGCAGTAGCTTTCTGAACCTTGCTGCTACCTGAATACAAAACAGATTGTAGATTGACGAAAGTCTGTAGTAGCTTACAAATAAAGCTTTAAAGCTCTAACAACATCTAAATTATGTAAAAGTTTCTGCTGGATGAAGGATTTGGACAAATAAACGGAACCACAATTTCACTATTGATGTTCACAGAAGAGACCACTTTCGGTACAAATCCAGCCACAGTACATAAGACCGCCTTGTCCTGATGAAAGATCAAGTAAGGAGGCTTCGAAGATAGAGAAGACAATTCAGACACTCATCTAGAAGAGATTGCCAATAGAAATAACACCTTCCAAGATAACAACTTGATGTCCAACAAGTGCATTCGCTCAGATGGGGGCGATGGCAAAACCTAAAAAAAAAAAAAATTAAGATTCCAATGGGGAGAGTTCTGCTTAAAGACAGGTCTGATCCTAACCAAAATATTGCATATCGGGCAAACGCACTAACTTCCTATGCAACAGCACAGAAAGAGCAGAAATCTGACCCTTAAGGGAGCTGGCTGACAAACCCTTATACAAACCCATATTCATGGAATTATAACAAAATGCCAAGAAAATTCCTGCTTTAAACACCAGGCTAGGTATGCTTTCAAGACCTTATGATAACGTTTTCCAAGTAACAGTGTTAGGCTCAATGTGGTGCTTGTATCCTAATTACTATAGGACCACTCAGTCTCACACCGAACTACAGGTTCTGAATAGATTTAACTGAGAACCTTGTTGTGCTCATAGAACTGAGGGTCACTACTGCATGGTGGCAGAGTGAAAATTGGATCTTGCTCAAGATAAAGTTTAGAATGTAAATAGGCAAATAATGCAGGCTTAATGGGTGAATATGTACTTGGTTACTAGGATTGCAAAGATGATGTCGTTAGTACTAAACACAATTAAATACAGTTCATGTTAGTACAAGATATCTTGGTCAGTAAAAGTTCATGCAGCATTAGGATAGAGCAACCTGGAATAATACATTCAGCAATTAGTGTTTTCTCACAGAATACTCCTAATGCACCGGGAAGTAATTTACAAGCTGATGAGTTCAGGAAATGCGAGTGTTAGTGAGTGTCACGCCACTCTATGCTTTGCTAGGGGCACGGCGTCGCCTTCCCTGCTCGTTGCCAGAGGCAGTGTTGGCTCAGGATGTGTGCAGTGCTGACGTCATCGCCGCACGCTCCCGATGCCGGTCAGAGCTCAGTGGCGCGAATGTTACACTGACAATCTGTCAGTAGGTGTTACTTTGTGTGCTCCTGGGTGTGACAGATCGTTCTTTCTAACTGCCTATTATAGATTACTGTTGCTGAACCTGCTTGTCTGACTACTCTACCTGCCTTAACCCTTAATCTGCTGGATTGATTACTGTTGCTGAACCTGCCTGTCTGACTACTCTACCTGCCTTAACCCTTAATCTGCTGGACTGTTTTGCTGTTGCCAAACCCTCCCTGCCTGATCATTCTAGTGGTTTATCCTTGGACTGCTTTGCTGTTGCCAAACCCTGCCTGCCTGACCATTCTTATGGTTTATCCTTGGACTGCTTTACTGTTGCCAAACCCTGCCTGCCTGACCGTTCTAGTGGTGTGCCCTGGGACTTCTCTGCTGTTGCCGCAGGGGACTGTCCTGCCTGTGGAGAGTGCCGCCTTCCTCATCTCACTAACTTTCTCTGCTCTGGGATATTCCCTATCATTCCGACTTGATGCCGGGATAACAAGACTACTGGCCGAGTTTGGTCTGATAGAGGAGTATCCCACGAGCGTTACAGTGAGAGGTTACAGTTCTTCCCAAATATAAACAGACTACGTAATAAGCAGTTCATGTGTTGTTGTAGAAAAACTTAGTACTTTACCAGAGATCTGACTCCTGTGGATCCCTATACCGAAAGTGTTTACCTTAACTGGTGACCGTGAAGCGGTAAAGCTCTGTGCCAGAGAGCTTGTGAGAAAGGACTGTTAAAGCGGTTGCTGACGTCACACGCAAGGAGTGTGTAAGCGAGGTGTAGCGCTATTTGACACAGAATCAGCTGGGAAGGTATTTTCCTTAACCTGTAAACATCATGGACAATGGAAACCTCATGTAAATCTTCAATGCTACAAAGCTGGAACTTAGTGATGAAGTAGAACAGCTGCAGACTGAAACAAGAAATCCATAATAGGGGATTAAACGGCAAGGTGTCTTGACGATAGACTCAGTGTTAAAACCGAGTACTAATGCAAATTACCAAGCAATTGTAATTGAAAGGAGGTGCCTTATAAAGGGCAAATAGCTGCAACAGGAAGGCCAAATTTAAAGAGACAGGACCAAAATACAAAAGTGCTGACAAACAGGTTTACAAGCCTAAATTAAAGTATCAATCACAGGCTCAGAGAAGCCTCTATGAGCCAAAATTACTGTTGAATATCCATTCAGTTAAGTTAAGAGACTGAAGATTTTGATAAAAGAAGGGGCCTTGGACGAGCAGATTCTGTCAAAGAAGGCACCGGGGAGTCTTGCTGGACATTCCGTAGTGAGGCAGTTTCTGATTCACCTGGGAAGCCATGAGATCTATTTCTGACTGTCCCCAGCAAGCAATCAACTTAAAGAATATCTCCTGATTGAGAGACCATTCCCCCTGATGTAAGGACTGATGACTCAAGTAGTCCGCTTCCCAGTTGTCCACTCCTGGAATGTGGACGGCAGATATCAAACAAAGATCCGCTTCTGCCCAAGATAGAATACGAGAAATCTCCATCATTGCAAGGGGGCTGTGGGTGGCTCCCTGGTGATTTTTGTATACAACAGTCATGATGTTGCAGACTGAAAGCAAATATATGGAATTGACTGAAGAGACGGTCATGACTGAAAAGCATTGAAGATCGCACATTGATATCGCGGGAAATTTCCTGAGGAGAGAAGAAACCTTGGGCCCTCAATTGACCCCACACGGCTTCCCATCCAGACAGACTGATGTTTGTGGTGATAATCTCCCAAGATGGTCGATGAAACTTCAAACCCCATAGTACCAGATCTGGGAAGTCCATTAAGACAGGGACTGTCTTGTGGAAATGCCCAGATGGATCACCTAAGAGAGGTTGGAATGGTCCCCATTCCACTGATGTAGCAAGCAGAGTTGTAAGGGACCTAGAGGAAACTTTGGAAACTGAATTGCACTCGAAGCTGGGAACATGAGGCCCACAACCTCCATACACTGAGCTTCCAAATGAAAAAGTTGGGACTGCAACTGACGATAAGCCACATGAAGTTTTTGGCAGCGCTGTTCCTTGAGGAAAAGCTTAATCTCTTCTGAGTCTATGATGACTCCCAAAAAGGTGACTTTCGTACTGGGAGAAAGAGAGCTCTTGTCTACATTTATCTTCCAACCATGACTGTGGAGAAAACACAGTAGACGTTACGTATGAGCAACTGCTTAAGGAAAAGATGGAGCCTGACCCAATATATTGTCCAGCTAAGAAGCCACTGCTACTCCATGAGAACCAATCACAGATAAAAGGGGCTGCCAGAACCATTTGCATCCATCAGGTCTATAGTGGACATGAACTGGCCCTGAATGACTAAGGGAAGTATTGACTATATGGTTTCCATCTTGAACAAAGGCACCCTTAGAAACTTGTTTAGAGTCTTTAAGTTTAAGATTGGTCGGAATGTACCCTCCTTCTTTGGAACAATGAACATATTTGAAAACAAATCTGTCTGATGTTCTGACAGGTCCCATGTCCTCCAGGTGTTGAACAAAGTGTAGGAATGTTCTTCTCTAGTCCTCGCGTTTGGAGGTGTGAGACATAATAAACTTCCTTCGTAGAGGAAGAGCCTTGAAACCGATCCTGCAACCCTGGGACACAATTTCCATAACCCACTTGTCATGAACCTCCTGAAAAATTGATAATCTGCCTTCTACCGGAGATAAGTCTGGGTCAGGGCTGCACTTTCATGCAGATTTGGCCTCTGCAGACTTCTTTGCCTGCTTAGGTTTTGACCAGACTGGATTGGGTCCCTATGAAGTTTTGGAGGACTTTTGAAGAAGAGCTAGGTCTTTGATCCCTGTTCTGTCGTAAGGGACGAAAACATCCTCCTGGTCTTAGGTTTCGATTTCTTGTCCTGGGGCAAAAAATGCTACTTTAACCCCAGTGACCGTAGAGATAATAAAGTCTAGACCCAGGCCAAATAACGTTTTGTCCTTAAAAACCAGGATAAAAGTTGCTACTTATATCCCATACATGCAGACCAATACTTTAGCCAAAGAGCACTTCTGGCTAAAACTGCCAGAGCGGTATTCTTTGCATCAATACAGATAATATGCATTACTGCGTCACAGATGAATTAATTAGCAAATTTAAGAAATCTGATACACTTCTTCCAAAATTAGTTCAGAAAGAGAATTACACCAAAAATCCCCGTAAGAAGGCTCCTCTCTGGTAGCCTTCTAACTTTGGTCCATAGGATCTCTAAAGGAAGTAGACATGTGCGATTCGGTTCGGTTTGATTTGGAAATTCGGAAAATTCGGCAAATTTGGAGATTCGGATCGAACTGAATCTCCGAATTAAAATAGTGCAGAATCTACCGAATAAATCCGAATTACTTCAGATTTATTCGGAAGATTCAGATGGCCATGGATTACACTAGTATTGTACAGTATATTAGGTTATATCACTCTGCTATGGGTTACACCTAATGTACAGTACATAATACTAGTCTAATCCCACCTAACACTTACTGAAATTCCGAATTTCCGAACCGAACCGAATCGAACCTAATCCAGACGAATTAATTCGAATCTGAAACAAATCCGAACCGAATTTATTCAAATCCGAATTAATCCGAAACAAATCCGAACCGAATTGATTCAAATTTTTCCGAATTCGAATCGCTCCGAACCGAAATTCGAAAAAATCTGAATCGATCTGAACCAAATTTTTTCGCCATGCACATGTCTAAAAGGAAGTACTATCTTCTAACGGAACAGTAGTTCTTTTGGCAAGACTACAAATTGCCCCAACTACATTGGGAATAGTTCCCCATAATTCCGGATTTGAATCTGAAACTGCAAAGATTTTTTGAAAAATTTGGAGAGGGAGAAAAGGGAATTCTTGGTTTATCCCATTCTTTAAAAATAATCTCAGCTACGAAAGAAGGAACAGAAAAAGATTCAGGAGATTTCGACTTATATTTAAATACCATGTCCAACTTTTGGACTGGTTTGACCTCCACCTGTTTAGTATTCTAAACTTCCAGAGTCTTTAACACTTCCTTCAGTAAAGCTCTTAAATGATCCGTAGTAAATTGAAAGGTGACGTCCTCAGACTCCTTGTCAGATTCTAGAGAAAAATCTTCTGATAAGACTTCTCCATCTGATGCTGATGAGGATGCATCTAAATCAAGTTTCTGAGCCTGTCTTACTATTGACAGATTAATAGCGGAGCTGCCCTTAGAGGAAGAACTGGAAATATAATTCTGTTTACACTTGTGCTTACTTGCATGTGGAATAGCAGCAATAGCATGAGAAAACACTGATTGTAATTAGGCTTTAAACTGCAGGGAAAATTTGGTCACACCACCATGTGTGACATATACTGGTGGGGGGTCCACCCTAGGGACTGGACCTGGTGCTTGAGAATAGGTTTGCAAAACTGATGTCAGGCAGGGACCACAAAGCTGTGCTGGGAGGCACACAGTAGCAGATTTGCACAGTAGACACTTATCAGGGGGAAACAAAATATTTGCGGCCCTAGAAGCTTCCATCCCTACACCCAAATCTTAGATTGGTATTAAGGCAAAATGTGAAGTAGCAATTAAAGTTCCCAAAAATGTTGTAAACGGTACAATAATATGTGCATATGTAATATACAAACTAGTAATCTGGACTCTGGTGCAAGGTCTTACCACCTCTTAAAATCGGAAACAGCCAAGGAATATGTCACAAGCAAAGCTTTGCTGCCGCAACCTTACAGCGTACTTTCCAGATTGAAGGCATAGCCAAAATCCTGCCAAGGGAAATTCCTGGCGTAAAAGACACGCCCTGCCTCCCTCTTGGCATAGTAAAGCACAAGTAATATGGAGTCCTCCACGCTCCAAACTAACGGGACGAGCTGTGGCCGCCTAAGAGCATGTAACTCAGTGTTCCGAAGATATAATGAAACACGGAGCATAAATACACCCAAGCAACCCCAACCCTGGAGCCCAACTGGGAAATAAAGGAAAATAAAGGAAACTTGAATGAAAATCAGGGGGCAAACAAACCACCCCCACAGTCCCCTGTATAAGACAGTAATAGAGAGGCATATGATGACAGCAAAGTAGTGCTGTCCCTTCAACAGTGCTCAATCCCAGCACAATAAGACAGGAGGTTTATAAAAATAGAAATTAGTGTAGCGTATTTCTATTAAACAACCATATTTTACCAATAAAACCTAAAAAAAACTGGAAAATATAAAAGTTAATTTAAAAAACAGTTAATATGGTTGCGCCTATAACAAAGTCTAAAAGTAGATAACACTAAATTGAATAATTAAAATAATTAAAATTAACCTAGTTTTAGTTTTAAAAGTAATATCAATGTGAAAGAAGGAGAGAAAGTAAACAATATATTTGAAAATTAATATCAATGTGAAAGAAGGAGAGAAAGTAAACAATATATTTGAAAATTCAAATTTACTAGTTAAAAAATATGTAGTACATGTAAATTAATCATACAAATAATAGCAATAATAATAATATCTTTAATCTAACCTTATGAATTAATTAAACCTGTTGGAGATCACTTTAATATACATTTTACTACACCTAGAAGATTTATACAATCCTATGTGACTGGCCAGTCACTAAAATCTATTATGCTTAAATGTAAGGCAGAGTATAAATCATATTGTAAAAAATATTGTAAAAAATATATATTGTACTGCTGAAGCAGTACAATATATATTTTTTACAATATGATAGGTTAGATTAAAGATATTATTATTATTGCTATTATTTGTATGACGGATTTGTGAACTGCTGGTGCAATGCTGCCCCCTGCAGATTCGCGGCCAATCGACCGCTAGCAGGGGGTGTCAATCAACCCGAGCAGGCAGACAGGTTATGGAGCAGCGGCTCGCCGGAAACACGAGACATCAAGCTCCGTACGGAGCTTGATAAATTGACCACCTAGTGTATTCTTAGGGAGAGCAATGGCTCCCAATCAGAGCCATCCCTGCAGTGTTTCTTCACACCTGTCCTGACCTGTAACAAACAGAGAAGAACAGGTATAAGGTGAAGTGACGAGGCCCAGAGAAGGCAGAAATGATTATCTGTGGTTGCCATTTTCCTTGTTCAGAGGAGAATTGCCTGGTATTTCGGGGCTGAACTGACCATGTTGGCGGGATCAGACTGATACACTACAGGAAAGTTTTCCTTTGTAAAAAGCACAATTGGGCAGAAAGAAGTTACTCCCAGGTGGCAACCGAGCCATAGAACAAGCTATCGAGCTGCTGTTCATTCCTTGCACACTGCTTCTCTTTCTGTTTTGCATATGTAAATATGACCCTAGGGATAGTCTCCCTAAGGGTGATGGGGGAAACCAGACGTAGACTCCTTGCCTAATGTGCTTAGAGGGATATGGCTGCACCTCACTGACGGGGCCCAGAGAAGGCCAAAACAATCATCTGGGGTTGCAGTTTTCCATGTTCAGAAGAGAATTGTCTGGTATTTCGGTGCTGGACTGATCCATGTTGGCGGGATCATACGGATATACTACAGGAAAGTTTTCCTCTGTAAAAAGCACATTTGGGCAGAAATAAGCTACTCCCGGGTGGCAACTGGGCCAAAGAGCAAGCTATTGAGCTGCTGTTCATTCCTGGCACACTGCTTCTCTTTCTGTTTTGCATAAGGAGAAATGTAAAATCCGGCCAGATAGGTGGAGGCAAAGGAAATTCCTTGCATCAGCCAAGTCTAGTCTGTAACTCAACCCCAACAAGAGGAAGACAATATGTACAAACATCACCCTCCTACAACCTTCTCTTCCAGGAACTGTCCATTGAAGGATTGAAGCTGAAATCTTTTGATAATTTAGCAGCATCTCAATCCATGCCTACTCCTTAAAAAGGCAAAGAAATACTGAGAGGGAAGGGGAAGTAGGAGGTGTAGGGTGTCTTTGCCTTCTCCTGGTGGCCAGGTAATGTAATTCCCAGAAGGGCAGTGGACTCTCACTACCATTAGAAAGAAAATATTTTCTCTAGCTAGTACATGTATAGTAAAAACACTATGCGGTTAATATTCTTAAAGAGGTGCCAACGACTGGAGCTTTTTTGGTAGGAGAGTTGAGACCCTGAACATTATGCATACTAAGTCGATTGGGAAGGGCTAATAAGAGGGACCATAAGGGTTCTGGCAAATTATGATTAACTTGGAAACTACACAATTCAACACATGTAAACAATTCAAACACATAATATGGACAATTTATCATGAAAATAGGCAATCAGTACTTGTGTAGATAAGCTTAGAAAACAAAGAAGAGAAGTCACAGTAAAGATTGAAGCACATAAATAATCAACAGTAGCTGATTGCCATCTGGGATTGTCAACGGACATGGAACTCTTAACCTGCAAATAAAGTAGTGCAACTACAATGCCAGACCCCAGGGCATCATCCAGGACAAATATACTGACTTGAACAATCACCACATTCTGACAACAGGGTCAGAACTGTATTAGAGGGGCAGCAACCAAGTAGGCATAAGTCTTCGCTCTGAAAAAAGTAGGCGCCTCTTTTTAGCTTGAGTCTGCACAATATTGGCTGCCACTCAGGTTCTGACACTCTCAGATGGGGAATGCTAGTCTTCTGGAATTTTTGAAAATAAGGTGGCACAATATCCTGTCTTTGCAGCAGTTCATTTGCTTGTTATGGGGACAAGGCCACATATTACTGATGAACTGGAAAGTCCCAGTGGTAGTAAAACCCTTGCTCTCTTAGGCCTCTAGTTATGCAACTAGTGCATCTAACTGAGTCAGAAAATTCAGCTGCATTAATGATTAGTCACATGCTGCTGAAAGTGGTCAATGAGAGTTTTTAAAAGGGTAGGCATCTCCTTTTGTTTCTCTCTTAGATTCTGAGCCATGGTATGAGGCAATCTAGGCTGAGAACCAGGGAACCTCTAACTAACATGCTCGAACTAGAATAACTCCTCCACATATGGAGGAACTGGAACTGACTGACAGAGAAGTGGAATTATGTCTAGGTCCCATTAATACATTAGAGGCTTAATCTAACAGGGAGTAGGAGGTAATAAGGCTAAGGCTCCAGGCTAGGCTTCAGGCCTCCCCCTCAGGGACATAGCCATAACCTGAGAAAGAGGGGCAAGGTATTGGGATGCACTTATCCTAGTATACACTGTACCCTAGAAAGCCACCAGGGACTGCTAGGTCACACTCTAGGCAAATAATGTGCACTGGAGATAAGCATTACTCCATGCTCCAATAGGGAAAGCCAATGTATTAGCACAGAAGGAAGTTGGATAAGCTGAAATAGCTTAGGGCTGGAACAGACAAAGGCAGACTGTCCCAAACAAGTTCCGTAATCTGACAGTTGCATTCTCTCTACAGCCATCCTTAAAGGACCAGTAAATACAGTAGATTTGCAATATCAACAAATGTATGATAAAAAGACAATGCAATAGCACTTAGGGCCTGATATTCAGAAGCTCATAGCTTAGGTAAGATGATCTAAGACGTCTTGTCAGTACGGAGAGGTCTCTAAAAAAATGTTAGAAATACAAATGTTAGTTTGAAAATTGTTTATCTCACTATGCAGGGTTCTTGATCTGAAGAAGAGACTCCTTCATTAAAATACAAGGTCTAAAAAAATCCCAAAGATTTTGCATGATTTCTCTCCATGCTGGCAAGCATCTTAATATCAGGCCCTTAGTCTGAACTTCAAACGAGTAGTACATTTTTTGTGTGAAATCTTGCACATGCTCAGTAGAAGCTGGTGACTAAAAAGTGTAAATATAAAAAAGACAGTGCACATTTTATTAAAGGGACACTGAACACAAATTGTTTCTTTCGTGATTCAGATAGAGCATGAAATTTTAAGCAACTTTCTAATTTACTCCTATTATTAAATTTTCTTAATTCTCTTGGGCCTAGATTTGGAGTTTGGCGTTAGCCGTGAAAACCAGCGTTAGAGGCTCCTAACGCTGGTTTTAGGCTACCTCCGGTATTTGGAGTCACTCAAAATAGGGTCTAACGCTCACTTTTCAGCCGCGACTTTTCCATACCGCAGATCCCCTTACGTAAATTGCGTATCCTATCTTTTCAATGGGATTTTTCTAACTCCGGTATTTAGAGTTGTGTCTGAAGTGAGCGTTAGAACTCTAACGACAAAACTCCAGCCGCAGGAAAAAAGTCAGTAGTTAAGAGCTTTCTGGGCTAACGCAGGTTTATAAAGCTCTTAACTACTGTACTCTAAAGTACACTAACACCCATAAACTACCTATGTACCCCTAAACCGAGGTCGCCGACACTCGATTAAATTTTTTAACCCCTAATCTGCTGACCGCCACCTACGTTATACTTATGTACCCCTAATCTGCTGCCCCTAACACCGCCGACCCCTATATTATATTTATTAACCCCTAACCTGCCCCCCACAACGTCGCAGCCAGCTACCTACAATAATTAACCCCTAATCTGCCGACCGCAAAGCGCCGCCACCTACGTTATACTTATGTACCCCTAATCTGCTGCCCCTAAACCCGCCGACCCCTATATTATATTTATTAACCCCTAATCTGCCCCCCTCAACGTCGCCTCCACCTGCCTACACTTATTAACCCCTAATCTGCCGAGCGGACCGCACCGCTACTATAATAAAGTTATTAACCCCTAATCCGCCTCACTAACCCTATAATAAATAGTATTAACCCCTAATCTGCCCTCCCTAACATCGCCGACACCTAACTTCAAACATTAACCCCTAATCTGCCGACTGGAGCTCACCGCTATTCTAATAAATGTATTAACCCCTAAAGCTAAGTCTAACCCTAACACTAACACCCCCCTAAGTTAAATATAATTTAAATCTAACGAAATAAATTAACTCTTATTAAATAAATTATTCCTATTTAAAGCTAAATACTTACCTGTAAAATAAATCCTAATATAGCTACAATATAAATTATAATTATATTATAGCTATTTTAGGATTAATATTTATTTTACAGGTAACTTTGTATTTATTTTAACCAGGTACAATAGCTATTAAATAGTTAAGAACTATTTAATAGCTAAAATAGTTAAAATAATTACAAAATTACCTGTAAAATAAATCCTAACCTAAGTTACAATTAAACCTAACACTACACTATCAATAAATTAATTAAATAAACTACCTACAATTAACCTAACACTACACTATCAATAAATTAATTAAATACAATTCCTACAAATAAATACAATTAAATAAACTAGCTAAAGTACAAAAAATAAAAAAGAACTAAGTTACAAAAAATAAAAAAATATTTACAAACATTAGAAAAATATTACAACAATTTTAAACTAATTACACCTACTCTAAGCCCCCTAATAAAATAACAAAGCCCCCCAAAATAAAAAAATGCCCTACCCGATTCTAAATTACTAAAGTTCAAAGCTCTTTTACCTTACCAGCCCTGAACAGGGCCCTTTGCGGGGCATGCCCCAAGAAGTTCAGCTCTTTTGCCTGTAAAAAAAAACATACAATACCCAAGCCCCCCAACATCACAACCCACCACCCACATACCCCTAATCTAACCCAAACCCCCCTTAAATAAACCTAACACTAAGCCCCTGAAGATCTTCCTACCTTGTCTTCACCTCACCGGGTTCACCGATCTGTCCAGAAGAGCTCCTCCGATGTCCTGATCCAAGCCTAAGCGGGGGGCTGAAGAGGTCCATGATCTGGCTGAAGTCTTCATCCAAGCAGGGCAGAAGAGGTCTTCCATCCGATTGAAGTCTTCATCCAAGCGGGATCTTCTATGGTCATCCATCCGGAGCGGAGCGGCAGGATCCTGAAGACCTCCGACGCGGAACATCCATCCTGGCCGACGACTGAACGACGAATGACGGTTCCTTTAAATGACGTCATCCAAGATGGCGTCCCTCGAATTCCGATTGGCTGATAGGATTCTATCAGCCAATCGGAATTAAGGTAGGAATATTCTGATTGGCTGATGGAATCAGCCAATCAGAATCAAGTTCAATCCGATTGGCTGATCCGATCAGCCAATCAGATTGAGCTTGCATTCTATTGGCTGATCGGAACAGCCAATAGAATGCGAGCTCAATCTGATTGGCTGATTGGATCAGCCAATCGGATTGAACTTGATTCTGATTGGCTGATTCCATCAGCCAATCAGAATATTCCTACCTTAAGTCCGATTGGCTGATAGAATCCTATCAGCCAATCGGAATTCGAGGGACGCCATCTTGGATGACGTCATTTAAAGGAACCGTCATTCGTCGTTCAGTCGTCGGCCAGGATGGATGTTCCGCGTCGGAGGTCTTCAGGATCCTGCCGCTCCGCTCCGGATGGATGACCATAGAAGATCCCGCTTGGATGAAGACTTCAAACGGATGGAAGACCTCTTCTGCCCCGCTTGGATGAAGACTTCAGCCGGATCATGGACCTCTTCAGCCCCCCGCTTGGGCTTGGATCAGGACATCGGAGGAGCTCTTCTGGACAGATCGGTGAACCCGGTGAGGTGAAGACAAGGTAGTAAGATCTTCAGGGGCTTAGTGTTAGGTTTATTTAAGGGGGGTTTGGGTTAGATTAGGGGTATGTGGGTGGTGGGTGGTAATGTTGGGGGGCTTGGGTATTGTATGTTTTTTTTTTTACAGGCAAAAGAGCTGAACTTCTTGGGGCATGCCCCGCAAAGGGCCCTGTTCAGGGCTGGTAAGGTAAAAGAGCTTTGAACTTTAGTAATTTAGAATAGGGTAGGGCATTTTTTTTATTTTGGGGGGCTTTGTTATTTTATTAGGGGGCTTAGAGTAGGTGTAATTAGTTTAAAATTGTTGTAATATTTTTCTTATGTTTGTAAATATTTTTTTATTTTTTGTAACTTAGTTCTTTTTTATTTTTTGTACTTTAGCTAGTTTATTTAATTGTATTTATTTGTAGGAATTGTATTTAATTAATTTATTGATAGTGTAGTGTTAGCTTAATTGTAGGTAATTGTAGGTAGTTTATTTAATTAATTAATTTATTGATAGTGTAGTGTTAGGTTTAATTGTAACTTAGGTTAGGATTTATTTTACAGGTAATTTTGTAAGTATTTTAACTATTTTAGCTATTAAATAGTTCTTAACTATTTAATAGCTATTGTACCTGGTTAAAATAAATACAAAGTTACCTGTAAAATAAATATTAATCCTAAAATAGCTATAATATAATTATAATTTATATTGTAGCTATATTAGGATTTATTTTACAGGTAAGTATTTAGCTTTAAATAGGAATAATTTATTTAATAAGAGTTAATTTATTTTGTTAGATTTAAATTATATTTAACTTAGGGGGGTGTTAGTGTTAGACTTAGCTTTAGGGGTTAATACATTTATTAGAATAGCGGTGAGCTCCAGTCGGCAGATTAGGGGTTAATGTTTGAAGTTAGGTGTCGGCGATGTTAGGGAGGGCAGATTAGGGGTTAATACTATTTATTATAGGGTTAGTGAGGCGGATTAGGGGTTAATAACTTTATAATAATAGCGGTGCGGTCCGGTCGGCAGATTAGGGGTTAATAAGTGTAGGCAGGTGGAGGCGACGTTGTGGGGGGCAGATTAGGGGTTAATAAATATAATATAGGGGTCGGCGATGTTAGGGCAGCAGATTAGGGGTACATAGAGATAATGTAAGTAGCGGCGGTTTACGGAGCGGCAGATTAGGGGTTAATAATAATATGCAGGGGTGAGCGATAGCGGGGGCGGCAGAATAGGGGTTAATAAGTGTAAGGTTAGGGGTGTTTAGACTCGGGGTACATGTTAGAGTGTTAGGTGCAGACGTAGGAAGTGTTTCCGCATAGCAAACAATGGGGCTGCGTTAGGAGCTGAACGCGGCTTTTTTGCAGGTGTTAGGTTTTTTTCAGCTCAAACAGCTCCATTGTTTCCTATGGGGGAATCGTGCACGAGCACGTTTTTGAGGCTGGCCGCTTGCGTAAGCAACTCTGGTATCGAGAGTTGAAGCTGCGTTAAATATGCTCTACGCTCCTTTTTTGGAGCCTAACGCAGCCTTTATGTGGACTCTCAATACCAGAGTTATTTTTATGGTGCGGCCAGAAAAAAGCCGGCGTTAGCTACGCGGGTCGTTACCGACAAAACTCCAAATCTAACAAATGTAAGTTTAGATGCCGGCCCATTTTTGTTGAACATCCTGGGTTGTCCTTGCTAATAAATTCATCCACCAATAAAAAAAAGTGCTATCCAGAGTTCTGAACGAAAAAAAAAAGCTTAGATGCCTTCTTTTTCAAATAAAGATAGCAAGAGAACGAAGAAAAATGATAATAGGAGTTAATTAGAAAGTTGCTTAAAATTGCATGCTCTATCTGAATCACAAAAGAAAAATATTTGGGTTGAGTGTCCCTTTAATGGAAGTAAAAGTGGTTTCATGCTCAATCTGAATTATAAAAGTTTAATTTTGACTTGAATGTCTCTAAGTCTCTCTCCACCTTTCTATCACTGGGCCTCTGTTATTCACATAAGTGACCAAGCTGCCCCTATAATGGGGTAGCAAACAGGCTGCAGATTAATTCTCTCAGGGACCTTAAGCTCAGGCAAAACTTTATACCAGAGCTATCTAAAGTTTAGTCTGTTCAGTGTACAGAAAGTCTCTCCAAGACAGAAACAGTTGCAGAGTAAAAATGATAAAGTGATGTGACTCACTGTTTCCCTGTATCTTCAAGGAACTCGGGCCTTTTAAAGTTTTAGGGTGCATTGTCTCTTATCGTGGGTGGTGAATCAGTGATCTAAATTACAGAGCTGCAGGGAGGGCTCAAATCACAGCAGGACATGCCACAACGAAGGTAACCAGGCCACATGCTTTTGTAGTGGAAGAAATATGGTATATATGACATATAGTAAACCCGGGATCAGATTAGTGTTGCACTTTTGCAGATCAGAGCTTGGATGAGCTGCATCCTCACTCTTTGCTGGCTAACTCCTACCCCTAGATATTGATTATTTTTTTATAGTCTTAGCGACTCTGGGCTCGCTTCCATTGAGTCGTTATTCAGTTTGCGTGCACTCGCAAACCGTTAAATATGCTGTCGAAAGCAATATCGTTTATTGACTGTTTCCAATGGCGCGTTATACCTCAATATCGGCAGCCGGACTTCGGCTGCCGAAAAGATCTTCGCGTCCCATAGAAAGTAATAGAAGCCGTTAATCGATAAATTATACCAGGTTTCCAATGAAAGCGCTAACCGTTAATACACTGTCGGAGGCTGTAGATACATTGAGAAATATTACCCCCAGCTCAACTAGGTGTAAAGGAGGAAAAAGAGCTTTTTGAGGCCTGTTTCTCATTGAAATTGCAAATCCAAAAGAAATTATGAGTGTTTCAATGTACAAATAACATTAAATATGCTACATTTATTGGTCTTATGTATAGGAATATTTGCACCCATGTTGTCATAGAAATATCAATATGTATGTACATATAAAAATATATGCAAGCACCACAATTATGGAGCGACCTCCCGCACACTTTCAAACCTTCCCCATGCCTAATATCCTTTAAGAGATCCCTCTCTACATATCTCAAAACAGAGATATGTAGAGAGGGATCTCTATGTTAATTTTTTGGGCATATGTATTATTATTGCTTTTTATTTTATTGTACCCATTGTATCAATGCAATGTTTTGTGTACCCAGGACATACTTGAAAACTATAGAAATCTCAATGTATCTTTCCTGGTAAAATATTATAAAAATAAATAAAATATCTACCTATTCAAAATGAAACCTTTGCCCAGGGATGCTATATATAATCTCAATACATATAGAAAAATAATTCAAAGTTTTATTATTACAGATTTACCCTCATTCAAATGTAATTTTCAATGTGAAAATCATATTTATTCAATACAAAACGATGACACATTAAAGTTATAATGTGTCATAGTACTAATATTTATAAAAATAATTCAAAGTTTCATTATTACAGATTTACCCTCATTCAAATGTAATTTTCAATGTGAAAATCATATTTATTCAATACAAAACGATGACACATTAAAGTTATAATGTGTCATAGTACTAATATTTATAAAAACAGAATTTATGCTTACCTGATAAATTACTTTCTCTTACGTTGTATTCAGTCCACGGATTCATCCTTACTTGTGGGATATTCTCTATCCCTACAGGAAGTGGCAAAGAGAGCACACAGCAAAGCTTTCCATATAGCTCCCCTCAGGCTCCGCCCCCCCAGTCATTCGACCGACGGTTAGGAGAAAAAGGAGAACCATAGGGTGCAGTGGTGACTGTAGTTATTTTAAATTAAATTTGAACCTGACTTAAATGTCAGGGCGGGCCGTGGACTGAATACACCGTAAGAGAAAGTAATTTATCAGGTAAGCATAAATTCTGTTTTCTCTTACTTGGTGTATTCAGTCCACGGATTCATCCTTACTTGTGGGATACCAATACCAAAGCTTTTAGGACACGGATGAAGGAAGGGAACAAGTCAGGTCACCTAAACGGAAGGCACCACTGCTTGCAAAACCTTTCTCCCAAAAATAGCCTCCGAAGAAGCAAAAGTATCGAATTTGTAAAATTTGGCGAATGTATGCAGTGAAGACCAAGTCGCTGCCTTACAAATCTGTTCAACAGAAGCCTCATTCTTGAAAGCCCATGTGGAAGCCACAGCTCTGGTGGAATGAGCTGTAATTCGTTCGGGAGGCTGCTGTCCAGCAGTCTCATAAGCCAATCGGATGATGCTTTTCAGCCAAAAGGAAAGAGAGGTAGCAGTCGCTTTCTGACCTCTCCTCTTACCAGAATAGACGACAAACAAGGATGATGTTTGTCTGAAATCTTTAGTTGCTTTTAAATAGAATTTTAAAGCACGAACCACGTCAAGATTGTGTAAAAGTCGTTCCTTCCTAGAAACTGGATTAGGACACAGAGAAGGAACAATGATTTCCTGGTTAATATTCTTATTAGAAACCACTTTTGGAAGAAAACCAGGTTTGGTACGCAAAACAACCTTATCTGCATGGAACACCAGATAGGGTGAATCACACTGCAAAGCAGACAATTCAGAAACTCTTCGAGCAGAAGAAATGGCTACTAAAAACAAAACTTTCCAAGATAATAACTTAATATCTATGGAATGTAAAGGTTCAAACGGAACCCCTTGAAGAACTGAAAGAACTAAATTTAGACTCCAAGGAGGAGCCACAGGCTTGTAAACAGGCTTGATTCTAACTAGGGCCTGTGCAAACACCTGAACGTCTGGTAAAGCTGCCAGGCGCTTATGTAACAGAATAGACAGAGCAGATATCTGTCCCTTTAAGGAACTAGCTGACAGACCTTTCTCCAATCCTTCTTGGAGAAAAGCTAGTATCCTTGGAATCCTAACCTTACTCCACGAGTAACCCTTGGATTCACACCAACCAAGATATTTCTGCCATATCTTATGGTAAATTTTCCTGGTGACAGGCTTTCTGGCCTGTATCAGAGTGTCTATAACTGATTCAGAGAAACCACGCTTAGCTAGAATTAAGCGTTCAATCTCCAAGCAGTCAGTTGCAGAGAAACTAGATTTGGATGCTTGAAAGGACCTTGAATTAGAAGATCCTGCCTCGATGGCAGTTTCCATGGTGGGACCGATGACATGTCCACTAGGTCTGCATACCAAGTCCTGCGTGGCCACGCAGGCGCTATCAGAATTACCGAAGCCTTCTCCTGTTTGATTCTGGCTATTAGCCGAGGGAGAAGAGGAAACGGTGGAAAGATATAAGCTAGACTGAATGACCAAGATCCCTGGATCTGGATCCGTAAAGGGAAAGTTTGGTGTTCTGACGGGACGCCATCAAATCCAATTCTGGAATGCCCCATAGCTGGGTCAGCTGAACAAAAACCTCCGTGTGGAGTACCCACTCCCCCGGATGAAAAGTCTGACGACTTAGAAAATCCGCCTCCCAGTTGTCTACTCCTGGGATGTGAATTGCCGATAGATGGCAGGAGTGATCCTCCGCCCATTTGATGATCTTGGATACTTCCTTCATCGCTAGGGAACTCTTTGTTCCTCCCTGATGATTGATGTACGCTACAGTCGTGATGTTGTCCGACTGAAATCTGATGAATTTGGCCTCCGCTAGTTGAGGCCATGCCTGAAGCGTGTTGAATATTGCTCTCAGCTCCAAAATTTTTATCGGGAGAAGAGATTCTTCCCGAGACCATAGACCCTGAGCCTTCAGGGAGTTCCAGACAGCACCCCAGCCTAACAGACTGGCATCGGTCGTGACAATGATCCACTCCGGTCTGCGGAAACTCATCCCCTGAGACAGGTGATCTTGAGACAACCACCAGAGAAGAGAGTCTCTGGTTTTCTGGTCCATTTGTATTTGAGGAGATAAATCTGCGTAATCCCCATTCCACTGCTTGAGCATGCACAGTTGCAGTGGTCTGAGATGAATTCTGGCAAAAGGGACTACGTCCATTGCCGCCACCATTAAACCAATTACCTCCATGCAATGAGCCACAGAAGGCCGAGGAATGGAATGAAGAGCTCGGCAAGTATTCAACAGTTTGGACATCCTGACCTCTGTCAGAAAGATTTTCATTTCTACCGAGTCTATTAGTGTTCCCAGGAAGGGAACCCTTGTAAGCGGGGACAGAGAACTTTTTTCTACGTTCACCTTGCTACTTGTTAGAGCGGCAAAGAGAATGACTGGGGGGGCGGAGCCTGAGGGGAGCTATATGGACAGCTTTGCTGTGTGCTCTCTTTGCCACTTCCTGTAGGGATTGAGAATATCCCACAAGTAAGGATGAATCCGTGGACTGAATACACCAAGTAAGAGAAATATATGTAATGTCATGTCTGCTAAAGCAGATAATACATTTGCAATATTTAGACTATTAACCAAAATACATAAGTGCTTAATATTACATACTTCAAGAGATATGAAGTATTGTCTTTAACATGGAGTTATTGAAACAATTTAAAAGTGCATTGGTCCCAGGGAGAGTCTGTGTCTGTTCATATGATGTCAATTAAAATTTATTAATCACCTCTATATCATGGCAATCACATATATGTTGTGTATACATCAGTGCTTAAATATCATAAAGATACATTTATCTAATTATTCTAAATATTTAACAATAATCTTGACAAAAAGGAGTGCATTAGTCATGATAGGTATTAGTCATGATAGGTATATATTTCAGATATTACATTCCACATAGGACTATAAGAATGAATGCAAGGTATTTGGCCATATCAACAGGAAGGAGTATTTAGTTTTCAACTCTTCTATAACTGTATAACCCTTATTAGCTTCATCTGAAGGAGCAAACAACATATGCTTGTGGAATATAAATCATAACATTTACACATGTCACGTTGACTAATGTTAGATAGCATATACTGTATAAATTTCAGACACGTATCCCCAAGTATTCTTAAACGGCATAATATCCTCAATAAAAGGACACATACATTTATTAACAATGTACACCTGCATATTAATTGACATCATGTGAAATAAAAATGAATAAAGCTGATAATTTTTAGCAGATAAACAGCTATTAGAATAATATTAAGATATACAGGGAGTGCAGAATTATTAGGCAAGTTGTATTTTTGAGGATTAATTTTATTATTGAACAACAACCATGTTCTCAATGAACCCAAAAAACTCATTAATATCAAAGCTGAATAGTTTTGGAAGTAGTTTTTAGTTTGTTTTTAGTTATAGCTAGTTTAGGGGGATAGCTGTGTGTGCAGGTGACTATTACTGTGCATAATTATTAGGCAACTTAACAAAAAACAAATATATACCCATTTCAATTATTTATTTTTACCAGTGAAACCAATATAACATCTCAACATTCACAAATATACATTTCTGACATTCAAAAACAAAACAAAAACAAATCAGTGACCAATATAGCCACCTTTCTTTGCAAGGACACTCAAAAGCCTGCCATCCATGTATTCTGTCAGTGTTTTGATCTGTTCACCATCAACATTGCGTGCAGCAGCAACCACAGCCTCCCAGACACTGTTCAGAGAGGTGTACTGTTTTCCCTCCTTGTAAATCTCACATTTGATGATGGACCACAGGTTCTCAATGGGGTTCAGATCAGGTGAACAAGGAGGCCATGTCATTAGATTTTCTTCTTTTATACCCTTTCTTGCCAGCCACGCTGTGGAGTACTTGGACGCGTGTGATGGAGCATTGTCCTGCATGAAAATCATGTTTTTCTTGAAGGATGCAGACTTCTTCCTGTACCACTGCTTGAAGAAGGTGTCTTCCAGAAACTGGCAGTAGGACTGGGAGTTGAGCTTGACTCCATCTTCAACCCGAAAAGGCCCCACAAGCTCATCTTTGATGATACCAGCCCAAACCAGTACTCCACCTCCACCTTGCTGGCGTCTGAGTCGGACTGGAGCTCTCTGCCCTTTACCAATCCAGCCACGGGCCCATCCATCTGGCCCATCAAGACTCACTCTCATTTCATCAGTCCATAAAACCTTAGAAAAAACATAATTTATGCTTACCTGATAAATTCCTTTCTTCTGTAGTGTGATCAGTCCACGGGTCATCATTACTTCTGGGATATTAACTGCTCCCCTACAGGAAGTGCAAGAGGATTCACCCAGCAGAGCTGCATATAGCTCCTCCCCTCTACGTCACTCCCAGTCATTCGACCAAGGACCAACGAGAAAGGAAAAGCCAAGGGTGAAGTGGTGACTGGAGTATAAATTAAAAAATATTTACCTGCCTTAAAAACAGGGCGGGCCGTGGACTGATCACACTACAGAAGAAAGGAATTTATCAGGTAAGCATAAATTATGTTTTCTTCTGTTAAGTGTGATCAGTCCACGGGTCATCATTACTTCTGGGATACCAATACCAAAGCAAAAGTACACGGATGACGGGAGGGATAGGCAGACTCTTTATACAGAAGGAACCACTGCCTGAAGAACCTTTCTCCCAAAAATAGCCTCCGATGAAGCAAAGGTGTCAAATTTGTAAAATTTGGAAAAAAGTATGAAGCGAAGACCAAGTTGCAGCCTTGCAAATCTGTTCAACAGAGGCCTCATTCTTGAAGGCCCAAGTGGAAGCCACAGCTCTAGTAGAATGAGCTGTAATTCTTTCAGGGGGCTGCTGTCCAGCAGTCTCATAAGCTAAACGAATTATGCTACGAAGCCAAAAAGAAAGAGAGGTAGCGGAAGCTTTTTGACCTCTCCTCTGCCCAGAGTAAATGACAAACAGAGAAGACGTTTGTCGGAATTCCTTAGTTGCCTGCAAGTAAAATTTTAGAGCCCGGACTACATCCAGGTTGTGCAGTAGACGTTCCTTCTTTGAAGAAGGATTTGGGCATAAAGAAGGAACAACAATCTCTTGATTGATATTCCTGTTAGTAACTACCTTAGGTAAGAACCCAGGTTTAGTACGCAGGACTACCTTATCCGAATGAAAAATCAAATAAGGAGAATCACAATGTAAGGCTGATAATTCAGAGACTCTTCGAGCCGAGGAAATAGCCATTAAAAATAGAACTTTCCAAGATAACAACTTTATATCAATGGAATGAAGGGGTTCAAACGGAACGCCCTGTAAAACATTAAGAACAAGGTTTAAACTCCATGGTGGAGCAACAGTTTTAAACACAGGCTTAATCCTGGCCAAAGCCTGACAAAAAGCCTGGACGTCAGGAACTTCTGACAGACGTTTGTGTAACAGAATGGACAGAGCTGAGATCTGTCCCTTTAATGAACTAGCAGATAAACCCTTTTCTAAACCTTCTTGTAGAAAAGACAATATCCTAGGAATCCTAACCTTACTCCAAGAGTAACCTTTGGATTCACACCAATGTAGGTATTTACGCCATATCTTATGGTAAATCTTTCTGGTAACAGGTTTCCTAGTCTGTATTAAGGTACTAATAACTGACTCAGAAAACCCACGTCTTGATAAAATTAAGCGTTCAATTTCCAAGCAGTCAGCTTCAGAGAAGTTAGATTTTGATGTTTGAAGGGACCCTGTATCAGAAGGTCCTGTTTCAGAGGTAGAGACCAAGGCGGACAGGATGACATGTCCACCAGGTCTGCATACCAAGTCCTGCGTGGCCACGCAGGTGCTATTAGAATCACTGATGCTCTCTCTTGTTTGATTCTGGCTATCAATCGAGGAAGCAACGGGAAGGGTGGAAACACGTAAGCCATCCTGAAGTCCCAAGGTGCTGTCAGAGCATCTATCAGGACTGCTCCTGGATCCCTGGATCTGGACCCGTAACGAGGAAGCTTGGCGTTCTGTCGAGACGCCATGAGATCTATCTCTGGTTTGCCCCAACGTCGAAGTATTTGGGCAAAGACCTCCGGATGAAGTTCCCACTCCCCCGGATGAAAAGTCTGAACACTTAAGAAATCCGCCTCCCAGTTCTCCACTCCCGGGATGTGGATTGCTGACAGGTGGCAAGAGTGAGACTCTGCCCAGCGAATTATCTTTGATACTTCCATCATAGCTAGGGAGCTTCTTGTCCCTCCCTGATGGTTGATGTAAGCTACAGTCGTGATGTTGTCCGACTGAAACCTGATGAACCCCCGAGTTGTCAACTGGGGCCAAGCCAGGAGGGCATTGAGAACTGCTCTCAATTCCAGAATGTTTATTGGCAGGAGACTCTCCTCCTGACTCCATAGTCCCTGAGCCTTCAGGGAATTCCAGACGGCACCCCAACCTAGAAGGCTGGCGTCTGTTGTTACAATTGTCCAGTCTGGTCTGCTGAATGGCATCCCCCTGGACAGGTGTGGCCGAGAAAGCCACCATAGAAGAGAATTTCTGGTCTCTTGATCCAGATTCAGAGAAGGGGATAAGTCTGAGTAATCCCCATTCCACTGACCTAGCATGCACAGTTGCAGTGGTCTGAGGTGTAAGCGTGCAAAGGGTACTATGTCCATTGCCGCTACCATTAAGCCGATTACCTCCATACATTGAGCCACTGACGGGTGTTGAATGGAATGAAGAGTGCGGCAAGCACTTTGAAGTCTTGATAGCCTGTCCTCTGTCAGGTAAATCTTCATTTCTACAGAATCTATCTTGTGAGTGGAACGAGTGAACTTTTCTTTTCGTTCACCTTCCATCCATGTGACCTTAGAAATGCCAGCACTAACTCTGTATGAGATTTGGCAGTTTGAAAGCTTGAAGCTTGTATCAGAATGTCGTCTAGGTATGGAGCTACCGAGATTCCCCGCGGTCTTAGTACCGCCAGAAGAGCACCCAGAACCTTTGTTAAGATTCTTGGCGCTGTAGCCAATCCGAATGGAAGAGCCACAAACTGGTAATGCCTGTCTAGGAAGGCAAACCTTAGGTACCGGTAATGATCTTTGTGAATCGGTATGTGCAGGTAAGCATCTTTTAAATCTACAGTGGTCATGTACTGACCCTCTTGGATCATAGGTAAAATTGTCCGAATAGTCTCCATCTTGAACGATGGAACTCTTAGGAATTTGTTTAGGATCTTTAAGTCCAGGATTGGTCTGAAAGTTCCCTCTTTTTTGGGAACCACAAACAGATTTGAGTAAAACCCCTGTCCCTGTTCCGATCGTGGAACTGGATGGATTACTCCCATTAACAAGAGCTCTTGTACGCAGCGTAGAAAAGCCTCTTTCTTTGTCTGGATTGTTGACAATCTTGACAGATGAAATCTCTCTCTTGGAGGAGAGTATTTGAAGTCCAGAAGGTATCCCTGAGATATTATCTCTAGCGCCCAGGGATCCTGAACATCTCTTGCCCAAGCCTGGGCGAAAAGAGAAAGTCTGCCCCCCACTAGATCCGATCCCGGATCGGGGGCCCTCAATTCATGCTGTTTTGGGGGCAGCAGCAGGTTTCCTAGTCTGCTTGCCCTTGTTCCAGGACTGGTTAGGTTTCCAGCCTTGTCTGTAGCGAGCAACAGCTCCTTCCTGTTTTGGTGCAGAGGAAGTTGATGCTGCTCCTGCTTTGAAATTACGAAAGGAACGAAAACTAGACTGTCTAGTCTTGGCTTTGGCTTTGTCCTGAGGCAGGGCATGGCCTTTACCTCCTGTAATGTCAGCGATAATCTCTTTCAACCCGGGCCCGAATAAGGTCTGCCCTTTGAAAGGTATATTAAGCAATTTAGACTTAGAAGTAACATCAGCTGACCAGGATTTTAGCCACAGCGCCCTGCGTGCCTGAATGGCGAATCCTGAATTCTTCGCCGTAAGTTTAGTAAGATGTACTACGGCCTCCGAAATGAATGAATTAGCTAGTTTAAGGACTCTAAGCCTGTCCGTAATGTCGTCCAGAGTAGCTGAACCAATGTTCTCTTCCAGAGACTCAATCCAGAATGCCGCTGCAGCCGTGATCGGCGCAATGCATGCAAGGGGTTGCAATATAAAACCTTGTTGAACAAACATTTTCTTAAGGTAACCCTCTAACTTTTTATCCATTGGATCTGAAAAAGCACAGCTATCCTCCACCGGGATAGTGGTACGCTTAGCTAAAGTAGAAACTGCTCCCTCCACCTTAGGGACCGTTTGCCATAAGTCCCTTGTGGTGGCGTCTATTGGAAACATTTTTCTAAATATCGGAAGGGGTGAGAACGGCACACCGGGTCTATCCCACTCCTTAGTAACAATTTCAGTAAGTCTCTTAGGTATAGGAAAAACCTCAGTACTCGTCGGTACCGCAAAATATTTATCCAACCTACACATTTTCTCTGGTATTGCAACTGTGTTACAATCATTCAGAGCCGCTAACACCTCCCCTAGTAATACACGGAGGTTTTCCAGTTTAAATTTAAAATTTGAAATATCTGAATCCAGTCTGTTTGGATCAGAACCGTCACCCACAGAATGAAGTTCTCCGTCCTCATGTTCTGCCACCTGTGACGCAGTGTCTGACATGGCCCTAATATTATCAGCGCACTCTGTTCTCACCCCAGAGTGATCACGCTTACCTTTTAGTTCTGGTAATTTAGCCAAAACTTCAGTCATAACAGTAGCCATATCCTGTAATGTGATTTGTAATGGCCGCCCAGCTGTACTCGGCGCTACAATATCACGCACCTCCCTCTGAGCGGGAGATGTAGGTACTGACACGTGAGGCGAGTTAGTCGGCATAACTCTCCCCTCGTTGTTTGGTGAAATTTGTTCAATTTGTACAGATTGATTTTTATTTAAAGTAGCATCAATACAGTTAGTACATAAATTTCTATTGGGCTCCACTTTGGCATTGCAACAAATGACACAGGTATCATCTTCTGAATCAGACATGTTTAACACACTAGCAAATAAACTTGCAACTTGGAAATACAATTCAAATAGAATAATATTAAAACGTACTGTGCCTTTAAGAAGCACAGAAGATCTATGACAGTTAAAAATTAATAAATTGAAACAGTTATAGCCTCAATCCTTGTAAACAACACAACTTTAGCAAAGGTTTAATCCCATTAGCAAAGATAACAATTTCTGAAAGCAGGAAACAAATTACAGAATAAAAGTTTTTATTTCAGTCAAACTATAATTCTCACAGCTCTGCTGAGAGAAATTACCTCCCTCAAAATAAGTTTTGAAGACCCCTGAGCTCTGTAGAGATGAACCAGATCATGCAGGGAATACAATGAGTTGCTGACTGAAATATTTGATGCATAGTAAAAGCGCCCCTCCCCCACACACACAGCAGTGAGGGAGAACAGAAACTGACAGAAAAAACAGATTTAAGCAACTGCCAAGTGGAAAAATGGTGCCCAAACATTTATTCACTCAGTACCTCAGCAAATGAAAACGATTTTACATTCCAGCAAAAACGTTAAACATAATCTCTAGTTATTAAACAGCTTTATGTCTTTCTTACAGTGTAATTCTAGTGAAGTACCATTCTCCCAGAATACTGAAGTGTAAAGTATACATACATGACATTATATCGGTATGGCAGGATTTTCTCATCAATTCCATTGTCAGAAAATAAAAACTGCTACATACCTCTATGCAGATTCATCTGCCCGCTGTCCCCTGATCTGAAGTTTACCTCACTCCTCAGATGGCCGAGAACAGCAATATGATCTTAACTACTCCGGCTAAAATCATAGCAAAACTCTGGTAGATTCTTCCTCAAACTCTGCCAGAGAGGTAATAACACACTCCGGTGCTATTTTAAAATAACAAACTTTTGATTGAAGATATAAAACTAAGTATAATCACCATAGTCCTCTCACACGACCTATCTAGTTGCTGGGTGCAAGAGAATGACTGGGAGTGACGTAGAGGGGAGGAGCTATATGCAGCTCTGCTGGGTGAATCCTCTTGCACTTCCTGTAGGGGAGCAGTTAATATCCCAGAAGTAATGATGACCCGTGGACTGATCACACTTAACAGAAGAAATCAGTCTTGAGATATTTCTTGGCCCAGTCTTGACGTTTCAGCTTGTGTGTCTTGTTCAGTGGTGGTCGTCTTTCAGCCTTTCTTACCTTGGCCATGTCTCTGAGTATTGCACACCTTGTGCTTTTGGGCACTCCAGTGATGTTGCAGCTCTGAAATATGGCCAAACTGGTGGCAAGTGGCATCTTGGCAGCTGCACGCTTGACTTTTCTCAGTTCATGGGCAGTTATTTTGCGCCTTGGTTTTTCCACACGCTTCTTGCGACCCTGTTGACTATTTTGAATGAAACGCTTGATTGTTCGATGATCACGCTTCAGAAGCTTTGCAATTTTAAGAGTGCTGCATCCCTCTGCAAGATATCTCCCTATTTTTGACTTTTCTGAGCCTGTCAAGTCCTTCTTTTGACCCATTTTGCCAAAGGAAAGGAAGTTGCCTAATAATTATGCACACCTGATATAGGGTGTTGATGTCATTAGACCACACCCCTTCTCATTACAGAGATGCACATCACCTAATATGCTTAATTGGTAGTAGGCTTTCGAGCCTATACAGCTTGGAGTAAGACAACATGCATAAAGAGGATGATGTGGTCAAAATACTAATTTGCCTAATAATTCTGCACTCCCTGTATGTTCAAATTTGGATTAGAAAAATGGATGCATATTTATGAGATGAAAATCGCACTTAAAAAAGTGCTTTAGTGCAAAAATTAGATATGATATCTTGGGTGGAAAAAAAATAATATTAATTAATTCTTGCGGCGGGATTTTGACTTTGGAGGAGAGGTACTTAGGGGGGAAGTGTGGCGTCTTGTGCGACGCCCACCAGCTGAATGTGAGGCTAATAACCGGGATTCAGGGTCCTGCAGGGAGATGACAAAGGATGCAAGCGAGGATGGAGTTTGGGGCTTATCCGCGAGCCTCTCCACTGCCTCTGCCAGGCGGACGAGTGAGGCATTATGGATGTCCATTTGGCTCTATATCCTCCTGAAAGCCTGCTGCTGCTGGAGCCTGGACAGCCTAAGCTCTCTATGTATGAGCCTCAGAAGATCATCCTGCTGGGACTTTGCCGGACCCTGTTGTACAGTTGGTGTCTCAGGAACCAATAATTGGCTGGTTCCAGGGCTGTCTCTCCGTATTGGTGACTGGGAGGTTGTCTGTGATGGCACTGTTGGCAATACATTGGTGGGTGCAGTGGGTGGTGGTGTGGATTCCTGTTGTGCCATAGGAGTGGGAGGCATATATTACAGATTATGCAGATCTGTATGCTGCTGTGGTGGGTGCATCATCTGCTGCTGAGGATAATGATGCTGTGGTGGGTGCATCATCTGCTGCTGAGGAGGATGTTGTGGTGGGTGCATCATCTGCTGCTGAGGAGGATGTTGTGGGGGGTGCATCATCTGCTGCTGAGGAGGATGTTGTGGGGGGTGCATCATCTGCTGCGGTGGGTGCAGCTGTGGGGGCTGTGCCATTTGTTGCTGCGAAGTATGCATGAACTGCCAGTGTTGAGGAGAATGAGTCTGCTGGGGTTCAGAACCCAGAACATGAAATGTTGTCTCCGAGGTAGATGGAGAAGGGCCTGATACATCCTCCACCTCATATGCCCTAGGCTGCTGCATATCACCTTCTAAGAGGCTGATATAGGAGGTAGTGTCGCCATAGATATCCTTATCCTCCTCAGTGAATGTAGGAACATCCTGCTGTGGTGTTGGTGCAGCTTCATACTCCTCCTGTTCGGAACCTACAAATAAATATACGGTATGTTTACATTATCTATCTAATAGAATATATTACTTTGTAGCATAACAATACAGACTATTATATTCCATATTTATGTGTATATATGTACACACACACATACACATAAACACACACATACACACACACACACATATAGTGTGTTTGGGATAAAATCCAAGCATATATGACTAGTGATGCACCAAAATGGAAATTCTGGACCGAAACCGAATCCAAAAATCCAGGATGCACTTGGCCGAAAACCGAAACCGATACCGAAAATGTATATTTTCAAATTTTTTTTTTTAGTTTTTTTTTTTTTTTTGCATAATTAGAGCCAATAAAAAAAGCTCACACTTTTATTGAAAGTTACACACTAAAATTGGACAAAAATATCTTAAAACAATAATATGCTATACAATAATTTTACCAAGAAAAAAACAGGCAAAAAAGAATACCATTTTCGGCCAAAATGTTTCTGCGACCAAAATTTTGGTGCATCCCTACTTAAAACAATTACAAATATCAATATACTGTATTATTCTTCATTTAGTTCTATGTAACAATCATATTTAACAGGGTTTTGTTTTTTTTACCAATTATAGTCCTAGAAAACTCATTATATGCAGAACAGTAAGTCAAGTAATAAACTTAAACAGCAGCTCTAGGCTAGCATCAAATTTGAAACATGCTACACAATAATTTTACCGAAAATAACAGGCAAAAAAACCGAAAAACGAAATAGCCAAAAATACCATTTTCGGCCGAAACTTTCTGCGGCCGAAATTTCGGTGCATCCCTATATATGACCATAACTGATGAATCTTTATAGACTGTGTCTTAAAGGAACATTGTTAAAGGGACACTGTACCCAAATATTTTCTGTTGTGCTTCAGATAGAGCATGCAATTTTAAGCAACTTTCTAATTTACTCCTATTTTCAAATGTTCTTTATTCTCTTGGTATCTTTATTTGAAATGCAAGAATGTAAGTTTAGATGGCGGCCCATTTTTGGTGAACAACCTAGGTTGTCCTTGCTGATTGGTGGATAAATGCATCCACCAATAAAAAAACTGCTGTCCAGAGTTCTGAACCTAGAAAAAAGCTTACATGCCTTCTTTTTCATATAAAGATGGCAAGAGAACGAAGAAAAATTGATAATAGGAGTAAATTAGAAAGTTGCTTAAAATTGCATGCTGTATCTGAATCACAAAAGAAAAAAATTGGGTACAGTGTCCCTTTAAGGACAATGACACTTGATTTATATGAAATGCTTAATATTCTTGGATATTATATTATCAATATTCTTGCTTGTCGGAGCAGATATACAATACAGAGTGCTTGCTGAACATATTAAATACAACTATGTAAATTTAGATTCATAGCTAAACACAGATGGGTATTTATGATATACAACATATATACATCACATATATGGTTATATTTAATATTGAATATTCACCTTCATACACCTCTTCAGGTGGCACAGAGGTGTCCATTGTCCCCTTACATCCATGAACAGATTAATCCGAGATGACATTGGACAGCATCTCCTCCCATGACCTTAGGTGTATTCTCTTGCTAGGACCACCACCTGTCCCACGTGCATATTTGGCCTGCTGTGCCAGCTTCGCTTTTGTTTCTCACCTGCAATCATGATAGCAATGTTTTATACTAGCAGTAGAACGATTACGTCCTAAGCAGCTGACTGCCACTCGAATCTCCTCCCACAGCTTAATCCGTACACCCGCCCTCAGGTTAGGGTTCTCCAGCTGAGGTGCCCTCTCCAAGTAGGCCTCAACAAGAGCCTCCTTCTCCTCCTCAGAGTACCTCTCCTCTCTTAGCCTGCCCTTCACACCTAAAGGGCCAGTAGGCACAGACTCTCCCTCCTGTGACTGGGGACCAGCCCTCTCTCCCTCCTCTGTCCCTGCAGGCTGTGACAGGCTACCACCAGCCCCACTCCCACTTGCCACAGTCTGCCCCACTTTCCCTTTTCTTTTTGTGCCTAGCTGAGGCTGACTCCTCCTCACTCCTCCCACCTCCACTCCTCTTCCACCCTCTCTCCTTCCCTCCTCTGCCAGGGTTTGAGGAAGGACAAATCCTCCACCCAAACCTCGGCCCCTATTCCTGCCCATACTACTCCCTACTTCCCCCCTCCCCCTCCCTCTATCCACCCTCTCCACTGCCCTCCCCCTAGCCACCCCCTTCTCAACTCCACTAGGCCTATCCATCCCTTTCTCCTTCCTCCCTAACTCTAACCTAACACTAAAGTCCCTAGCTTACCTAACTACACTAATTCACCTAACTAAACCCAAAATTAAATATCCCCAAAACTAACTACCTAACCTATCTAGACCCTAACTATCTCTATTCTATATCCCTCAAAATAAAAATAAAATGTGGGGGTGAAAATAAACAAAGGGATGTAAATGAAAAAAAGATAAAAAAAGAGGATTATAACAAAATTATCGAAAAATAATAAGGGATGCAAATGAAGAAAGGGGTGGGCTATATAGTCAAATGAAACAAAAAATATGGGATGTAAAAAAAAAAAAAAGGATGGGGAAGGGAAGGGTAGTCAAAGGGGGGATGGGAAGTGGGATAAGGGGGTTAATGAAATAAAAAAAAATGTGAATGTGTTTGTATCAAATAATGTGTGTTAATTAACTAATGTATGGATGTGTGTGTATGTTCCTAATATTATATGAGGCCTACAATAAGAATATATGAAAATAAAATATCAAACTCTCCACTAACTCTCAAACAACTCTCAAAAACCCAAAACTCCTACCAACGCAACTAGCTCCCGTGTCTTTCTCTCTAGAGGCGATCACAGGTAAAGAGCGCAGGCGCAAACCGTTATTCTTATAGACAGAGGTCGGGTTACCATGGCAATGCACTTGTTATGGCGTGCTTTTCGACAAATCCGACATCGGTTGGCAACGCAAACTTACGTACGGCCGAAAAGAGCGACTAATCTTTTAAATGGAAACCTGGTACTAAAATGGAGCTGTAAATTACTTTTAGCTGTCGTCCGCTTCGGTAGCTTACGGCTCCATTTTTAACGACTCAATGGAAGCGAGCCCTATATCTGCTGCACCTAGCATGCATTGCTTTTTTTCATATTTAATTTACAATACTGTTCTAATCTATATCAACCCATGTTAGGGGATGGAAAATGTACTTGAGAATTAAGTAATCTTGAAGGTTTTGATATATATTGCTTTTAACATATTGCTTGATATTGTGAATGTATTGTAATTAATGTTTTTACATGTTACTCAAACATTAGTTGTGGAATATCAAATATTGGGGAGCCTTAACAGAGCAATATATGTTTATGGCAGAACACCCACTAATAATACAATCCTCCTAAAGAGCATCTATGAATTTAGGCAAAAGTAACATAAATAATTATTTTCTTCTATTCCAGAAGCATTGTGAGCAAACCTAAGTGAGCGTAAGATTTTTCAATGGGTTGGTTCTTTAAAAGTTTTGTAAGGGACATCACAGAGCTGGCAGGGTAGCTGTGTTTTTAGGTGAGCTTTATTAAATCTGGCTCAATAGAAGGAGGGCTTGATATATATTATGGTATAATCTATGCACTTGGTATTACCCAAAGGATTATGCATCTTGCGTCTGATTCAAGTCAATTAACAATGTTTATTTTAATTCTAAAATTCCTTTATATGGTATACTTGCTTTTGTGGGACATTTAAATCTCATTAGAACACTACAAAGAACAACATGGAAGCAATATGAATCAATAGCAGATGTTATTCTATCCCATTAACAATAAACATTTTAATATAATTGAGCTAAGGTGATGCACACACTGAAAATGATTGATGCCTTGAAATCAACTTCCACTATTGTAAGGGAGCTTTCAATGTCTTGAATATATATTAACATTTGCTAGACATGCAGAATAAATAGCTCCTTTCTGTATTTGTCCATACAATGTTTTCTTAAAGGGACAGTAAAGTCATAATAAGACATTCATGATTCAGACAGTGCATATAATTTTAAACAACTTTCCAATTTACTTTAATTATTTAATTTGCTTCCTTCTCTTGTTATCCTTTGTTGAAGGGTTTATCTAGGTAAGCTCAGGAGCAGCAAAGCACCTGGGTGCTAGCTGCTGATTGGTGGCTGCATATATATGCCTATTGTCATTGTCTCACCTATGTGTTCAGTTGGAAACTACCATTTCTGCTACTTCAACAAATGATACCAAAAGAATGAAGCAAATTTGATAATAGAAGTAAACTTTGAAGTTGTTTAAAATGGATGTTCTACTTAAATTATGAAATAATTTTGGGTTTTATGTCCCTTTAAGGATCCTACATAAGCGACCAAACACAAAAAGTGTATGGTTTGTAAAATCTATCCTCGTACTTACAAATACCACAAAATACTTTACTGTGTAAATAAAATTGCAGCTTACCTTGGTAAAATGTAGCACCAGTTACTTGAGATAAAGTGCCTTTCAATTACTGATGTTTTCTTGTTCATAAAATTGTGCAAAGTTTCGGATGAAACATTAAAATCAGCTATCTAGAGGATAAAAGGAAACATTGAATAGCCATTTGTTTTTCATAATTAAAAATTTAACTGGACTCCTTTAATAACAATGGCTTGGACTATTTAGACATTTGTATTTATTGTACTTTGTGTTTTAAATTAAATCAAATTTATCTTAAAAATATAATTTATGCTTAACTGATAAATTAATTTATTTCATGGTGGTGAGATTCCATGATTCATTACTCCTAGGAATTACCTTTCCCTACCACTAGGAATAGGCAAAGATTCCCAAACCCCAAGAGCTCTATAAAAACCCCTTCCACCTCATAGGTACCTTAGTCTAACTTATAGCCAAGCAAAAACATCAATTATGACTTACCAGATAATTTCTTTTACTTCGATACAGGGAGAGCCCACAGCTGCATTCATTACTTCTGGGAATACAAAACCTGGCCACCAGGAGGAGGCAAAGACACCCCAGCCAAAGGCTTAAATACCTCCCCCACTTCCCTCATTCCCCAGTCATTCTGCCGAGGGAACAAGGAACAGTAGGAGAAATATCAGGGTGAAAAAGGTGCCAAAAGAAACAACTTAAATTTAGGGCTGCCGACCGGAGAGCACGGGCGGGAGCTGTGGACTCTCCCTGTATCGAAGGAAAGGAAATTATCTGGTAAGTCATAATTTATGTTTTCTTCTAAATACAGGGAGAGTCCACAGCTGCATTCATTACTTGTGGGAAATTATACCCAAGCTACAGAGGACACTGAATGCTAACAAGAGGGTAGAAATAAGAGGCGGCCCAACCTGAGGACACCACAGCCTGCAATAAAACTAAACTCCCGAAGGCTTCCTTGATAGAAGCAAAAGAATAAAAAGAATACGAATGTTAGGAGGACCAAGCAGTCGCCCAACAATCAGAACCATAGGATCTCATATCAGAGACCCAAAAAGATGTCACTGCACTCGAACTGAGCCATAAACCTCTAAGGAGACTCGCTGTCTCCTAGAACCAGTGAAAAATACTCCTCCACCAACAAGGAGGAAGTCAGTCAGCTTCCAAAACCTTGCACTCCCAGATATGAATAACATAAGGAAAAAACTGTCTATTCTGATGAAGTCTGACAGAAACCTCAAGGTAAAATTCCCCAAAAAAGGAAGAACCTCTTTCATTTGGACAAGGAATACGACAATCTTAGGGAAAAAAACTCGGATAGCCTTATTGGAGGGGAGACCACAATAAGGAAGAACGCATTGCAAAAATTCAACACAGAAACTATGACACGTAGAAAAACAGTCTACAGACAAATAGGTCCTTGAATAAGAATTCAAAGACCATCTCCTGTACAGGTACAAAGGTAACCCGATGCAACTCCTGAAGGATAAATCCAGCCCCAAAAGGAGCAAGGAGCTGACTTGCCGGCCCTGCCGCAGTCAGTGCCCTAGCAAAAACAACTGAACACCTGGAAGATCAATGAAGCTCTGGAACTGGAGCACAAATAGAGAGCAAAAACTGCTTGTGAAAACACATACCAGAGAAAGGAACCACAGCTGGTATCCATCTGCAACCTTCCGCTTGCCAGGCAGCTAAGCTAACCAACAGGCTAAAATTGCAGACTGCCCCATCGAACAAGAACTAGCTAGACAAGCCCTTCACCAGCAAATTCTAGAGGGGAATAAGAAGACTCCAGCATCCAGAAGAGAGTCAGGACAAGCTAGCTCCTCCCGACAAAAAGAGAGGGAGTCCTCCATGCCTAAAACAGGTGATGAGGCACCAGGTACGAGCTGAAGGAAAGGACCGAAACCCTTCAGAGAAAAACCTTCTCTCGGCTAGGACCAAGCGACCCTTCGCAATTCGCCCTGGAAGAAAAGATCCCAAGACGCAAAGAGATCCTGACCCGGTAGATCCATACAATAAGGGAACTCTCATGGCTGCAAAGTCTCTTAACCGTGAGTACAAACTTGCGTGCAAAAAATAAAATTAAAAAAAAAACAAAATTTATGCTTACCTGATAAATTCCTTTCTCCTGTAGTGTGGTCAGTCCACGGGTCATCATTACTTCTGGGATATTATCTCCTCCCCTACAGGAAGTGCAAGAGGATTCACCCAGCAGAGCTGCTATATAGCTCCTCCCCTCTACGTCACCTCCAGTCATTCGAACAAAGGACCAACGAGAAAGGAGAAGCCCAAGGGTGTAGTGGTGACTGGAGTATAATCCAAAAAAATCTTTAGCCTGCCATAAAAAACAGGGCGGGCCGTGGACTGACCACACTACAGGAGAAAGGAATTTATCAGGTAAGCATAAATTTTGTTTTCTCCTGTTAAGTGTGGTCAGTCCACGGGTCATCATTACTTCTGGGATACCAATACCAAAGCAAAAGTACACGGATGACGGGAGGGACAGGCAGGCTCTTTATACGGAGGGAACCACTGCCTGAAGAACCTTTCTCCCAAAAACAGCCTCCGAAGAAGCAAAAGTGTCAAATTTGTAAAATTTGGAAAAAGTATGAAGAGAAGACCAAGTTGCAGCCTTGCAAATCTGTTCAACAGAAGCCTCATTCTTAAAGGCCCAAGTGGAAGCCACAGCTCTAGTAGAATGAGCTGTAATTCTTTCAGGAGGCTGCTGTCCAGCAGTCTCATAGGCTAATCGTATTATGCTATGAAGCCAAAACGAGAGAGAGGTAGCCGAAGCTTTTTGACCTCTCCTCTGGGCAGAATAAACGACAAACAGGGAAGACGTTTGCCGAAACTCCTTAGTTGCCTGTAGATAAAATTTCAGGGCACGGACTACATCTAGATTGTGTAGCAGACGTTCCTTCTTCGAGGAAGGATTAGGACACAAGGATGGAACAACAATCTCTTGATTGATATTCCTGTTAGTGACCACCTTAGGTAGGAACCCAGGTTTAGTACGCAGAACTACCTTGTCTGAATGAAAAATCAGATAAGGAGAATCACAATGTAAGGCAGATAACTCAGAGACTCTTCGAGCTGAGGAAATAGCCATTAAAAACAGAACTTTCCAAGATAACAACTTGATATCAATGGAATGAAGGGGTTCAAACGGAACACCCTGTAAAACATTAAGAACTAAGTTCAAACTCCATGGTGGAGCAACAGTTTTAAACACAGGCTTGATCCTAGCTAAAGCCTGACAAAAAGCTTGAACGTCCGGGACTTCTGACAGACGTTTGTGCAAAAGAATGGACAGAGCTGAAATCTGTCCCTTTAAAGAACTAGCGGATAACCCCTTTTCTAAACCTTCTTGTAGAAAAGACAATATCCTTGGAATCCTAACCTTACTCCATGAGTAACTCTTGGATTCGCACCAATATAAGTATTTACGCCATATTTTATGGTAAATCCTTCTGGTAACAGGCTTCCTAGCCTGTATTAAGGTATCAATAACTGGCTCAGAAAACCCACGTTTTGATAAAATCAAGCGTTCAATTTCCAAGCAGTCAGCTTCAGAGAAGTTAGATTTTGATGTTTGAATGGACCCTGAATCAGAAGGTCCTGTTTCAGAGGTAGAGACCAAGGCGGACAGGATGACATGTCCACTAGATCTGCATACCAAGTCCTGCGTGGCCATGCAGGTGCTATTAGAATCACTGATGCTCTCTCCTGCTTGATTCTGGCAATCAATCGAGGAAGCATCGGGAAGGGTGGAAACACATAAGCCATCCCGAAGGTCCAAGGTGCTGTCAAAGCATCTATCATAACCGCTCCCGGATCCCTGAATCTGGACCCGTAGCGAGGAAGCTTGGCGTTCTGACGAGACGCCATGAGATCTATCTCTGGTTTGCCCCAACGTCGAAGTATCTGGGCAAAGACCTCCGGATGAAGTTCCCACTCCCCCGGATGAAAAGTCTGACGACTTAAGAAATCCGCCTCCCAGTTCTCCACTCCCGGGATGTGGATTGCAGACAGATGGCAAGAGTGAGACTCTGCCCAGCGAATTATCTTCGATACTTCCATCATTGCTAGGGAGCTTCTTGTCCCTCCCTGATGGTTGATGTAAGCTACAGTCGTGATGTTGTCCGACTGAAACCTGATGAACCCCCGAGTTGTTAACTGGGGCCAAGCCAGAAGGGCATTGAGAACTGCTCTCAATTCCAGAATGTTTATTGGAAGGAGACTCTCCTCCTGATTCCATAGTCCCTGAGCCTTCAGAGAATTCCAGACAGCGCCCCAACCTAGTAGGCTGGCGTCTGTTGTTACAATTGACCAGTCTGGCCTGCTGAATGGCATCCCCCTGGACAGGTGTGGCCGATAAAGCCACCATAGAAGAGAGTTTCTGGTCTCTTGATTCAGATTCAGAGTGGGGGACAAATCTGAGTAATCCCCATTCCACTGACTTAGCATGCACAATTGCAGCGGTCTGAGATGTAGGCGTGCAAAAGGTACTACGTCCATTGCCGCTACCATTAAGCCGATCACCTCCATGCATTGAGCTACTGACGGGTGCTGAATGGAATGAAGGACCCGGCATGCATTTTGAAGCTTTGTTAACCTGTCTTCTGTCAGGTAAATCTTCATTTCTACAGAATCTATCAGAGTCCCCAAGAAGGGAACTCTTGTGAGTGGAAAGAGAGAACTCTTCTTTTCGTTCACCTTCCATCCATGCGACCTTAGAAATGCCAGTACTAACTCTGTATGAGACTTGGCAGTTTGAAAGCTTGAAGCTTGTATCAGAATGTCGTCTAGGTACGGAGCTACCGAAATTCCTCGCGGTCTTAGTACCGCCAGAAGAGTACCCAGAACCTTTGTGAAGATTCTTGGAGCCGTAGCCAGTCCGAATGGAAGAGCTACAAACTGGTAATGCCTGTCTAGAAAGGCAAACCTTAGATACCGGTAATGATCTCTGTGAATCGGTATGTGAAGGTAAGCATCCTTTAAATCCACTGTGGTCATGTACTGACCCTCTTGGATCATGGGCAGAATTGTTCGAATCGTTTCCATCTTGAACGATGGAACTCTTAGGAATTTGTTTAGGATCTTTAAATCCAAGATTGGCCTGAAAGTTCCCTCTTTTTTGGGAACTACAAACAGATTTGAGTAAAACCCTTGTCCTTGTTCCGACCGCGGAACTGGATGGATCACTCCCATTAATAAAAGATCTTGTACGCAGCATAGGAACGCTGCTTTCTTTATTTGGTTTGTTGATAACCTTGACAGATGAAATCTCCCTCTTGGGGGAGAGGATTTGAAGTCCAGAAGGTATCCCTGAGATATGATCTCTAACGCCCAGGGATCCTGAACATCTCTTGCCCAAGCCTGGGCGAAGAGAGAAAGTCTGCCCCCTACTAGATCCGGTCCCGGATCGGGGGCCCTCGATTCATGCTGTCTTAGGGGCAGCAGCAGGTTTCCTGGCCTGCTTGCCCTTGTTCCAGGACTGGTTAGGTTTCCAGCCTTGTCTGTAGCGAGCAACAGCTCCTTCCTGTTTTGGTGCAGAGGAGGTTGATGCTGTTCCTGCTTTGAAATTACGAAAGGAACGAAAATTAGACTGTCTAGCCCTAGGTTTGGCTTTGTCCTGAGGCAGGGCATGGCCTTTACCTCCTGTAATGTCAGCGATAATCTCCTTCAACCCGGGCCCGAACAAGGTTTGCCCTTTGAAGGGTATATTAAGCAATTTAGATTTGGAAGTAACATCAGCTGACCAGGATTTTAGCCACAGTGCTCTGCGTGCCTGAATGGCAAATCTGGAATTCTTAGCCGTAAGTTTAGTTAAATGTACTACGGCATCTGAAATAAATGAGTTAGCTAACTTAAGGGTTCTAAGTTTGTCTGTAATCTCATCTAGTGTAGATGATTGAAGTGTCTCTTCCAGAGACTCAAACCAAAATGCTGCTGCAGCCGTGACAGGCGCAATACATGCAAGAGGTTGCAATATAAAACCTTGTTGAACAAACATTTTCTTAAGGTAACCCTCTAATTTTTTATCCATTGGATCAGAAAAGGCACAGCTATCCTCCACCGGGATAGTGGTACGCTTAGCTAAAGTAGAAACTGCTCCCTCCACCTTAGGGACCGTTTGCCATAAGTCCCGTGTGGTGGCGTCTATTGGAAACATTTTTCTAAATATCGGAGGGGGTGAGAACGGTACACCGGGCCTATCCCACTCCTTAGTAACAATTTCAGTAAGTCTCTTAGGTATAGGAAAAACATCAGTACTCGCCGGTACCGCAAAATATTTATCCAACCTACACATTTTCTCTGGTATTGCAACTGTGTTACAATCATTCAGAGCCGCTAACACCTCCCCTAGTAATACACGGAGGTTTTCCAGCTTAAATTTAAAGTTTGAAATATCTGAATCCAATCTATTTGGATCAGAACCGTCACCCACAGAATGAAGTTCTCCGTCCTCATGTTCTGCCGCCTGTGACGCAGTGTCTGACATGGCCCTAATATTATCAGCGCACTCTGTTCTCACCCCAGAGTGATCACGCTTGCCTCTAAGTTCTGGTAATTTAGCCAAAACTTCAGTCATAACAGTAGCCATATCCTGTAATGTGATTTGAAATGGCCGCCCAGATGTACTCGGCGCTACAATATCACGCACCTCCCGAGCGGGAGATGTAGGTACTGACACGTGAGGCGAGTTAGTCGGCATAACTCTCCCCTCGTTGTCTGGTGAAATATGTTCAATTTGTACAGATTGACTCTTATTTAAAGTAGCATCAATACAGTTAGTACATAAATTTCTATTGGGCTCCACTTTGGCATTAGCACATATAGCACATGTATCTTCCTCTGAATCAGACATGTTTAACACACTAGCAATTAACTAGCAACTTGGAAATGCTTTTTAAGTAATTTACAATAATATGAAAACGAACTGTGCTTATAAGAAGCACAGAAAAAATTATGACAGTTGAAAATAACTAAGTTATAGCATCAAATCTTTGTAAGAAATAAACAATTTTAGCAAAGGATTGTTCCCATTAACAAGGATAACTAACCCTGGCAGCAGAAAAAATACACAAAAAAACGTTTTTATCACAGTAAACTACACTCTTCACAGCTCTGCTGTGATGATTACCTCCCTCAAACAAGGCTTTGGAGATCCCTGAGTTCTTGTAAGATGAACCGGATCATGCAGGAAGAAAATGAACCTCTGACTGAGATTTTTTGATGCGTAGTAAAAGCGCCAAAAATGGCCCCTCCCCCTCACACATAACAGTGAGAGAGATCAGTGAACTGCTTTAAATTAAACAAAACTATTGCCAAGTGGAGAAAATAGTGCCCAAAACATTTTTTCACCCAGTACCTCAGAGAAATAAACGTTTTTACATGCCAGCAAAAAAACGTTTAACCTCAATAAATTAATTGTTATTTAAAACCTATTGCAAGTCCCTGCAAATTAGGTTAAGTCTATGCATACAGTATAATCCAGTGAAGTACCATCCCCCAGAATACTGAAGTGTAAAATATACATACATGACAGCCTGATACCAGCTACATCTACTGCATTTAAGGCTGAGTTTACATTATAACGGTATGGCAGAATTTTCTCATCAATTCCATGTCAGAAAATAACAAACTGCTACATACCTCTTTTCAGATTAATCTGCCCGCTGTCCCCTGATCTGAAGTTTACCTCTCCTCAGATGGCCGAGAAACAGCAATATGATCTTAACTACTCCGGCTAAAATCATAGAAAAAAACTCAGGTAGATTCTTCTTCAAATTCTACCAGAGAATGAATAACACACTCCGGTGCTATTATAAAATAACAAACTTTTGATTGAAGGTAATAAACTAATTAAATCACCACAGTCCTCTCACACATCCTATCTATTCGTTGGGTGCAAGAGAATGACTGGAGGTGACGTAGAGGGGAGGAGCTATATAGCAGCTCTGCTGGGTGAATCCTCTTGCACTTCCTGTAGGGGAGGAGATAATATCCCAGAAGTAATGATGACCCGTGGACTGACCACACTTAACAGGAGAAATGATGTTTAACTGATAAATCTCTTTCTTTCTTGACACGGTGAGTCCACAGATCATCATTAATTAGTGTTGGGAATATCACTCCTGGCCAGCAGGAGGAGGCAAAGAGCACCACAGCAAAGCTGTTAAAGGGACATGAAACCCAAAATTTTTATTTTGCAATTCAGACAGAGCATACAATTTTAAACAACTTTCCAATTTACTTATATTTAATTTGCTTCCTTCTCTTGTTATGCTTTGCTGCAAGTTTGATCTAGGTAAGCTCAGGAGCAGCTAAGAACCTAGATTCTAGCTGCTGATTGTTAGTTGCATATATATACTAATTGTCATTGGCTCACCCATGTGTTCAGTTAGAAACCAGTAGTGCATTGCTGCTCCTTCAACAAAGGATACAAAGTGAACAAAATAAATTAGATAATAGAAGTAAATTGTAAAGTTGTTTGAAATCACATGTTCTATCCGAATCATGAAAGAAAATATTTGGGTTTCATGTCCCTTTAATTATCACTTCCCTACCCACAAACCCCAGTCATTCAACCAAGGGAAAGGAGAGAAAAGAAATAACACAAGGTGCAGAGGTGCCTTGAGGTGTATATAACCATGAAAATTGTCTGAAAAACAGGACGGGCCGTGGACTCACCATATCAAGAAAGAAAGAAATTTATCAGGTAAGTATAAATTTTGTTTTTTTTCTAATGACACGTTGAGTCCACGGATCATCATTAATTACTGTTGGGAATCAATACCCAAGCTAGAGGACACAGATGATAAGGGAGGGACAAGACAGGAAACCTAAACATAAGGCACCACTGCTTGAAGAACCTTTCACCTAAAAGAAGCCTCAGCTGAGGCAAAAGTATGCAGAGAGGACCAAATTGCAAATCTGTTCCACCGAAGCTTCATCTTTGAAGGCCCAGGAAGAAGAAACAGCCTTTGTAGAGTGAGCCGTGATTCTCTCAGGAGGCTGCTGTCCAGCAGTTTCATAGGCCAAACAAATTATCCTCTTCAGCCAGATCGAAAGAGAAGTAGCCGTAGCTTTCTGGCCCTTGCGTTTCCCAGAGCAACAGACAAACAAAGCAGGAGACTGGCAAAAAGTCCTTAGTCACCTGCAAGTAGAATTTCAGCGCATGCATACACATCTAGGTTGTACAACATATGCTCCTAATGAGAAGAAGGGTTAGGGCACAAAGAAGGAACAACAATTTCCTGATTAATATTCCTGTCCGAAATTACCTTAGGAAGGAAACCTAACTTAGAACACAGAACCACCTTATCAGAATGAAAGATAAGGTAAGGGGAATCATACTGTAACGCCGAGAGTTCAGTGACTCTCCGAACAGAAGAAATGGCAACAAGAAATAAAACCTTCCAAGATTATATATTAATATCTAAGGAATGTATAGGCTCAAACGGAGCCTGCTGTAAAACTCTAAGAACAAGGTTAAGACATCAGGGAGGAGTAACAGATTTAAACACAGGCCTGAATCTGACTAAGGCCTGACAAGAATTGCACGTCTGGCACATCCGCCAGACGCTTATGCAAAAAAATAGACAAGGCCGAAATCAGACCCTTCCGAGTACTTGCCGACAGACCTTTCTCCAGACCCTCCTGGAAAAAAAGACAAAATTCTAGGAATCCTAACTACTCCAAGAGTAGCCCTTGGAGTCACACCAATATAGATATTTACGTCATACTTTATGGTAAATCTTTCTAGTCACAGGCATACGAGCCTGTATCAAGGTCTCAACGACCGATCTGAAAACCCAAGCTTAGAGGGAACTAAGCGTTCAATCTCCAAGCAGACAGCTTCAGAGAAACGAAATTTGGATGAGAGAAGGGACCCTGATCAGATGGTCATAACTCAGAGGGAGCCTCCAAGGTGAAAGCGATAATAACATCTCCTCTAGGTCTGCATACCAGGTCCTGCGAGGCAAGCAGGGATAATTAGAATTACCTAAGCTCTCTCCTGTCTGATATTGTGGAAGGAGGGCAAACGGAGGAAACAGGTATGCCAGCCTTAAAACCCAAGGAACCGCCAGAGCATCTATCAGAGCGGCCTGAGAAACTCTTTCAAACCGTACCTTGGCAGCTTGGCATTTTGCAGAGACGCCATCAGATCCAACTCCAGCACCACCATTTGATTGTTAATTTGAAGAACACCTCTGGCAGAGTTCCCACTCCCCAGGAAGTTTGCCAGTTGTCCACTCCTGGAATGTAGATGACAGACAGACAACAATTGAGAGCTTTCGCCTACTGAACAATCCAAGTCACCTCCTACATGGCTAAGGAACTCCGAGTTCCTCCCTGGTGGTTGATGTAAACCATTGAGGCGGTATTGTCCAACTGGAACCAAGCTAAGGACAACCAAGGCTAAGCTATCAGAGCATTTAAAAAAAATCACTCTCAACTCTAAAATGTTAAAGAGGAGAACAGACACTTCTGCCCTTAAATAAGAACCAGGCATTTTCGCAGCCCAGCAGGTTGGCGACCATGTCACATAACCCAGGAATGTCTCTAGAAGCATGCGCCCTGAGACAGATACTCCTGAGAAACCACTACGGAAGAGAGTCTCTTGATGACTCTTCTAGATTTATCCTCTGAGACAGACCCTAATGTTCTTCATTCTATGGAAAACAGTAAAGGGGATGATGTCCATGATAACCATCAAACCAATTCCCTCCATACATTGAGACACTGAAAAGTGAAGGTAAAATCAACTGCAGCTAGATTCAAACGCCCAACCCTCTGGTTGCAAGATGGATAATCTATCTACCGGACCACTAGATCTTGCTGTTGGCCAGACAGTAGACTGCAGAGAGAGGAAAATGAATAATACCTGATCATCTGACTCCTAGAGAATCAAATAAAGGCTAAGCATACTGCACCTGGTGTTCCCAGGCGGACTCCCATCCAGGTACTGACTAGACCTGACCCTGCATAAATACAGAGATTAAACAAAATAGTGTGCATTCAGGGTATTGTGGCGGTAGTCCCAATTAAATCACCCTTGTGGATGGGACAAGGGAACTCTACTCCAGATGAATCCCATCCCTGGAAAAGAAGATTGGACAAGATCTCTTAAAAAAGTAAATTTATGCTTACCTGACAAATTAATTTCTTCTACGATATGACGAGTCCACTGATTTCATCCTTACTTGTGGGATATTAACCTCCTACTAACAGGAAGTGGCAAAGAGCACCACAGCAGAGCTGTATATAGAGCTCCTCCCTTCCCTCCACCTCCAGTCATTCGACCGAAGTTAGGAAGAGAAAGGAAAAGCCAAAGGTGCAGAGGTGACTGAAGTTTACAAAAAATATATATAATCTAAATCTTACAGGGTGGGCCGTGGACTCGTCATATCGTAGAAGAAATTAATTTATCAGTTAAGCATAAATTTACTTTTCTTCTACAAGATATGACGAGTCCACGGATTTCATCCTTACTTGTGGGATACAATACCAAAGCAACAGGACACTGATGAAAGGGAGGGAACAAGACAGGAACCTAAACGGAAGGCACCACTGCTTGAAGAACCTTTCTCCCAAAACCAGCCTCAGAAAAAGCAAAAGTATCAAATTTGGAAAATTTGGAAAAAGTATGAAGAGACGACCAAGTCGCAGCCTTGCAAATCTGTTCAACAGAAGCATCATTTTTAAATGCCCATGAGGAAGCCACAGCCCTAGTAGAATGAGCCGTAATTCTTTCATGAGGCTGCTGTCCAGCAGTCTCATATGCCAGGCGGATGATACTCTTCAGCCAAAAAGAAAGAGAGGTAGCCGTAGCTGTCTGACTCCTACGCTGTCCAGAAAAAACAATGAATAATGGAGATGATTGATGGAAATCCTTAGTCGCCTGCAAGTAAAACTTCAAGGCACGGACCACGTCCAAGTTATGCAACTTACGCTCCTTCTTAGAAGAAGGATTAGGACATAAGGAAGGAACAACAATTTCCTGATTAATATTCTTATTAGAAACAACCTTAGGAAGGAAACCAAGTTTGGTACGTAAAACTACCTTATCAGAATGGAAGATAAGATAAGGTGAATCACATTGTAATGCTGAAAGCTCCGAAACTCTACGAGCAGAAGAAATAGCAACCAAAAACAAAACTTTCCAAGATAACAGCTTAATATCTATGGAATGCATAGGTTCAAACGGAACCCCTTGAAGAACATTAAGAACTAAATTCAAACTCCAGGGTGGAGCAATTGGTCTAAACACAGGCTTAATTCTGGTTAAAGCCTGACAAAAAGACTGAACATCTGTAACATCTGCCAAACGTTTGTGTGGTAAAATTGACAAAACAAATATCTGTCCCTTTAAGGAACTCGCTGATAACCCTTTCTCCAATCCTTCTTGGAGAAAAGATAGAATTTTGGGAATCCTAACCTTACTCCATGAGTAGCCCTTGGATTCACACCAAAAAAGATATTTACGCCATATCTTATGATAGATCTTTATAGTGACAGGCTTACGTGCCTGAATCAAAGTATTAATGACCGCATCAGAGAATCCCCGCTTAGATAAAATCAAGCGTTCAATCTCCAAGCAGTCAGCTGCAGAGAAATTAGATTTGGATGTTGGAAAGGCCCTTGAATGAGAAGGTCCAGTCTCACTGGGAGTTTCCACGGAGGCAGAGAGGACATGTCCACTAGATCTGCATACCAAGTCTTGCGTGGCCATGCAGGCGCGATTAGAATTACTGAAGCTCTCTCCTGTTTGATCCGAGCAATAACCCGGGGAAGGAGAGGAAACAGTGGAAACACATAAGCTAGGTTGAACGTCCAAGGCACTGCCAAGGCATCTACTAGTTCGGCCTGAGGATCCCTCGACCTGGATCCCTATCTTGGAAGCTTGGCATTCTGTCGAGATGCCATCAGATCCAATTCCGGTCTGCCCCATCTGAGAATCAGTGAGGCAAATACCTCTGGATGGAGTTCCCACTCTCCCGGATGAAAAGTCTGGCGACTTAAATAGTAGGGCTGTCAAAAATAATGGTTTTGACGATGCATCGCGATGCGGCATGAAACGATTCTGCATCGATGCGGTGAGACGCGAGAATCGATTGACGTTACCCACGTGACCAGCCTCCAGGACAAGTAACAGAAAGTGCGCGGTACAGCGTTTTGACGTCACTGACGTCACGTCACCCAATAAAGCAACATGGGCGCTCCATGGGCGGTCTCTGGAAGTGCCGAAGTTACACAGTAGGAGCAAAGCAGGACTCACTGTGTGTTGCCTGAGATTTATGATGGTGAATGTGATGACGATTCCGACTCCGAGTATACACGGCGGGCTCATTTTTATTTTGTGGGAGACAGAGGAGGAGACCTATGGTGAGAAACTAATAACTTTAATAGCTTAGTTACCAAAACGTTGTACATTTTGCCAATGCCATAATTACCATGCCATAATTGCCATTGCCTACTTGTCTAGTACTACTGAAAGAGCACAATAAGGGGTACACAATAAGGGGTATAATTAAATTATTAATTATCAATATTATTTACTTAACGCTATGTACTACTACTACTGACTGAGGCTCAGGCTGCTGCATAATTGCTGCATAATTGAATATTGCATATATAAAATTTATTATAAATAAATAGTATACTTTATTGTCTATTAGTCTAATCTATCTATCTACATGTTTTTCACATGGATGGTCTGCGGCCCCTCTACAATACAATCAATAATCTTCTAGATGCTTTTCACATGGATGCCTGGTCTGCAGTGCAAATATTTTAAATAATATACACTTATATTATGGGGGTTAGTTATCAACGTGTCAACTTTCCTGCCTTCGCCGGCCCAATACGCCTGCCTAAGCTCGCCTCACATCGCCGCCGCGGACCTGAAAAAATTTGCCTAAGTTATCAAGTAAAGCTGTCAAAAAGCCGCGGGGCGATGAGCAGCGGACTGTGAGAGTTATCACTCATCCGATCTCGCTGCTCTTCGGCTGTTTGACGGCTTTCTTGCTACCCTGTCACTAAGCACTCACACTAAACTGCACTGTTCTATCCCCTATACCGGCGCCCCCGGAGCCCCACGCAACTAAATAAAGTTACTAACCCCTAAACCGCCGCTCCTAGACCCCGCCGCAAGTCTTAGAAATGTATTAACCCCTAAACCGCCGCTCCCGGACACCGCTGCCACCTACATTATACCTAGTAACCCCTATCCTGCCCCCCCTATACCGTCGCCCTCTATAATAAAGTTATTAACCCCTATCCTGCTGATCCCACACCTCGCCGCAACTAAATAAATAGTTTAACCCCTAAACCGCCACTCCCTGACCCCGCCGCAATCTATATTAAATTTATTAACCCCTATCCTGCCCCCCCTACACCGTCGCCACCTATAATACATTTATTAACCCCTATCCTGCCCCCCACTACACCGCCGCCACTGTAATAAAATTATTAACCCCTAAACCTAAGTCTAACACTAACCCTAACACCCCCCTAACTTAAATGTTAATTAAATAAATCTAAATAATATTTCTATTATTAACTAACGGCTAGATTTGGAGTTTTGTCGGTAACGACCTGAAAAGCTAACGCTGGCTTTTTTTCTGGCCGCACCTTTAAAATAACTCTGGTATTGAGAGTCCACAGAATGGCTGCGTTAGGCTCCAAAAAAGGAGCGTAGAGCATATTTAACGCAGCTTCAACTCTCGATACCAGAGTTGCTTACGGACGCGGCCAGCCTCAAAAACGTGCTCGTGCACGATTCCCCCATAGGAAACAATGGGGCTGTTTGAGCTGAAAAAAAACCTAACACCTGCAAAAAAGCCGCGTTCAGCTCCTAACGCAGCCCCATTGTTTGCTATGGGGAAACACTTCCTACGTCTGCACCTAACACTCTAACATGTACCCCGAGTCTAAACACCCCTAACCTTACACTTATTAACCCCTATTCTGCCGCCCCCGCTATCACTGACCCCTGCATATTTTTTTTAACCCCTAATCTGCCGCTCAGTAAACCGCCGCTACTTACATTATCCCTATGTACCCCTAATCTGCTGCCCCTAACACCGCCGACCCCTATATTATATTTATTAACCCCTAATCTGCCCCCCACAACGTCGCCTCCACCTGCCTACACTTATTAACCCCTAATCTGCCGAGCGGACCGCACCGCTATTATTATAAAGTTATTAACCCCTAATCCGCCTCACTAACCCTATAATAAATAGTATTAACCCCTAATCTGCCCTCCCTAACATCGCCGACACCTAACTTCAATTATTAACCCCTAATCTGCCGACCGGAGCTCACCGCTATTCTAATAAATGTATTAACCCCTAAAGCTAAGTCTAACCCTAACACTAACACCCCCCTAAGTTAAATATAATTTTAATCTAACGAAATTAATTAACTCTTACTAAATAAATTATTCCTATTTAAAGCTAAATACTTACCTGTAAAATAAATCCTAATATAGCTACAATATAAATTATAATTATATTATAGCTATTTTAGGATTAATATTTATTTTACAGGTAACTTTGTATTTATTTTAACCAGGTACAATAGCTATTAAATAGTGAAGAACTATTTAATAGCTAAAATAGTTAAAATAATTACAAATTTACCTGTAAAATAAATCCTAACCTAAGTTACAATTAAACCTAACACTAGACTATCAATAAATTAATTAAATAAAATACCTATAATTATCTACAATTAAACCTAACACTACACTATCAATAAATAAATGAAATACAATTCTTACAAATAAATACAATGAAATAAACTAACTAAAGTGCAAAAAATAAAAAAGAACTAAGTTACAAAAAATAACAAAATATTTACAAACATTAGAAATATATTACAACAATTTTAAACTAATTACACCTACTCTAAGCCCCCTAATAAAATAACAAAGCCCCCCAAAATAAAAAAATGCCCTACCCTATTCTAAATTACTAAAGTTCAAAGCTCTTTTACCTTACCAGCCCTGAACAGGGCCCTTTGCGGGGCATGCCCCAAGAAGTTCAGCTCTTTTGCCTGTAAAAAAAAACATACAATACCCCCCCTCCAACATTACAACCCACCACCCACATACCCCTAATCTAACCCAAACCCCCATTAAATAAACCTAACACTAAGCCCCTGAAGATCTCCCTACCTTGAGTCGTCTTCACCCAGCCGAGCCAAATTCTTCATCCAAGCGGAGCAAGATGAGGTCCTCCATCCGGTAGAAGCCTTCATCCAAGCGGGGCAGAAGAGGTCTTCCATCCGATTGAAGTCTTCATCCAAGAGGCATCTTCTATCGTCATCCATCCGGAGTGAAGCGGCAGCATCCTGAAGACCTCCGACGCGGAACATTCATCCTGGCCGACGACTGAACGACGAATGACGGTTCCTTTAAATGACGTCATCCAAGATGGGGTCCCTCGAATTCCGATTGGCTGATAGGATTTTATCAGCCAATCGGAATTAAGGTAGGAATATTCTGATTGGCTGATGGAATCAGCCAATCAGAATCAAGTTCAATCCGATTGGCTGATCCAATCAGCCAATCAGATTGAGCTCGCATTCTGATTGGCTGATTCCATCAGCCAATCAGAATATTCTTAACTTAATTCCGATTGGCTGATAGAATCCTATCAGCCAATCGTAATTCGAGGGACGCCAACTTGGATGACGTCATTTAAAGGAACCGTCATTCGTCGTTCAGTCGTCGGCCAGGATGGATGTTCCGCGTCGGAGGTCTTCAGGATGCTGCCGCTCCAATCCGGATGGATGACGATAGAAGATGCCTCTTGGATGAAGACTTCTACCGGATGGAGGACCTCTTCTTGCTCCGCTTGGATGAGGAATTTGGCTCGGCTGGGTGAAGACGACTCAAGGTAGGGAGATCTTCAGGGGCTTAGTGTTAGGTTTATTTAAGGGGGGTTTGGGTTAGATTAGGGGTATGTGGGTGGTGGGTTGTAATGTTGGGGGGGGGTATTGTATGGTTTTTTTTACAGGCAAAAGAGCTGAACTTCTTGGGGCATGCCCCGCAAAGGGCCCTGTTCAGGGCTGGTAAGGTAAAAGAGCTTTGAACTTTAGTAATTTAGAATAGGGTAGGGCATTTTTTAATTTTGGGGGGCTTTGTTATTTTATTAGGGGGCTTAGAGTAGGTGTAATTAGTTTAAAATTGTTGTAATATATTTCTAATGTTTGTAAATATTTTGTTATTTTTTGTAACTTAGTTCTTTTTAATTTTTTGTACTTTAGTTAGTTTATTTCATTGTATTTATTTGTAAGAATTGTATTTAATTTATTTATTGATAGTGTAGTGTTAGGTTTAATTGTAGATAATTATAGGTATTTTATTTAATTAATTTATTGATAGTGTAGTGTTAGGTTTAATTGTAACTTAGGTTAGGATTTATTTTACAGGTAAATTTGTAATTATTTTAACTATTTTAGCTATTAAATAGTTCTTAACTATTTAATAGCTATTGTACCTTGTTAAAATAAATACAAAGTTACCTGTAAAATAAATATTAATCCTAAAATAGCTATAATATAATTATAATTTATATTGTAGCTATATTAGGATTTATTTTACAGGTAAGCATTTAGCTTTAAATAGGAATAATTTATTTAATAAGAGTTAATTAATTTCGTTAGATTAAAATTATATTTAACTTAGGGGGGTGTTAGTGTTAGGGTTAGACTTAGCTTTAGGGGTTAATACATTTATTAGAATAGCGGTGAGCTCCAGTCGGCAGATTAGGGGTTAATAATTGAAGTTAGGTGTCGGCGATGTTAGGGAGGGCAGATTAGGGGTTAATACTATTTATTATAGGGTTAGTGAGGTGGATTAGGGGTTAATAACTTTATTATAGTAGCGGTGCGGTCCGCTCGGCAGATTAGGGGTTAATAAGTGTAGGCAGGTGGAGGCGACATTGAGGGGGGCAGATTAGGGGTTAATAAATATAATATAGGGGTCGGCGGTGTTAGGGGCAGAAGATTAGGGGTACATAAGTATAACGTAGGTGGCGGTCGGCAGATTAGGGGTTAAAAAAATGTATTCGAGTGTCGGCGATGTGGGGGGGCCTCGGTTTAGGAGTACATAGGTAGTTTATGGGTGTTAGTGTACTTTAGAGTACAGTAGTTAAGAGCTTTATGAACCGGCGTTAGCCCAGAAAGCTCTTAACTACTGACTTTTTTCTGTGGCTGGAGTTTTGTCGTTAGAATTCTAACGCTCACTTCAGCCACGACTCTAAATACCGGAGTTAGAAATATCCCATTGAAAAGATAGGATACGCAATTGACATAAGGGGATCTGCGGTATGGAAAAGTCGCGGCTGAAAAGTGAGCGTTAGACCCTTTTTTGAGTGACTCCAAATACCGGCGGTAGCCTAAAACCAGTGTTAGGAGCCTCTAACGCTGGTTTTCACGGCTACCGCCAAACTCTAAATCTAGGCCTAAGTTAATCCTATTTAAAACTAAATACTTACCTATAAAATAAACCCTAATATAGCTACAATATAAATAATAATTATATTGTAGCTATCTTAGGATTTATTTTTATTTTACAGGTACCTTTCAATTTATTTTAACTAGGTACAATAGCTATTAAATAGTTATTAACTATTTAATAGCTTACCTAGCTAAAATAAAGAGAAATGTACCTGTAAACTAAAAACTAACCTAAGTTACAATTACACCTAACACTACACTATACTTTAATAAATTATTCCTATTTAAAACTAAATACTTACCTGTAAAATAAACCCTAAGATAGCTACAATATAATTAATAATTACATTGTAGCTATCTTAGGATTTATATTTATTTTACAGGTAACTTTGTATTTATTTTAGCTAGTTAGAATAGTTATTAAATAGTTATTAACTATTTAATAACTACCTAGCTAAAAGAAATACACAATTACCTGTAAAATAAATCCTAACCTAAGTTACAATTAAACCTAACACTACACTATCATTAAATTAATTAAATAAATTAACTACAAATAACTACAATTAAATACAATTACATAAACTAACTAAAGTACAAAAAATAAAAAAAGCTAAGTTACAAAAAATAAAAAAAATAAGTTACAAACATTTCAAAAAATATTACAACAATTTTAAACTACTTACACCTAATCTAAGCCCCCTAATAAAATAACAAACCCCCCCAAAATAAAAAAAATGCCCTACCCTATTCTACATTAAAAAAGTTCAAAGCTCTTTTACCTTACCAGCCCTTAAAAGGGCCTTTTGTGGGGGCATGCCCCAAAGAATTCAGCTCTTTTGCCTGTAAAAGAAAAATACAACCCCCCCAACATTAAAACCCACCACCCACATACCCCTAATCTAACCCAAACCCCCCTTAAAATAACCTAACACTAATCCCCTGAAGATCATCCTACCTTGAGTCGTCTTCACTCAGCCGAGACACCGATGGAACTGAAGAGGACATCCGGACCGGCAGAAGTGATCATCCAAGGGGCGCTGAAGAAATCTTCCATCCGATGAAGTGATCCTCCAAGCGGTGCTGAAGAAATCTTCCATCCGGGCGATGTCATCTTCCAAGAGGCGCTGAAGAAGTCTTCTATCCGTGCGAGGTCATCTTCGAAGCCGGGTCTTGAATCTTCATCACGCCGACGCGGAACATCCTTCTTTCCCGACGAACTACCGACGAATGAAGGCTCCTTTAAGGGACGTCATCCAAGATGGCATCCCTTCAATTCCGATTGGCTGATAGGATTCTATCAGCCAATCGGAATTAAAGTAGGAAAAATCTGATTGGCTGATTGAATCAGCCAATCAGATTCAAGTTCAATCCGATTGGCTGATCCAGTCAGCCAATCAGATTGAGCTCGCATTCTATTGGCTGATCGGAACAGCCAATAGAATGCGAGCTCAATCTGATTGGCTGACTGGATCAGCCAATCGGATTGAACTTGAATCTGATTGGCTGATTCAATCAGCCAATCAGATTTTTCCTACCTTAATTCCGATTGGCTGATAGAATCCTATCAGCCAATCGGAATTGAAGGGACGCCATCTTGGATGACGTCCCTTAAAGGAGCCTTCATTCGTCGGTAGTCCGTCGGGAAAGAAGGATGTTCCGCGTCGGCGGGATGAAGATTCAAGACCCGGCTTCGAAGATGACCTCGCCCGATAGAAGACTTCTTCAGCGCCTCTTGGAAGATGACATCGCCCGGATGGAAGATTTCTTCAGCGCCGCTTGGAGGATCACTTCATCGGATGGAAGATTTCTTCAGCGCCCCTTGGATGATCACTTCTGCCGGTCCGGATGTCCTCTTCAGTTCCATCGGTGGCTCGGCTGAGTGAAGACGACTCAAGGTAGGATGATCTTCAGGGGATTAGTGTTAGGTTATTTTAAGGGGGGTTTGGGTTAGATTAGGGGTATGTGGGCGGTGGGTTTTAATGTTGGGGGGGGGGGGTTGTATTTTTCTTTTACAGGCAAAAGAGCTGAATTCTTTGGGGCATGCCCCCACAAAAGGCCCTTTTAAGGGCTGGTAAGGTAAAAGAGCTTTGAACTTCTTTAATGTAGAATAGGGTAGGGCATTTTTTTATTTTGGGGGTGTTTGTTATTTTATTAGGGGGCTTAGATTAGGTGTAAGTAGCTTAAAATTGTTGTAATATATATATTTTTTTTTAAATAATTTTTTTATTGAGGTTTGATATACAATAAAATATAAACAAAACATCAACCACTGCAATAACACAGAAATAAGAATCACATCAGATGTCTTGAGAGAAGTATTATACAACCATACTGATTACATCACAGGATAGTTGAAAGTGTGTATAGAGTGAACCCTCACATTTTCAAATCTTTTTCTTTGATTTGCAACAATTAGAAATAAAGCTCACATAATACATATATATTCTATAACATATGAAGATATAGTAAATGAGCAATAAGCTCTAAGGTAGAGCAACCATGAAGAAGTAAAAAAAAATATGACATTGTTAACACCAACTAGTATCTCTTATATGAAAATGCAGACTTTTTACAATATTAGTTCTAGATAATACAATTATTGGAATAGCTGAAATTTTGTGAACACAATATTGCTTATATATAATATGTAGAGTTATAAATATTAAGACCATAGGTTAATTGCGGTTTTGTTACGAGAGAAACCGCTTTAAAGACTATAATATGGGGGGGGTACGGAGGTCATTATGTATGTTTAACCGGAGCTCCTCTTTTCATAGGTACTTAACGTTAATCATGTCTTACCCAGTAATTGTGGTATGTGGGGTACACCCTATAATTGCAGTCAACTCAAAATACTGAACGATGTGTAAAAACATAATTTATGCTTACCTGATAAATTCCTTTCTTCTGTAGTGTGATCAGTCCACGGGTCATCATTACTTCTGGGATATTACTCCTCCCCAACAGGAAGTGCAAGAGGATTCACCCAGCAGAGCTGCATATAGCTCCTCCCCTCTACGTCACTCCCAGTCATTCGACCAAGGACCAACGAGAAAGGAAAAGCCAAGGGTGAAGTGGTGACTGGAGTATAAATTAAAAAATATTTACCTGCCTTAAAAATAGGGCGGGCCGTGGACTGATCACACTACAGAAGAAAGGAATTTATCAGGTAAGCATAAATTATGTTTTCTTCTGTTAAGTGTGATCAGTCCACGGGTCATCATTACTTCTGGGATACCAATACCAAAGCAAAAGTACACGGATGACGGGAGGGATAGGCAGGCTCTTTATACAGAAGGAACCACTGCCTGAAGAACCTTTCTCCCAAAAATAGCCTCCGATGAAGCAAAAGTGTCAAATTTGGAAAATTTGGAAAAAGTATGAAGCGAAGACCAAGTTGCAGCCTTGCAAATCTGTTCAACAGAGGCCTCATTCTTGAAGGCCCAAGTGGAAGCCACAGCTCTAGTAGAATGAGCTGTAATTCTTTCAGGAGGCTGCTGTCCAGCAGTCTCATAAGCTAAACGAATTATGCTACGAAGCCAAAAAGAAAGAGAGGTAGCGGAAGCTTTTTGACCTCTCCTCTGCCCAGAGTAAATGACAAACAGAGAAGACGTTTGTCGAAATTCCTTAGTTGCCTGTAAGTAAAATTTTAGAGCACGGACTACATCCAGGTTGTGCAGTAGACGTTCCTTCTTTGAAGAAGGATTTGGGCATAAAGAAGGAACAACAATCTCTTGATTGATATTCCTGTTAGTAACTACCTTAGGTAAGAACCCAGGTTTAGTACGCAGGACTACCTTATCCGAATGAAAAATCAAATAAGGAGAATCACAATGTAAGGCTGATAATTCAGAGACTCTTCGAGCCGAGGAAATAGCCATTAAAAATAGAACTTTCCAAGATAACAACTTTATATCAATGGAATGAAGGGGTTCAAACGGAACGCCCTGTAAAACATTAAGAACAAGGTTTAAACTCCATGGTGGAGCAACAGTTTTAAACACAGGCTTAATCCTGATCAAAGCCTGACAAAAAGCCTGGACGTCAGGAACTTCTGACAGACGTTTGTGTAACAGAATGGACAGAGCTGAGATCTGTCCCTTTAATGAACTAGCAGATAAACCCTTTTCTAAACCTTCTTGTAGAAAAGACAATATCCTAGGAATCCTAACCTTACTCCAAGAGTAACCTTTGGATTCACACCAATATAGGTATTTACGCCATATCTTATGGTAAATCTTTCTGGTAACAGGTTTCCTAGCCTGTATTAAGGTATCAATAACTGACTCAGAAAACCCACGTCTTGATAAAATCAAGCGTTCAATTTCCAAGCAGTCAGCTTCAGAGAAGTTAGATTTTGATGTTTGAAGGGACCCTGTATCAGAAGGTCCTGTTTCAGAGGTAGAGACCAAGGTGGACAGGATGACATGTCCACCAGGTCTGCATACCAAGTCCTGCGTGGCCACGCAGGTGCTATTAGAATCACTGATGCTCTCTCTTGTTTGATTCTGGCAATCAATCGAGGAAGCAACGGGAAGGGTGGAAACACGTAAGCCATCCTGAAGTCCCAAGGTGCTGTCAGAGCATCTATCAGGACTGCTCCTGGATCCCTGGATCTGGACCCGTAACGAGGAAGCTTGGCGTTCTGTCGAGACGCCATGAGATCTAACTCTGGTTTGCCCCAACGTCGCAGTATTTGGGCAAAGACCTCCGGATGAAGTTCCCACTCCCCCGGATGAAAAGTCTGACGACTTAAGAAATCCGCCTCCCAGTTCTCCACTCCCGGGATGTGGATTGCTGACAGGTGGCAAGAGTGAGACTCTGCCCAGAGAATTATCTTTGATACTTCCATCATAGCTAGGGAGCTTCTTGTCCCTCCCTGATGGTTGATGTAAGCTACAGTCGTGATGTTGTCCGACTGAAACCTGATGAACCCCCGAGTTGTCAACTGGGGCCAAGCCAGGAGGGCATTGAGAACTGCTCTCAATTCCAGAATGTTTATTGGCAGGAGACTCTCCTCCTGACTCCATTGTCCCTGAGCCTTCAGAGAATTCCAGACGGCACCCCAACCTAGAAGGCTGGCGTCTGTTGTTACAATTGTCCAGTCTGGTCTGCTGAATGGCATCCCCCTGGACAGATGTGGCCGAGAAAGCCACCATAGAAGAGAATTTCTGGTCTCTTGATCCAGATTCAGAGAAGGGGATAAGTCTGAGTAATCCCCATTCCACTGACTTAGCATGCACAGTTGCAGTGGTCTGAGGTGTAAGCGTGCAAAGGGTACTATGTCCATTGCCGCTACCATTAAGCCGATTACCTCCATGCATTGAGCCACTGACGGGTGTTGAATGGAATGAAGGGTGCGGCAAGCACTTTGAAGTCTTGTTAGCCTGTCCTCTGTCAGGTAAATCTTCATTTCTACAGAATCTATAAGAGTCCCCAGGAAGGGAACTCTTGTGAGTGGAACGAGTGAACTTTTCTTTTCGTTCACCTTCCATCCATGTGACCTTAGAAATGCCAGCACTAACTCTGTATGAGACTTGGCAGTTTGAAAGCTTGAAGCTTGTATCAGAATGTCGTCTAGGTATGGAGCTACCGAGATTCCCCGCGGTCTTAGTACCGCCAGAAGAGCACCCAGAACCTTTGTGAAGATTCTTGGAGCTGTAGCCAATCCGAATGGAAGAGCCACAAACTGGTAATGCCTGTCTAGGAAGGCAAACCTTAGGTACCGATAATGATCTTTGTGAATCGGTATGTGAAGGTAAGCATCTTTTAAATCTACAGTGGTCATGTACTGACCCTCTTGGATCATAGGTAAAATTGTCCGAATAGTCTCCATCTTGAACGATGGAACTCTTAGGAATTTGTTTAGGATCTTTAAGTCCAGGATTGGTCTGAAAGTTCCCTCTTTTTTGGGAACCACAAACAGATTTGAGTAAAACCCCTGTCCCTGTTCCGATCGTGGAACTGGATGGATTACTCCCATTAACAAGAGCTCTTGTACGCAGCGTAGAAACGCCTCTTTCTTTGTCTGGATTGTTGACAATCTTGACAGATGAAATCTCTCTCTTGGAGGAGAGTATTTGAAGTCCAGAAGGTATCCCTGAGATATTATCTCTAGCGCCCAGGGATCCTGAACATCTCTTGCCCAAGCCTGGGCGAAGAGAGAAAGTCTGCCCCCCACTAGATCCGATCCCGGATCGGGGGCCCTCAATTCATGCTGTTTTAGGGGCAGCAGCAGGTTTCCTAGCCTGCTTGCCCTTGTTCCAGGACTGGTTAGGTTTCCAGCCTTGTCTGTAGCGAGCAACAACTCCTTCCTGTTTTGGTGCAGAGGAAGTTGATGCTGCTCCAGCTTTGAAATTACGAAAGGAACGAAAATTAGACTGTCTAGTCTTGGCTTTGGCTTTGTCCTGAGGCAGGGCATGGCCTTTACCTCCTGTAATGTCAGCGATAATCTCTTTCAACCCGGGCCCGAATAAGGTCTGCCCTTTGAAAGGTATATTAAGCAATTTAGACTTAGAAGTAACATCAGCTGACCAGGATTTTAGCCACAGCGCCCTGCGTGCCTGAATGGCGAATCCTGAATTCTTCGCCGTAAGTTTAGTAAGATGTACTACGGCCTCCGAAATGAATGAATTAGCTAGTTTAAGGACTCTAAGCCTGTCCGTAATGTCGTCCAGAGTAGCTGAACCAATGTTCTCTTCCAGAGACTCAATCCAGAATGCCGCTGCAGCCGTGATCGGCGCAATGCATGCAAGGGGTTGCAATATAAAACCTTGTTGAACAAACATTTTCTTAAGGTAACCCTCTAACTTTTTATCCATTGGATCTGAAAAAGCACAGCTATCCTCCACCGGGATAGTGGTACGCTTAGCTAAGGTAGAAACTGCTCCCTCCACCTTAGGGACCGTTTGCCATAAGTCCCTTGTGGTGGCGTCTATTGGAAACATTTTTCTAAATATCGGAGGGGGTGAGAACGGCACACCGGGTCTATCCCACTCCTTAGTAACAATTTCAGTAAGTCTCTTAGGTATAGGAAAAACCTCAGTACTCGTCGGTACCGCAAAATATTTATCCAACCTACACATTTTCTCTGGTATTGCAACTGTGTTACAATCATTCAGAGCCGCTAACACCTCCCCTAGTAATACACGGAGGTTTTCCAGTTTAAATTTAAAATTTGAAATATCTGAATCCAGTCTGTTTGGATCAGAACCGTCACCCACAGAATGAAGTTCTCCGTCCTCATGTTCTGCCACCTGTGACGCAGTGTCTGACATGGCCCTAATATTATCAGCGCACTCTGTTCTCACCCCAGAGTGATCACGCTTACCTCTTAGTTCTGGTAATTTAGCCAAAACCTCAGTCATAACAGTAGCCATATCCTGTAATGTGATTTGTAATGGCCGCCCAGATGTACTCGGCGCTACAATATCACGCACCTCCCTCTGAGCGGGAGATGTAGGTACTGACACGTGAGGCGAGTTAGTCGGCATAACTCTCCCCTCGTTGTTTGGTGAAATTTGTTCAATTTGTACTTTATTTAAAGTAGCATCAATACAGTTAGTACATAAATTTCTATTGGGCTCCACTTTGGCATTGCAACAAATGACACAGGTATCATCCTCTGAATCAGACATGTTTAACACACTAGCAAATAAACTTGCAACCTGAAAATACAATTCAATTAGAATAATATTAAAACGTACTGTGCCTTTAAGAAGCACAGAAGATCTATGACAGTTGAAAATTAATAAATTGAAACAGTTATAGCCTCAATCCTTGTAAACAACACAACTTTAGCAAAGGTTTAATCCCATTAGCAAAGATAACAAATTCTGAAAGCAGGAAACAAATTACAGAATAAACGTTTTTTATCTCAGTCAAACTACAATTCTCACAGCTCTGCTGAGAGAAATTACCTCCCTCAAAATAAGTTTTGAAGACCCCTGAGCTCTGTAGAGATGAACCGGATCATGCAGGGAATACAATGAGTTGCTGACTGAAATATTTGATGCGTAGTAAAAGCGCCAAAAAACGGCCCCTCCCCCTCACACACAGCAGTGAGGGAGAACAGAAACTGTCAGAAAACAGATTAAGCAACTGCCAAGTGGAAAAATAGTGCCCAAACATTTATTCACTCAGTACCTCAGTAAATGAAAACTATTTTACATTCCAGCAAAAACGTTAAACATAATCTCTAGTTATTAAACAGCTTTATGTATTTCTTACAGTGTAATTCTAGTGAAGTACCATTCCCCAGAATACTGAAGTGTAAAGTATACATACATGACATTATATCGGTATGGCAGGATTTTCTCATCAATTCCATTATCAGAAAATAAAAACTGCTACATACCTCTATGCAGATTCATCTGCCCGCTGTCCCCTGATCTGAAGTTTACCTCTCCTCAGATGGCCGAGAAACAGCAATATGATCTTAACTACTCCGGCTAAAATCATAACAAAAACTCTGGTAGATTCTTCTTCAAACTCTGCCAGAGAGATAATAACACACTCCGGTGCTATTTTAAAATAACAAACTCTTGATTGAAGATAAAAACTAAGTATAATCACCATAGTCCTCTCACACATCCTATCTAGTCGTTGGGTGCAAGAGAATGACTGGGAGTGACGTAGAGGGGAGGAGCTATATGCAGCTCTGCTGGGTGAATCCTCTTGCACTTCCTGTTGGGGAGGAGTAATATCCCAGAAGTAATGATGACCCGTGGACTGATCACACTTAACAGAAGAAATAAAGCCATAAAAGCACTAGTGTCGTGAAGACTAAACTCCACAAGCTGTGACATGGAAATCTACATAGTCACTATAATAGCCCAACTGCTACCAGGTCGAGATATGTAGGTAGAGCATTCGTACAGCATTTATAGATTTAATTAGTATGTGCACCTCACGAGGCTTTTACAAAACAATAAGATTAAGCAAGGGGTAATAACCATCTAATCAGTCATTTCTAAGCCAAGCACATAGCTTTATGGGGAGCGACTGGTTGTTAGGTGGCAATCTCCGCCTATTCAAAACATAGTGACATAAAAATGAAGTCTGCCACAGGACACGGGCCCTATGCCCTGCAGCAGTAGATATAAGGGTCTAATAGGCAGTTAAGTACATTACATATCTTCCATGATAATACCTCTAGTGTTCAGCAAATACGCAAGCATCCCCTGTATAGGTTAGTGAGACAAAAGCTAGGACAGTAGAAAAATCACTTAACCATACACCAAATGACATAATGAAATTGGCCTTTAAGATAAGAAACATAAAAGAACTGTAACTGTAAACATGCAGATAATGATGTCAAAAACAGGCTTGTGGGAGATTAGAGCAAAGGGCAGAATATAACTGGTATGTGGGTAGCTATTGAGCTTCTATATAAATGCTAATAGGAGGTGACAGGAGACATGTGAACAGAACACATAGCTCAGAGAAATGAAAACATGTATAGGATCTGACATACAAAAACAAAAGAGTATTAATTTGGGTAACATTTGATAATTATTGACCATCAGCAAAGTCCCATATACTCAACAACTTATGGACCTGTAATGAAAACAAATTGTCCTGTACAAGCTTCTTCAAGTCTATAAGATAAGACTGTCATTCCACAATTTGAAGTGAGAAGCATGGTAAAAACTAGGGGAAAATAAGTATATTTAATAATTAACCGATGCCAGATTTGAGACGAAGTAGTGTAGTAGGTATCGCCATGAGCCAGTCTACCTCAGTAGCGCATTTTTCGGTAGGATCCGTACTCCAGGACCCAGGATTAGAAAGGACGCCTCGGGCAAGGCTGAATCTTCCTCCCCAAGGCCACGGCATAGTAGCACAAAAGAATCATCTCTATTTGATGGGACCGCAGCACCGCGGGACTCCCAAACCAAAGGGGAGGAAGAAGATGAGCAGAACTTTCCATTTCTAGGGCACCCGGCAGGAGTTAGCGATTCAGTATGCTGTGACATGCAGTGGGCCGCCTGAGCGCTCGAAGAAACAACTGCGGTGTCCAGGATCTGTGTGCGCCACAAAGGTAAGAGCTTATCCTCCTCTCCTGTATAGAAATCACTCCGAGACAGCCCGCCTCTGGAACACACGGTGCAAGGCAATTGTGGGGACCATCATCTGTAGAGCTCAGCGGCTTCTCCTGGCGGCCCAACTCGAGCCTGGCTGGCAAATCTCGCCCAGATGCAACTGCAAGCGCCTTCGACAGGTTAGAGAAGTGAACATTTACCATGGCCATGAGTTCCTCACCCCACAAGGTCAGCGCCATCTTGGGTGTCTCAGTCAGCTGAATTGCCATGGGTTTGTTTTGGCATGTAGTAAGTCAGATTAGTTAAAGCTGTTTTGCTCCCGGACACGTTCCTAAGAAGCACATAACTTGAGGTCTGTCTCTGAGTAATATTGAGCTGTAGGACAAGCAAATAAGCCCCATATATTAGGTCCAGACACGGGAGCTCTGTAAAGAAGCGACCATTCCCTTAGGCAGCTAGCTCCGCCCCCCCCGTTGTAATATTTTTTGAAATGTTTGTAACTTATTTTTTTTATTTTTTGTAACTTAGTTAGTTTATGTAATTGTATTTAATTGTAGTTATTTGTAGTTAATTTATTTAATTAATTTAATGATAGTGTAGTGTTAGGTTTAATTGTAACTTAGGTTAGGATTTATTTTACAGGTAATTTTGTATTTTTTTAGCTAGGTAGTTATTAAATTGTTAATAACTATTTAATAACTATTCTAACTAGCTAAAATAAATACAAAGTTACCTGTAAAATAAATATAAATCCTAACCGCTAGATTTGGAGTTTTGTCGGTAACGACCCGAAAAACTAACGCCGGCTTTTTCTGGCCGCACCATAAAAATAACTCTGGTATTGAGAGTCCACATAAAGGCTGCGTTAGGCTCCAAAAAAGGAGCGTTGAGCATTTTTAACGCAGCTTCAACTCTCGATACCAGAGTTGCTTACGGACGCGGCAAGCCTAAAAAACGTGCTCGTGCACGATTCCCCCATAGGAAACAATGGGGCTGTTTGAGCTGAAAAAAAAAACAAACACCTGCAAAAAAGCCGCGTTCAGCTCCTAACGCAGCCCCATTGTTTGCTATGCGGTAACCCTTCCTACGTCTGCACCTAACACTCTAACATGTACCCTGAGTCTAAACACCCCTAACCTTACACTTATTAACCCCTAATCTGCCGCCCCCGCTATCGCTGACCCCTGCATATTATTATTAACCCCTAATCTGCCGCTCCGTAAACCGCCGCTACTTACATTATCCCTATGTACCCCTAATCTGCTGCCCTAACATCGACGACCCCTATATTATATTTATTAACCCCTAATCTGCCCCCCACAATGATCGGAAAAGCCAATAGAATGCGAGCTCAATCTGATTGGCTGATTGGATCAGCCAATCGGATTGAACTTGATTCTGATTGGCTGATTCCATCAGCCAATCAGAATATTCCTACCTTAATTCCGATTGGCTGATAGAATCCTATCAGCCAATCGGAATTCGAGGGACGCCATCTTGGATGATGTCATTTAAAGGAACCGTCATTCGCTCCGGATAGATGCCGCTTGGATGAAGACTTCAATCGGATGGAAGACCTCTTCTGCCCCGCTTGGATGAAGACTTCAGCCGGATCATGGACCTCTTCAGCCCCCCGCTTGGGCTTGGATCAGGACATCGGAGGAGCTCTTCTGGACGGATCGGTGTGATACCCGGTGAGGTGAAGACAAGGTAGGATGATCTTCAGGGGCTTAGTGTTAGGTTTATTTAAGGGGGGTTTGGGTTAGATTAGGGGTATGTGGGTGGTGGGTTGTAATGTTGGGGGGCTTGGGTATTGTATGTTTTTTTTTACAGGCAAAAGAGCTGTATTTCTTGGGGCATGCCCCGCAAAGGGCTCTGTTCAGGGCTGGTAAGGTAAAAGAGATTTGAACTTTAGTAATTTAGAATAGGGTAGGGCATTTTTTTATTTTGGGGGGCTTTGTTATTTTATTAGGGGGCTTAGAGTAGGTGTAATTAGTTTAAAATTGTTGTAATATTTTTCTTATGTTTGTAAATATTTTGTTATTTTTTGTAACTTAGTTCTTTTTTATTTTTTGTACTTTAGCTAGTTTATTTAATTGTATTTATTTGTAGCAATTGTATTTAATTAATTTATTGATAGTGTAGTGTTAGGTTAATTGTAGGTAATTGTAGGTAGTTTATTTAATTAATTTATTGATAGTCTAGTGTTAGGTTTATTTGTAACTTAGGTTAGGATTTCTTTTACAGGTAAATTTGTAATTATTTTAACTATTTTAGCTATTAAATAGTTCTTAACTATTTAATAGCTATTGTACCTGGTTAAAATAAATACAAAGTTACCTGTAAAATAAATATAAATCCTAAAATAGCTATAATATAATTATAATTTATATTGTAGCTATATTAGGATTTATTTTACAGGTAAGTATTTAGCTTTAAATAGGAATAATTTATTTAATAAGTTAATTAATTTCGTTAGATTTAAATTATATTTAATTTAGGGGGGTGTTAGTATTAGGGTTAGACTTAGCTTTAGGGGTTAATACATTTATTAGAATAGCGGCGAGATTCGGTCGGCAGATTAGGGGTTAATAACTGAAGTTAGGTGTCGGCGATGTTAGGGAGGGCAGATTAGGGGTTAATAATATTTATTATAGGGTTAGTGAGGCGGATTAGGGGTTAATAACTTTATTATAGTAGCGCTCAGGTCCGGTCGGCAGATTAGGAGTTAATAAGTGTAGGCAGGTGGAGGCGACATTGAGGGGGGCAGATTAGGGGTTAATAAATATAATATAGGGGTCGGCGGTGTTAGGGGCAGCAGATTAGGGGTACATAAGGATAACGTAGGTGGCGGCGCTTTGCGGTCGGCAGATTAGGGGTTAATAAGTGGAGGCAGGTGGAGGCGACGTTGTGGGGGGCAGGTTAGGGGTTAATAAATATAATACAGTGGTCGGCGGTGTTAGGGGCAGCAGATTAGGGGTACATAAGTATAATGTAGGTGGCGGTCGGCAGATTAGGGGTTAAAAATTTTTTTTCTCAGTGTCGGCGATGTGGGGGGACCTCGGTTTAGGGGTACATAGGTATTTTATGGGTGTTAGTGTACTTTAGAGCACAGTAGTTAAGAGCTTTATAAACTGGCGTTAGCCCAGAAAGCTCTTAACTACTGACTTTTTTCCTGCGGCTGGAGTTTTGTCGTTAGATGTCTAACGCTCACTTCAGAAACGACTTCAGAAACCGGAGTTATAAAAATCCCATTGAAAAGAAAGGATACGCAATTTACGTAAGGGGATCTGCGGTATGGAAAAGTCGCGGCTGAAAAACATAATTTATGCTTACCTGATAAATTTATTTCTCTTGTAGTGTATTCAGTCCACGGGTCATCCATTACTTATGGGATTATATCTCCTTCCCAACAGGAAGTTGCAAGAGGATCACCCAAGCAGAGCTGCTATATAGCTCCTCCCCTCACATGTCATATCCAGTCATTCGACCGAAACAAGACAAGAAAGGAGAAACCATAGGGTGCAGTGGTGACTGGAGTTTTAATTAAAATTTAAATCTGCCTTAAAAGACAGGGCGGGCCGTGGACTGAATACACTACAAGAGAAATAAATTTATCAGGTAAGCATAAATTATGTTTTCTCTTGTTAAGTGTATTCAGTCCACGGGTCATCCATTACTTATGGGTTATCAATACCAAAGCTAAAGTACACGGATGATGGGAGGGACAAGGCAGGAACTTAAACGGAAGGAACCACTGCCTGTAGAACCTTTCTCCCAAAAATAGCCTCCGAAGAAGCAAAAGTGTCAAATTTGTAAAATTTTGAAAAAGTGTGAAGTGAAGACCAAGTTGCAGCCTTGCAAATCTGTTCAACAGAGGCCTCATTCTTAAAGGCCCAGGTGGAAGCCACAGCTCTAGTGGAATGAGCTGTAATTCTTTCAGGGGGCTGCTGTCCAGCAGTCTCATAGGCTAAGCGTATTATGCTACGAAGCCAAAAGGAGAGAGAGGTTGCCGAAGCTTTTTGACCTCTCCTCTGACCAGAGTACACGACAAACAGAGAAGAAGTTTGACGAAAATCTTTAGTTGCCTGTAAATAGAACTTCAGGGCACGGACTACGTCTAGATTATGCAAAAGTCGTTCCTTCTTTGAAGAAGGATTAGGACATAATGATGGAACAACAATCTCTTGATTGATATTCCTGTTAGAAACTACCTTAGGTAAAAACCCAGGTTTAGTACGCAGAACTACCTTGTCTGAATGGAAAATCAGATAAGGAGAATCACAATGTAAGGCAGATAACTCAGAGACTCTTCGAGCCGAGGAAATAGCCATCAGAAACAGAACTTTCCAAGATAAAAGCTTAATATCAATGGAATGAAGGGGTTCAAACGGGACCCCTTGAAGAACTTTAAGAACCAAGTTTAAGCTCCACGGAGGAGCAACAGTCTTAAACACCGGCTTAATCCTAGCCAAAGCCTGACAAAAAGCCTGGACATCTGGAACTTCTGCCAGATGTTTGTGTAAGAGAATAGACAGAGCAGAAATCTGTCCTTTTAACGAACTAGTAGATAAACCCTTTTCTAAACCTTCTTGTAGAAAAGACAATATCCTAGGAATCCTAACCTTACTCCATGAGTAACCCTTGGATTCGCACCAATATAAATATTTACGCCATATCTTATGGTAAATTTTCCTGGTAACAGGCTTCCGTGCCTGTATTAAGGTATCAATAACTGACTCCGAGAAGCCACGCTTTGATAGAATCAAGCGTTCAATCTCCATGCAGTCAGCCTCAGAGAAATTAGATTTGGATGTTTGAAAGGACCTTGTATTAGAAGGTCCTGCCTCAGAGGTAGGAACCACGGTGGACAGGACGACATGTCTACTAGGTCTGCATACCAGGTCCTGCGTGGCCATGCAGGCGCTATCAGAATCACTGATGCTCTCTCCTGTTTGATCTTGGCAATCAGTCGAGGAAACATCGGAAATGGTGGAAACACATAAGCCATGTTGAAGACCCAAGGGGCTGTAAGAGCATCTATCAGCGCCGCTCCCGGGTCCCTGGACCTGGATCCGTAACAAGGAAGCTTGGCGTTCTGGCGAGACGCCATGAGATCCAGATCTGGTTTGCCCCAACGATGAATCAGTTGAGCGAAGACCTCCGGATGAAGTTCCCACTCCCCCGGATGAAAGGTCTGGCGACTTAGAAAATCCGCCTCCCAGTTCTCCACGCCTGGGATGTAGATCGCTGACAGGTGGCAAGAGTGAGACTCTGCCCAGCGAATTATCTTTGAGACTTCCAACATCGCTAGGGAACTCCTGGTTCCCCCTTGATGGTTGATGTAAGCCACAGTCGTGATGTTGTCCGACTGAAATCTGATGAACCTCAGTGTTGCTAACTGAGGCCAAGCTAGAAGAGCATTGAGTATTGCTCTCAACTCCAGAATATTTATTGGGAGGAGTTTCTCCTCCTGAGTCCATAATCCCTGAGCCTTCAGGGAGTTCCAGACTGCGCCCCAACCTAGAAGGCTGGCATCTGTTGTTACAATCGTCCAATCTGGCCTGCGAAAGGTCATACCCTTGGACAGATGGACCCGAGAAAGCCACCAGAGAAGAGAATCTCTGGTCTCTTGGTCCAGATTTAGCAGAGGGGACAAATCTGAGTAATCCCCATTCCACTGACTTAGCATGCATAATTGCAGCGGTCTGAGATGCAGGCGCGCAAATGGCACTATGTCCATTGCCGCTACCATTAAGCCGATTACTTCCATGCACTGAGCCACTGACGGGCTTGGAATGGAATGAAGGACACGGCAAGCATTTAGAAGCTTTGATAACCTGGACTCCGTCAGGTAAATTTTCATCTCTACAGAATCTATAAGAGTCCCTAGAAAGGAGACTCTTGTGAGTGGTGATAGAGAACTCTTTTCCACGTTCACTTTCCACCCATGCGACCTCAGAAATGCCAGAACTATCTCTGTATGAGACTTGGCCATTTGAAAGCTTGACGCCTGTATCAGGATGTCGTCTAGATACGGAGCCACCGCTATGCCTCGCGGTCTTAGAACCGCCAGAAGTGAGCCCAGAACCTTTGTAAAGATTCTCGGGGCCGTAGCCAACTCGAAGGGAAGAGCTACAAACTGGTAATGCCTGTCTAGAAAAGCAAATCTTAGGTACCGATAATGATCTTTGTGAATCGGTATATGAAGGTAGGCATCCTTTAAGTCTACCGTGGTCATGTATTGACCCTCTTGGATCATGGGTAGGATGGTTCGAATAGTTTCCATTTTGAATGATGGAACTCTTAGGAACTTGTTTAAGATTTTTAGGTCCAAGATTGGCCTGAAGGTTCCCTCTTTCTTGGGAACCACAAACAGATTTGAGTAAAACCCTTGCCCTTGTTCCGTCCGCGGAACTGGGTGGATCACCCCCATTACTAAGAGGTCTTGCACACAGTGTAGAAATGCCTTTTTCTTTATTTGGTTTGCTGATAACCTTGAAAGATGAAATCTCCCTTGTGGAGGAGATGCTTTGAAGTCCAGAAGGTATCCCTGAGATATGATCTCCAACGCCCAGGGATCCTGGACATCTCTTGCCCAAGCCTGGGCGAAGAGAGATAGTCTGCCCCCCACTAGATCCATTTCCGAATAGGGGGCCCTCTCTTCATGCTGTCTTAGGGGCAGAAGTAGGCTTTCTGGCCTGCTTGCCCTTGTTCCAGGGCTGGTTAGCTTTCCAGCCCTGTCTGTAACGAGCAACAGGTCCTTCCTGTTTTGTAGCGGAGGAAGTTGATGCTGCTCCTGCCTTGAAGTTACGAAAGGCACGAAAATTAGACTGTTTGGCCTTTGATTTGGCCCTGTCCTGAGGAAGAGTATGACCCTTACCTCCAGTAATGTCAGCAATAATTTCTTTCAAGCCGGGCCCGAATAAGGTCTGCCCTTTGAAAGGAATATTAAGCAATTTAGATTTAGAAGTCACGTCAGCTGACCAGGATTTAAGCCATAGCGCTCTGCGCGCCTGGATGGCGAATCCGGAGTTCTTAGCCGTTAGTTTGGTTAAATGTACAACGGCATCAAAAACAATGCATTAGCTAGCTTAAGTGCTTTAAGCTTGGCCATAATCTCATCCAATGGAGCTGTGCGAATGGCCTCTTCCAGAGACTCAAACCAGAATGCTGCAGCAGCAGTGACAGGCGCAATGCATGCAAGGGGCTGTAAGATAAAACCTTGTTGAACAAACATTTTCTTAAGGTAACCTTCTAATTTTTTATCCATTGGATCCGAAAAAGCACAACTATCCTCCACCAGGATAGTGGTACGTTTAGCTAAAGTAGAAACTGCTCCCTCCACCTTAGGGACCGTCTGCCATAAGTCTCGTGTGGTGGCGTCTATTGGGAACATTTTTCTAAATATCGGAGGAGGGGAAAAGGGCACACCGGGTCTATCCCACTCCTTGCTAATAATTTCTGTAAGCCTTTTAGGTATAGGAAAAACGTCAGTACACACCGGTACCGCAAAGTATCTATCCAACCTACATACTTTCTCTGGAATTGCAACCGTGTTACAATCATTCAGAGCCGCTAATACCTCCCCTAGCAATACGCGGAGGTTCTCAAGCTTAAATTAAAATTAGAAATCTCTGAATCCGGTCTCCCTGGATCAGATCCGTCACCCACAGAATGAAGCTCTCCGTCCTCATGTTCTGCAAATTGTGACGCAGTATCAGACATGGCTCTCACATCATCAGCGCGCTCTGTCCTTAACCCAGAGCTATCGCGCTTGCCTCTTAATTCAGGCAATTTAGATAATACCTCTGTCATAACAGCAGCCATGTCTTGCAAAGTGATTTGTATGGGCCTCTCTGATGTACTTGGCGCCACAATATCACGCGCCTCCTGAGCGGGAGGCGAAGGTACTGACACGTGAGGAGAGTTAGTCGGCATAACTTCCCCCTCGTTGTCTGGTGATAATTTCTTTACAGATATAGATTGACTTTTATTCAAAGTGACATCAATACATCTAGTACACATATTTCTGTGGGGCTCCACATTGGCCTTCAAACATAGTGAACAAACAGATTCATCTGTGTTTAACATGTTTAAACAGACTCGCAATGAGACTAGCAAGCTTGGAAAATCCTTTCAATTAAATTTACAAGCAATATAAAAAACGCTACTGCGCCTTTAAGAAGCACAAAAAAATCGTCACAGTTGAAATAACAATGAACCAAATCAGTTATAGCAACCAAATTTTCACAGTAAATGTATTAAGTTAGCAAAGCATTGCACCCACTAGCAAATGGATGATTAACCCCTTAATACCCAAAAACGGATAATAAATTTAACAATTAACGTTTTTATCACAGTCAAACACACTGTCACAGGTCTGCTGTGACTGATTACCTCCCTCAAAATGACTTTTGAAGACCCCTGAGCTCTCTAGAGACGTCCTGGATCAAGGAGGAAGAAGCAGGAAGACTGAAAACTGAATTTTTACTGCGCAAAAAAGCGCTAAAATAGGCCCCTCCCACTCCTATTACAACAGTGGGAAAACCTCAGTTAACCGTTTCTATGTAGAAAAAAACAACAGCCATGTGGAAAATCATGCCCCAAAAAGATTTATCACCAAAGTACCTCACAAAAAACGAATAACATGCCAGTAAACGTTTTAAACATACACTTTAAAAGTTAGGTAGTGTTATTAATAAGCTTGCTACCAGTCGCTTCTACTGCAGTTAAGGCTTATACAATACTTCAGTATTAACAGTATTTTCTTAGTCAAATTCCATTCCTTAGAAAATTACTTATTGTACATACATTCATCAGCCTGATACCAGACGCTGCTGCATTTAAGGCTGTACTTACATTACATCGGTATCAGCAGTATTTTCTTAGTCAATTCCATTCCTTAGAAAAATAATTTACTGCACATACCTTGTTTGCAGGATTCCCCACACGCTATTCCCTTTCTGAAAGTTACCCCACTCCTCAGAATGTGCGAGAACAGCCAGTGGATCTTAGTTACTTCTGCTAAGATCATAGAAAACGCAGGCAGATTCTTCTTCCAAATACTGCCTGAGAACAAACAGCACACTCCGGTGCCATTTAAAATAACAAACTTTTGATTGAAGAGATAAACTAAGTATAAAAAACACTACAGACCTCTCACAACGTCCTATCTAGTTGAGTTGCAAGAGAATGACTGGATATGACATGTGAGGGGAGGAGCTATATAGCAGCTCTGCTTGGGTGATCCTCTTGCAACTTCCTGTTGGGAAGGAGATATAATCCCATAAGTAATGGATGACCCGTGGACTGAATACACTTAACAAGAGAAAGTGAGCGTTAGACCCTATTTTGAGTGACTCCAAATACCGGCGGTAGCCTAAAACCAGCGTTAGGAGCCTCTAACGCTGGTTTTCACGGCTACCGCCAAACTCTAAATCTAGGCCTAAGATAGCTACAATGTAATTATTAATTATATTGTAGCTATCTTAGGGTTTATTTTACAGGTAAGTATTTAGTTTTAAATAGGAATAATTTATTAAAGTATAGTGTAGTGTTAGGTGTAATTGTAACTTAGGTTAGTTTTTAGTTTACAGGTACATTTCTCTTATTTTAGCTAGGTAAGCTATTAAATAGTTAATAACTATTTAATAGCTATTGTACCTAGTTAAAATAAATTGAAAGGTACCTGTAAAATAAAAATAAATCCTAAGATAGCTACAATATAATTATTATTTATATTGTAGCTATATTAGGGTTTATTTTAAAGGTAAGTATTTAGTTTTAAATAGGATTAATTTAGTTCATAATAGAAATATGATTTAGATTTATTTAATTAATATTTAAGTTAGGGGGTGTTAGGGTTAGTGTTAGACTTAGGTTTAGGGGTTAATAAATTTATTACAGTGGCGGCGGTGTAGTGGGGGAGGATAGGGGTTAATAAATGTATTATAGGTGGCGACGGTGTAGGGGGGGCAGGATAGGGGTTAATAAATTTATTATAGGTGGCGACGGTGTAGGGGGGCAGATTAGGGGTTAATAAATTTAATATAGGTTGCGGCAGGGTCAGGGTTTAGGGGTTAAACTATTTATTTATTTGCGGCGAGGTGCGGGATCGGCAGGATAGGGGTTAATAACTTTATTATAGGGGGGGCAGGATAAGGGGTTACTAGGTATCATGTAGGTGGCGGTGGGCTCCGGGAGCGGCGGTTTAGGGGGGACAGATTAGTGGTGTTTAGACTCTGGGTACATGTTAGGGTGTTAGGTGCAGACATCTCCCATAGAAATCAATGGGATGTCTGGCAGCAGCGAACTTGTACTTTCGCTATGGTCAGACTCCCATTGATTCCTATGGGATCCGCCGCCTCCAGGGTGGCGGTTTGAAAACCAGGTACGCTGGGCCGTAAAAGTGCCGAGCGTACCTGCTAGTTTTTTTGATAACTAGCAAAAGTAGTCAGATTGTGCCGCACTTGTGTGCGGAACATCTGGAGTGACGTAAGAATCGATCTGTGTCAGACTGAGTCCAGCGGATCGAAGCTTACGTCACAAAATTCTACTTTTGCCAGTATCTAGGGCTTGATAACTAAGGCGAATCAGCCTCGCCACAAATACGCTGCGGAATTCCAGCGTATTTGAGGTTGACGGCTTGATAACTACCCCCCTATATATATAATAGTATTTATTTATTTAATATAATACATTTTATCTATGCAATTTAATATGCAATGCAATTGCATGTGCTGAGTGCTCTCTTAAAAGATGCCAATCCGAAGAACCCAATCCCTGTTTTATAAGTTAACAAGGCTAAAAGCTGCATTTTTAAACATACTAAACTAAAGGCCATAAAACCCAATTTGTGATTCAAGAAAGTGCATGCAATTTTAAACAACTTTCCCTATTATATCATTTGCTTATCCTTTGTTGAAATTCATCGCCTCCTCCTTGTGTCGTGCACTGTGTGCAATGCATTGCTATTTCATCAACAAACAATATCTGAGAAGTATGAAGCAAATTAAATAATAGAAGTTAGTTATGTTGTTTATTTAAAATTGTATTCTCTATCTGAATCATGAAAGTAAATGTTTGGGTTTCATTGCACCTTTAAGTGTGTAATATATATTACAGTAAGTGAGTGATGTCCCCTGCAATGCAATTTGTTTTCAAATGTTGGCAAAATGGCAAGTAGTTGAAGTTACTAGTACTTGTTGATTTTACATTTGCGGCTTGACATTTTGACAACTTAGTGGGTTTTTTTTTGGGTTTTTTAACACTGACAGAGTTCGACATTGACAACAACATCATCCGTCACATATGTACATGTCATGCTAAAATGACAGAGGGAGACAAAAAAGATAGAGAGATAAAAAATGCACCTAGCATTTTAAAAGCAAGCATCTGGGCACATTTTGGATTTTATGAACACACTGTAAAGCACAAATTGGACAAGACACACGCGGTTTGTAAAGCCTGTCACACAAAAATGAAATACCTAGGGAATACTACTAACTTGAGAAATCACATTAGCCGTTTTCACTCTGAGATGCTAACACCTGCCGCCAGTGCCACTGCCAAGGAAATAACAAGACTAGCTGAAGCTCATCAGCCAAGAATTGATGCAATGCTGTCAACTTTGCCGCCCAACTCTGAAAAAGGGAAGAGAATAACCAAAGCTGTGGCAACTTTCATAGCGAAGGACCTACGGCCTTACTCTGTTGTGGAAAACCTTGGGTTTCGCAACCTGTTGAAGACTCTAGAGCCATGTTATAAGATCCCGTCACGCAATCACTTTACAGAAAACGTTATACCTGCACTCTCAAAAGCTCAGGTAATTGCATCAATGAGCCAAGCCAGTCGAGTCGCAATAACGTGTGATTCGTGGACTTCAGTCACGACGGAGTCTTATGTAACAGTAACTGCACATTGGGTTAGCAAGGACTGGCAGATCTTGTCGCAAGAGCAGTTTATGAGTCTCACACGGGTTCTCATCTGGCGGAGCTACTGTCTCGTGTCGTGGAAGAATGGCAGCTGTCCGATAAATCTGTAATGCTTGTGAACGACAATGCGTCAAACATGATTGTTGCTGCTCAAGTTGGAAAATTCCCTCATGTAAAATGCTTCGCCCATACACTGAATCTCGCATCCCAGCGGGCGCTGAAAGTGGCCACGCTCTCCAGGCTTTTAGGCAGAGTGCCACGAATATCAACATTTTTTCACCGCAGCACTACAGCAAACCACTGTCTGAAAGAAAAACAGAAATGTCTTGGCCTGAAGAATCATAAGCTGATAACTGATATGACAACAAGGTGGAACAGCTCATATGACATGGTCGAGAGGTTCCCAGAACAGCAACCTGCAATCTGTGCCACATTGTTGTCTCCAGAAGTCAGAAAAAGTGAGTCAGATCTCTGCACTCTCAACAAAACAGATGTGTCAAATGCAGAGGATGTTGGGAGTGCATTAAAGCCAATGAAAGATGCAACCACACTGATGTCAGAAGAGCGCAATCCAACTGTTTCTCTCATTGCCCCTCTAAATGCATAACTGCTCCAGAACATGACAGACACCATGGGAGACACACCCATGATCCATGAGATCAAGAATGCCATCAAAACAGATCTCCTGAAGAGGTACAGCAGTGAGGCAGAGAAGAAGATACTTTATACAGCCTCTGCCCTGGATCCTCGTTTTAAGGGACTGCCTTTTATTCTCACAGAGGAGGAGAGATTGGAGATATACAGAGGAGTGACTGAGGAGGCTGCATCCTTGGAGGTAATTTTAATTGCATCATGTTTCTTGAAAAATGTATAAATTGAAAACAAACATAAAACATACCATCCATAACAAAATAGGCTTAGCTAGCAGTAGCTTGCTTAGTAGCTAGTTTAATGAGTACAAGGTTTATTTATATAAGACAGTTCGAAAACGCCACAGTCAGTCAACTTTCCTCCTCCTCCGTCCACTCCTAGATGTGAGCTGTTGCATGCATTTATTTATGCATTACTGTCTCTCTGAGCACACACATAGCATTAGCTGGCTGGCTGCTAGAGGTAATAATGAATGCTATTTTTTCTATTCTTTTGTTCAAACACAGATTGAGTGTACTAGTACAGTTACATCTAGGAGGACAAACGTGGATGAAGTGCCACTGCCTGAGGGAAAAGAAACTCTGGAAGAAGAATCACCCATCGAGGAGGATAACCCTTCTCCTCCCAAAAGAAAGTCCACATCGCTGCTCATGACTTTGCTGGGACAGTCTTTCACTGACACTGAAGGTACAATAGAACCCAAGACCCCCTATGCCAAGGCTGAAGAGGAAATAGAGAAATATTGTTAAGCCCCATCTCTGCCTCTCACTGAAGACCCTTTGAACTGGTGGCATGTACATGAGGTCATATTTCCCCTCCTCTTTCATTTGTCAAAGCGATACTTGTGTATCCCAGGTACAAGCGTGTCTGCAGAGCGGGTTTTCTCCACTGCAGGAGATGTGGTAACGACAAAAAGAAGCACCCTCAAACCAGAGCATGTGGATCAACTAGTGTTCTTACAGAAAAACCTACATATTCCATAATTCTGAGTAGTGATTCAGGTTTATATTAATATTTAATGTTTTTTGGCACATCCAGAAGAAAGTGCTGTGTGCCCCACTGCCCAGTGCAGTATTGTTAAGTTATTTTATATTTGTTAATGTTATAGCTTTTTGAAAAATGAAGCTTAAAACCTTGAGTAAATCTTTGTTGGATCACAAAATATACTAGTACACGACACGACCGACCACGTCACTCACTGTCACAGTCACACACACATAAACAATACAAAAGAAACAACACACAACTGCACACACCTCATGTGTGCGTGTCACCCTTCTTCACCATGATTCACTCTTTTTATGATGTGTGGTTTTTTGGTATTGTTTGACTGTGTGTGACTGTGTGTGTGTTGTGTAACAATATATTTGTGATCCCATAAAGATAATCAAAGTTAGTTAATCTAGTAGTTCAATGCTACTTGTTGTATAATGTCTATTACTACTTCTAGTTACTGTGTGATGTTTGCCAATCAGGAAGTGCTCTGTTTTGTAGATGTTGTGCTATTGTTTACAGCACACCTGTATTGTTTGCAATGCAGTGAGTGCATATTGCATAAGGGATTATTCACACTAAAAATTGTCTATTTTAAATAGACCCTTTAAGAAAGATATCATATGTTTTGTTTATGATCCCAAATGCCATCCCACTCCCAGGCAGATCTGTAGGGGTTAACCTAATATAACCAACCAGTTAACAATAACAATGTGTGATGTGTATTTTCTAACTGTCTTTATGAGTGTGTGAGTGTGACTGTGAGTGAGTGCCAGTTTGAATGTTGTTTGTATGTATCTATGAGTGAGTGTGTGTGAGACTGAGTGCCTTAACTGCCTTTGAATGTTTTTGTTTGTATGTGTGTCTGTCTATGAGTGTGACTGTGACTGACTGGCTGTGGTGCCTTTGAATGTTTTTGTTTGTGTGTGTCCCACTGTCTCTGTCTAGTAACTGTCTATGAGTGTGCAGAGAGTGAGACTGAAGCCAAACCACTATTATTAGGGGCAGGAAAAGCCTTGAGTAAACCTTGAGTAAATCTTTATTGGATCACAAATATACTGTGTACAGACACAGTACACAGCACAGTGCACACACACACACACACAACAGCACAATACAAAAATAAAGCACACACACCTCAGGTGAGTGGCGTGCCACCCTTTCTTCACCATGATTTACTGCTTGATGTCTGTGGGCTTTTTTATGTATTGTAACTTGTTTGTTTGTGTGTGACTGTGACTGTGTGTACTGTTCAGTGACAGACTCAGTCACTGTTCAGTTGTGTGTAGTACTGCTTTAACAGTAACTAATAACTAACTAATTATATTTGTGATCCCATAAAGATAATATAATCATCAAGAAGAAACTTTAGTTATAGTAGTTCAATGCTACTTGTTTTAAATGTCTCTAGTACTACTGTAACTGTGTAAACTAATTGTATATGTCACATGTGTGTTGTGTGCACACTGTGCTGTGTGTTGTGTTCCAGATTCACGTGATGTTTGTTTGCCACAAATTGACAGTCATGAAGGCACAGTGGAGTGCACCTGTAATTTTGTACCGTATATAAGTGATTTATGTTTTGTTTTCTGAGGAGGACAATTTTCACACAAATAAGAAATAAGGTATTATGGTGGTAACTTAAGCTTAACCTATCTATTTTGGTTTCAATTTAATGTCTATTATTATTATTATTATTACTAATAATAATAAGTAAGTAAAGACATTAAATTAAAACCAACATAGATAGGTTAGACATTTATTTGTTGTTCATGTTTCTTTACAAGTGTATAGTACTATATATATAAAATATACATTTAAATATTTTCTTTTATTGAAGATGTACACTGCAAGCACTGCACTTTTTACACTACTCTGTAACTACAGTTTGATGCCATAATATTGTTTCCAAACCAATACAACAATTGCCATTTAGTATTTACTGTTCTATAAACTGTTGTTGTCTGCTGTGTTCAGACTTTGCCACAGGAAGTGTCCTTTTTTGAGATAATAAAATAAAAAAAGAGTTTATTTCAATATTTTGACTGCTTGAATTTTTTTTCTGAAAAATTTAAAAAATGGGCAGAAATAGTGCAGTAATCGTGATGCATCGCGATGCATCGTAGAATCGAATCGTTACGATGATAATCGTAATCGAATCGTGAGACAAGTGAAGTTGCGCAGCTCTATTAAATAGTCTGCTTCCCAGTTGTCCACTGCTGGGATGTAGATTGCTGACAGATAACAAGAGCGGGTCTCCGCCCATCAAATTATTTTGGATACTTCTGTCATCGCTAAGGAACTCCTCGTTCCCCCCTGATGATTGATGTAGGCCACAGTCGTAATGTTGTCCGACTGGAATCTGATGAATTTGGCCGAAGCCAACTGAGGCCATGCCTGAAGCGCATTGAATATTGCTCTCAATTCCAGAATATTGATTGGAAGTCGAGACTCCACTTGAGTCCATACACCCTGAGCCTTCAGGGAATTCCAGACTGCACCCCAGTCCAGTAGGCTGGCGTCCGTTGTCACTATTACCCACGAGGATCTGCGGAAACACGTCCCTTGGGACAGATGATCCGGTGACAACCACCAAAGAAGAAAGTCTCTGGTCTCTTGATCCAGATTTATTGGTGGAGATAAATTTGCATAGTCCCCATTCCACTGTCCAAGCATGCACAGTTGCAGTGGTCTGAGATGAATACAAGCAAACGGAATGATGTCCATTGCCACCACCATCAATCCAATTACCTCCATACACTGAGCCACTGATGGCCGAGGATTGGACTGAAGAGCTCGGCAAGTATTTAGAATTTTTGACTTTCTGACCTCCGTCAGAAATATTTTCATGTCTACAGAATCTATCAGAGTTCCCAAGAAGGGAACCCTTGTCCGTGGAATTAGTGAACTCTTTTCTAAGTTCACCTTCCATCCGTGAGTTCTCAGAAAGGACAACACTATGTCTGTATGAGATTTCTTCAGATGATAAGTTGACGCCTGAATCAAAATATTGTCTAGATAAGGCGCCACTGCTATGCCCCGCGGCCTGAGAACCGCCAGAAGGGACCCTAGAACCTTCGTGAAGATCCTGGGTGCTGTGGCCAACCCGAAGGGAAGAGCCACAAACTGAAAATATTTGTCCAGGAAGGAAAACCTTAGGTACTGATGATGATCCTTGTGGATGGGAATATGAAGCTATGCATCCTTCAAGTCCACGGTAGTCATATATTGACCCTCCTGGATCCTTGGTAAAATTGTTCGGATGGTCTCCATCTTGAAGGATGGAACTCTGAGAAACTTGTTTAGACTCTTGAGGCCTAAAATAGGTCTGAACGTTCCCTCGTTTTTGGGAACCACAAAGAGACTTGAGTAAAATCCCTGTCCTTATTCTAATCTTGGAACAGGACAAATTACTCCCATAATAGAGAGGTCTTTTACACAACGTAAGAACGCCTCTCTTTTTATCTGGTTTACAGACAACCGTGAAAGAAGAAATCTCCCTCTTGGGAGAAAATTTTTGAATTCCAGTTGATACCCGTTGGTCACGATTTCCAGTGCCCAGGAACCCAAGCCTGGGTAAAGAAAGAAAGTCTTCCCCCTACTAGATCCGGTCACGGATCGGGGGCCGTCCCTTCATGCTGTCTTTGTAGCAGCAGCGGGCTTCTTGGGTTGCTTACCCTTGTTCCAAGCCTGGTTGGGTCTCCAGAGGGACTTGGCCTGAGCAAAATTCCCTTCCTGCTTTGTGGAAGAAGAGGAAGAAGAGGGTACTCCTTTAAAATTCCGAAAGGAACGAAAATTTTGTTTACCCCTCATCTTAACAGACCTATCCTGAGGAAGAGCATGACCTTTACCTCCAGTAATGTCAGAAATGATTTCCTTCAACTCAGGCCCGAATAGAGTCTTACCCTTGAAAGGAATAGCTAAGAGCTTTGATTTAGATGACACATTAGCAGACCACAATTTTAACCATAACGCTCTATGTGCTAGAATGGCAAATCCTGCATTTTTCGTAGCCAACTTAGCAATTTGAAAGGCGGCATCTGTAATAAAAGAATTAGCTAGCTTGGGAGCCCTAATTCTATCTAAAATGTCCTCTAAAGGGGTCTCAACCTTCAGAGAATCTTCTAGAGCATCAAACCAGAAAGCTGCTGCAGTAGTAACTGGAACAATGCAGGCTGTTGGTTGTAAAAGGAAACCCTAATGAATAAATAACTTCTTTAGAAGACCCTCTAATTTCTTATCCATATGGTCTTTGAAAGCACAACTGTCCTCGATAGGAATAGTTGTACGCTTAGCCAGGGTAGATATAGCTCCCTCCACCTTAGGGACAGTCTGCCAAGAGTCCCGAATGGTGTCTGATATGGGATACATTTTCTTGAAATTAGGAGGAGGAGAGAACGGTATACCCGGTCTGTTCCACTCCTTCTTTATAATCTCTGAGATTCTGTTAGGAACCAGAAAAACATCAGTGTAAGCGGGAACTTCCAGATACTTGTCCATTTTACACAATTTCTCTGGTGGTACCATAATAGGGTCACAGTCATCCAGAGTCGCTAAAACCTCCCTAAGTAACAGGCGGAGGTGTTCCAGCTTAAATTTAAATCACATAACGTCCGAATCTGTCTGAGGTAACACACTTCCCGATTCCGAAAGTTCTCCCTCAGACAAAAGTTCCCTGACCCCCAACTCAGATCCCTGTGAGGGTACATCGGAAATAGCCAACAAGGCATCAGAAGACTCAGTATTTACATTGATTCCTGTCCTACTGTGTTTACCCTGTAACACTGGTAGTTTAGATAATACCTCAGTAAGAGTAGTTGACATAACTGCAGCCATATCCTGCAGAGTAAAAGAATTAGACGCGGTTGAGGAACCCGGCGTCGCTTGGGTGGGCGTTAAAGGTTGTGACACTTGGGGAGAATTAGGCGGCATATCCTGATTCTCTTCAGACTGAGAATCACCCTTAGGCACACTTTCTTTACATAATATATGCTTTTTACATGGTAAGGCTCTTTCAGTACAAGAGGTACACAAAGTAAGAGGGGGTTCCACAAAAGCCTCTAAACACATAGAACAAGGAGTTTCCTCAAGTTCAGACATGTTAAACAGACTAGCAATAGCAACAATAATCGTTAAAAACCTTATTTACTGACTCAAAAAAATGTTTTGAAAAAAAATGTACTGCGCCTTTAAGAGATAAAAGCGCAACAATTTTTCTGTACTGCTCAAAAAACGATCTTTAATACTAGCAAATCATTAAAAACAGTTCAATTTTGCCAAAAATTATTGCACCCCATAAGTAAAGGTTACATCACCCTTCAAAGAGACATTTTATATCGAAAAATAAACTTTAACAACAAAAACGGCCCCTGCCGTTTAGGGTACACAAGATTGACTCGACAATGATCCGGTGACTGAAAATCAACTTTAGGCACCATCGGACCTAATGCCCGATGCCTTCTAGTGAAGAGAAAACTGTGCGTCTAAGCGCGCGAAATAGGCCCCGCCCACCGTGGGCGTCGCACTCACAGACTATATAACCGCATGGGAAGCATTTTACCTAGCCATGTGGCCCCCTTCACAAACACTTAACTTTTTGTGCCAAATAATAAAATTATAAAAAGTGTCACAGCTGCCTCTCTCCCTCAGAGCATAGTAATTCAATGTGCATATAACATAGTAAATTCAGTAACACCATAATCATACCGATCTACTGCTTACCCCTTCCCTTATAGGGAAATAATGTCAGCCAGTTCTGATATACCAAGTCTCCTCATAAATAAAAGACTTAACATACCTCAATGCTGCTTGTAGCATGACACCGTTCTCCACACTGAAGATTTCTCTTGCACTACCTTCAGAAGTTCTGTGGGAACCAGAATGGATCTTAGTAACGTTCGCTAAGATCATCAACCTCAGGGCAGAAACATTTCTTCATTCCTTAATCCATTTCTCCCTGAGGAAAATAGTACCCACCGGTACCATTTTAAAATAAAAAACTTCTTGATTGAAGAATCTAAAACTAACACCTCACTTTACCTCTTCCTATTACTAACACAGGCAAAGAGAATGACTGGGGGTGAAGGGAAGGGAGGAGCTATATATACAGCTCTGCTGTGGTGCTCTTTGCCACTTCCTGTTAGCAGGAGGTTAATATCCCACAAGTAAGGATGAAATCCGTGGACTCATCATATCTTGTAGAAGAAAAGAGCTTGCTCGAAGTCAGGATGACACCTGAACCATATACTGTCCAGAAAAACACACTTGCAATATCCCAAGACCAAAAGGTCTGTCTGAGATGGCGAAACTCAGAAAACTAGAGAAGATTCAGATCAAGGGAACAATAAATCTCTCAGGTCTAAGTTCGTTATGAACAGGCCCTTTCAAACCAAAGGAGAAAGGGTGCTACTTTGAAGGTCAGCATCTGAGATACTTGAGGTAAATACCTATAGCCCGTTCCTAAACTGAGACTGGAACTATCACTCCCAGAGATGAAGACCCTGAATCAAGTTCAAGGAATGCCTCTCATCCTACTTGGATTGCAGATACCCTAGAAAGAGAATTCTGCCCTTGGGAGGAAAACTTAGATTGGACTCGAAAAGGCATAACCCAAACAAGGTTTCATCCTTAAAAGGAGACGCCATAAGCGTGGATTTGAAGGAAACAGAACGCATTGAATCTGCAACTGCAGAACTATAAAGCCTAGGCTGCACCACTAAACTACAGAAAGGCTTTTCAGTTGACCGTAGACTTCAGCCACAATGCCCGGCGGTAGCAAGTCTAATAAGACAAAACATTGCTCTAAATGAACAATTAAACCTCCAGCTTCTTAGCTATGGATCCGAAAAGGAGCAGCTACCCTCCATAGGGATCAAAGAACTCTGTGCCATAGTAGAAAAGCTTCCTTCTACCTAGGGCACCGTGCATTTAATGGAGTCAGCAACAGGAAAATCCTTCAAAGGATGGGAGACAGGGAGAAGGTATCCCTAGCTTCTCCTACACCTGTGAAAATCTCCATAGCCCTTCTATAAACATTTCCTCAAAGAAAGGAACATCATTGGAATGATCAAGTTCAGAAAACTTCCCAGGGTTGACAAAGACAGGGATATCAATGTCGTCCAAGTAGCTAAAACCTCCTATAACAGTACACGAGGTGTGCAAGCATACATCTGAAGGATATGACTTCAGCATCAGATGAAGGAATTATACTGTCCAAATCTGAGATTTCACCCTCAGAAACTACCAGCAAATCTTCCTCACCAGACATAGGATAGAGGATGAACTGTGTAGCAAAAAATGGAGCAGAAACCTTACATCTGAACTTTAAATGTCCTCTTGCATTTTCCCTGTAGTTAAGGGAAAAAAACAAAACAAAAAAAAAAGACCAAGTCGCAGATACCGCAGAAGATACCCGAACTGTAAAATCTGTAGGCAAATACACTCCTCCAGGAGATAGAGAGGAACTGCAGGGCACTGCATGTGACGCCATAGAGGCTTGGGCCGTAAAAGGAGAAAGCTGTGGCATTGCCTAAACAGCATCATCCTAGGAGACAATGGCTCATGGTTAACGTACTCTCTCTAACTTCAAGAGATCCAGCGAGGAACAACACATATATATTACCAGCAGAGGGACTTTAACAATCAAAGCAGAGCAGATTGTAAATCCTTTCTCATCTCCATACTGATCCCTCTCAGAACCGCCTATTTACTGATATAACCACGGTCACCGAGAGAATACAGTGACAATTAACGAAGCGCTGCCATGCGCTTATGAGGAAAAACATTCAGTAAATGGCTCCCTCAATAATGTAGTGTCCTAGTCCCAGAAGACAAAAAGGCACTTACCTGCATTATAGTCAGACAACCTCACAAAGTATAAGAGGATGCCACTCCTCACAGACACCTGTGGAAAAAAAGAAAGACAGAGTAAACCTACTCAGGCTTTCTATACCAGGGCAGCAACCTGTTAGGAAACCGCAGCAAAGCACACTTTACAAGTTCCTAAGTGCTTAAAAGCCACCACTGCCCTACTAAAGAGACTAGCGTGGAGTACGGCTAGACCCAATCTTGAGAGGAAAGATCAGAGCAATCCTACTCTGACTTTCAAAATAACAAAATCTTGATTGAAGTGAAATAAATTAATTTTCTTCAGACACCAAAGACTTTACCTCCTCCTTGCACGAGAGGCAAAGAAAATGACTGGGGTTTATGGGTCGGGAAGTGATACTTAACAGCTTTGCTGTGGTGCTCTTTGCCTCCTCCTCCTGGCCAGGAGTGATATTCCCAACAGTAATTAATGATGATCCGTGGACTCACCGTGTCATTAGAAAAAAAAAAGTAGCAACAGTCTCACTCTAGATAGGATCGAGCCATCCTCGAAAAGGAGTGACATGGCCAAAAGAAGAAGGTTAAAACAGACCTCCTCAGAATTAAGAAAACTGCCACAGCAGGATTCAACTCCAAGCCTACAGCTTGCTAGGCTGGAAACTAATCCCTTAGGCCACTTATTCCTGCTTTCCTCAAATACACATTCGAAAACCTCTGGATAGTCAGATCAAATGGATGATCGTAAGGAACATCCGTTCCAGAAGAGCATGCTCAGAGAATGGAATGCTGCCAAGAGCCGTAGTGGGTCTTCACCCACCACCAAATTTGAGACCCTCCTGACTACGCAGGAGGAACTCACTAACTCAGAAATAATCCACTCACTAAGAGGTCCCGACTGGCATGGGCCCAGAAGACCAGACCTGAGTGGGGAAAGGAGGTGGGAGGGATAAAGCTTTTGTGAGGGTTCTTGACCTCCTAATAGTGAGAGGAAGTATATCCCACATGTTATGGACAAATGTGGACTCATCCCGAAAGAAAGAAATTTATCGGTAGGTATACATTCTCTTTTGTTTTTTTAAATCTCTTAGGAGTGAATTAGAAAGTTGATTAAAATTGAATGCTCTGTCTAAATCATGAAAGGAAAAAAATTGGGTTCTGTATTCCTTTAAAGCTCCAGGGAGGAGAAATTGGCTTAGTCACAGGCTTACAAGCCTGGATTAAAGTTTCAATCACAGAATCTGAGAAACTTCAATGCCTAAAAACTAACCGTTAAATCTCCATGCCATCAAGCTAAGATAATTGAGATCCTGATGGAAAAATTAAACTTGAGACAGAAAATCCAGGAACAGAGGAAGTGGCCAAGGAGGGAAGTTGGACATCTGAACCAGATCTGCATACCAGATCCTGCAAGGCCAAGCTGGAGAAATCAGGATAACTGACAACTTCTCTAGCCTTATCTTGGAATTCTTCTTGGAAAGAAGTACCAGAGGAGGAAACAGATAAGCAAGCTGAAATTACCAATGAGCTACTAAAGCATCCACAAACTCTGCTTGAGGATCCCTGGACTACACAAAGTACCTGGGAAGTTTGTTGTACAAATGAGGACCTATCGTCAGATCTATCTCAGGGAGACCCCAAAGATCCACAATCTGATTAAACACCTCCTGGTGAAGAGACCATTCCCCTGGATGCAAATACTGATGAATGAGAAAATCTGCTGGAATATTAACTACAGAGACTAGGCAGGAATTGACTTCTGCCCATGAGCAAATTCAAGACACTTCTCTCATGGCTAGGGAACTGTGAGTTACCCTCTGATGATTGACATAAGTCACTGCTTCAACAGAGGCCTAGTATTAAGAACCCTGATATAGCACAGAGTTATAGAAGATTTATTGGCAACCTCATCTCCTGAGGGGCCCAAACCCCTTGTGCTCCCAGAGACCCACAAAGAGCTCCACAACCTGAAAGACTTGCATCTATAGTGATCACAGTCCAGGTAGGACACGCAAAATAACACCCCTGAATAATAAACTGATGATCCAGCCACCAAGTATCCAGAAAATCTTTTGTGATAGCTGAGTATGAGCCAGCACCACTGACAAAGCATACAAAGCTGAAGAGGTTTCATGGGACATAAAGCAAATGGAATTGATTCTAAAGCTGCAACCATGACACCCAGTACCTCCATACAAGGTGCAACAGAGGTAAAAGAGATGGATTGAAGGTTCAGACAGGATGGCACCAGTTTTTGCCTTCTCTGGTCTGTTAGAGAAAGACTCAGGGACTGAATATAATTAAAACCCCAGAAAAGTAACCCTTGTCTGAGGCACCAAATAACTCTGGAAAATTGATCTTCAAACCATGCTGTTGAAGAAATGTCAACAGTCTGTTAGTGTGAGATTAAGTGAAATAAAAAGATGGCGCTTGAACCAAGATATCTTCCAGGTAAGGAAACACTGCAATCCCCTGAGATCTGATCACAGATAATAGGGCACCCAGAAACTTTGTGAACATTATTGGAGCTGTAGCCAGACCAAATGGTAGAGCAACAAACATAAAATGCTTGTCTAGAAAGGCAAACCTCAGAAACTGGTAATGTCCCCTGTGGATTGGAACATGAAGATAAGCATCCTTTAAATTTATTGAGGACATAAACTGACCTTGCTGAACAAAAGGCAGAATAGTCCAAATAGTTTTCATCTTGAAAGTAGGAATTCTGACAAAGATGTTCAGATCTTTCAGATCCAAAACTGGTCTAAAAGTTATTTTCTTCTTTGGAACAATTAAAATATTTGAATAAAGGGAGGCAGAGCTTGGCCGTGCAGGAGAAAGGCTGCACTTGCTTAGAGCTCCTGAGCTAAGCGATGGCCCACGACTGCTAAATCAGAAACACAGAGGCATATACCACACCTGATGCATCACCCTACACCGAGGAATCCCCTATAACATCCCCAGCAAATATTGGGACGATTGTGCAAGACTACGCAACGTATGAAGCCAAGACAGCAACCCAAGGGCACGGACGTCTACTACAGCCCACGGCTTTGGCCCACTATGGAATGAAAATCACGGTACCGCGATCAGACTCGATCCAAACCAGGTGAGTGGTTTAAAAGCCTTGCAAGAGCCACCTAGCAACAGGCAATAATACACTGCTATACTCGACGTGGCCACGCTAACACAGCTCATACACCGATCACACAGAGTACACAACATCGAGAAGATCTGCATCATCAGCAAAATACACTGCTAAATCAGATTAAAGGCAAAATTGAGGCGTAATATATAAACTAGGGATGCACCGAAATTTTGGCCGCAGAAACGTTTCAGCCGAAAATGGCATTTTTGCCTATTTCGGTTTTCAGGTTTTTTTGCCTGTTATTTTCGGTAAAATTATTGTGTAGCATGTTTCAAATTTGATGCTAGCCTAGAGCTGCTGTTTAAGTTAATTACTTGACTTACTGTTTTGTATATAATGACTTTTCTAGGACTATACTTTATTTGGATAATTAGTAAAAAAACAACAACTGTTAAATCTGATTCTGTTACATAGAACTAAATAAAGAATAATACAGTATATTGATATTTAATATTGTTTTAAGTAGGGATGCACTGAAATTTTGGTCGCAGAAAAATTTTGCCTAAAATGGCAATATAATTTTTTGCCTGTTTTTTTTTTTCTTGGTAAAATTATTGTGTAGCATATTATTGTTTTAAGATATTTTTGTCCAATTTTAGTGTGTTACTTTCAATAAAAGTGTGTGCTTTTTTTTTTATTGGTTGAAAGTTTTCAATTCAGATTAATTCATTAAATAGTCTAATTATGCAAAAAAAAAAAGAGACTATACCCCAGGTAAGAAATACATTTATCCTTAAAAAGCATTTCCCAGATATGAAACTGACAGTCTGCAAAAGGAAATATACTGATAACCTGAATCATGGCAAATATAAGTACAATACATATATTTAGAACTAGAACTATATTTGGCACTATATAAAAACATAAAGTGCCAAACCATAGCTGAGAGTGTCTTAAGTAATGAAAACATTCTTACCAAAAGACACCCATTCACATATAGCAGATAGCCAAACCAGTACTGAAACGGTTATCAGTAGAGGTAATGGAATATGAGAGTATATCGTCGATCTGAAAAGGAGGTAGGAGATGAATCTCTACGACCGATAACAGAGAACCCTTGAAATAGATCCCCCATGAGGAAAACCATTGCATTCAATAGGTGATACTCCCTTCACATCCCTCTGACATTCACTGTACTCTGAGAGGAATCGGGCTTCAAAATGCTGAGAAGCGCATATCAACGTAGAAATTTTAGCACAAACTTACTTCAATAGTTGGATTTGGAAGAAAAAAGGTACAGGGTTTTAGCACTCAAACCTACCTATGTAAGGTATTATATAAAATGTAACTTATTATATATTATATAAAATGCAGTTATAATAACTGCTATGTACACTCCTCCCCATACAAACCACCATTAGTGAGTTAAAATACTGTGTGTCACTCCCCTGTTTCCTGGCCGATATCAGGAAGCATCGGCTTCAGGTGACAGGAGTGACACAACAGCAAGATCAATTACTAAACAACAGACGCATTTCCGCCGTAAACCGGCCTTTCTCAATGTTGACTTTAGTGTAACTGATTAAAAAATGAGCAAGCCGAAGTGTCCCGGGCTCTTGCCTTATAAACCGGCCTCTAAATTTCCTAAGCCAATCACCTATCGCCTCACGTTACACACCCATGATTTCGTCATTCAGAATGGGCATGTACTTGATCGCTAGTGTTAACGCGATTGGCTAGTGGGAGCGGTAGTGTTACAGAGCCTCTTTATAGACACACACCTCTCGTTATGACAAAGCATTAACCTGTTAAGTTAGGAATTCTTTCAGAAAAGCAATAGAGAATGAATGTAAGGGGATTAGAACTATCGTAGAACATTCCATATAGGAGGAGGACTTTAACTAGTTACCAATCTTATATGTTGGCAAAAGATATAAGATATAAGCATACTTATGAGAGTAAATATAGCTATACATGGCATCAGAGTAGAAATATCCTGCCATTATTATTCCTTTACATATGTGATTTAACGTTAGTATATCCTTAGATCATTATACACTTATCACTAGGAGATCATTATAATTTCTTATTAGTATATCTATTAGATAGTGTGTAGGAGATTTAGGTATGCTCATTAAGACTTAGTATTTACGTGGTAGCATAAATCTATTAGATATATGTTATTTCCTAAATTTTAATAGTCTAAAATCTACATCATTAATATGATATATGATGAAAATATGCACAGATCTTATAGTATGTAGTCTGACTGAATGTCATTGTTTGGGGTACACCATGAGATTCTGGATGAACTATTCCCTTAAAGTGATATTGTTTCTTTGTACACCCCTATAAATACATAGGTAGTGCACATTGCAAAATTGTTCATCTTAGCTTATAGTTGACTTAAGAAAAATATTATTATTTTCTATAGTATCACCTAGATTACAAAACCCTTAATTTTGCTTTTTTATATGTATTTTATACACGTTATCAATTAAGAAACTTTGCATTGGTATATAGGTATTATCTAATAAATGGGTTATTTGTTTCTATAGGTTTTCCTACTGTTGAAAATACCAATAGGTACTCATAAGATCTTACTTATACTAAGGCAATAAGATGAATAAGGTATAATCTTTTAATCCATTATCCTCTTGTCCAGGATAAAAATTCTTTCTCAGGGTCTTGACTTTTATGTCAAGCTTACTGTGATACAGGACTTAATAGAGTTATCACAATTTGATGTTAATCAGTGCTATGATTATATTCCTTTATTTTTGAATAAAGTGTCAGTAAATCTTGCTATTATAAATAGGGAGTAATATCCTTTATTAAAATATCTGTAATCCTCATATAGTTGCTATCTTGATATTATACAGTATAGAATAATTGAAGTCTCAGTTAAGGAAATTGGTCATAAATACTCTAAGTAAGAGCTCAATAGTATAGAAATGGATATCATTAGTAAGGGAAAGTATAGCAAATTGTCTCTTTTGCTTATTCATAATTTGCAGATACACCCAATAGTTATTAAATTCGTTCAAACCATGGGGTATAACAGTATTTAGATTAAATATCCATTTAGTCTCCATCTTCAGGAGTCTTTGTTCTGTATCCCCACCTCTAATGCCTGGTCTCAGTCTTTCCAGTCCCCAGCATTTGAAGGTTTTGAGATTTCCCTTATGTGAGTGAAGAAAATGTTTTGCTACACTTGTTATCTTTTTACCTTTTTCCACATCTTTATAAGCTGTTCTAATATTGCTCATATGTTCTATCATACAGGTAACAAGACTCCTAGTTGTCATGCCAACATAATATAAATTACAGCTACAGGTGAGACAGAAAATTACATTAGTACTGTTACAATTGATAAAATCGTTTATGTACCAGGTGTTATTAAATCTATCTGTTATTGTTTGTTTTTTAATCATATGCGGGCAGACTACACAACTCCCACAGCCTATAGAGCCTTTATATAGATGGGCTTTATTAACATTTCTGTCAAAATGGCTTCTTGTTAGGCAGTCATTAAAGTTCTTTGCCCGTCTATATGTGAAGGATGGTACGTCTGGTATTATTGTCTTTAAATGTTCATCCGCCTGTAAAACATGCCAATGTTTATTGACTATTTTATTAATCTGATTACTGGATGTGGTATAGGTAGTTACATATCTCAAGGTTTCATCTGGTTTTTTACACTTTGGGGTGAATAGGTCTTTCCTTTCTCTGGTTAATGCTTTGTTATATGCTTTCGCCAGTGATTTTCTAGAGTACCCTCTTTTTAGGAGTCTGTTTCTTAGATCTTGTGCTGCTATTTTGAATGTTTCTAGGGCACTACAATTTCTTCTAAGTCGTAAGTATTCACCTACAGGTAATCCTCTAATTGTAGAGGGGTGATGGTAGCTGTCAGCTGATAAAATATTATTTGTCGCTGTAGGTTTTCTATAAGCGTCAGTTTCTAGCTTATTACCTATCTTACGAATAGAGAGATCTAAAAATTCTACTTGGTCATAACTAATTGTAGATGTCAAGTATAACCCTAGGGGGTTGTCATTCAGCACTTGAATGAATTCTAGCAGTAATTTATGAGGACCATTCCACACAAAGAAGATATCATCAATATACCTGGACATGTGTGCCGTGAATTTAGTTAGTGATTCATGGAACACAATAGTTTCTTCCCACCAGCCCAGGTATATATTCGCGTATGTCGGTGCACATGACGTGCCTATAGCTGTTCCGCATACTTGTAGGAAAAACTTATCGTTGTGAGTTAAAACGAATTTCAATAATTTAATTATAAATTATTTTAACTCTTCTGACATGCTTTGTTCTTTCACAAGGAAGTAGGAAACAGCTGTACACCCCAGTTGGTTTGTATACTGGTATATAGTGATTCTACATCACATGTGACTAGAATAGTTTCAGAATCAATATGTACTTCTTGTAATTTATTGAGGATATGCATTGTATCTCTTGTGTGTGATGGTAAAGACTCTACAATATGTCTGAGTCTTGCGTCCACTTATTTACTCGCCTTTTCTGTTATCGAGCCAATACCTGATACTATTGGTCTCCCAGGTCGTACAGAAAGATTTTTGTGTACCTTCGGTAGCAAGTAAAACGTGGCAACCCTCGGATCTTTAACTTGAAGGAATTCAAACTCCTTGAGGTCTATAACTTCATCTGATAAAGCATCTTTAATAAGCTTATAGTATTTACTCATAAATGTATCTGTGGGGTTACCTAATAGATTTCTATAGTTGGCTGTGTTGAACAATTGGTGTTTGGCTTCTTCTATGTACATATTGTTTGGCCAGATTACTATATTGACGCCTTTGTCACTTCTCTTTATCTGTACATCATTTAATTGTTTTAATTGTTGCAGCGCTTCTAACTCCTCTTTAGTAAGGTTATTATCTTTGTTAAATTTCCTTACTGGGGTACTTAGTATGTCATTACATACTAGGTTTAAAAAGGTTAGGGCATTAGCGGATGTACTATTAGGTGTTACAAAGTGAGATTTCTTTTTAAGTACTTTTCTCCAACTATCATCTTTATCTCACCGTTCTCATCTAACAGAGTTATAAGATCTTCAATAGTAGTCATGTCTGTCTTATTTAGAGAGAAATCCTCTGTGTTACTGAAATATTTTTTCAGCATAATTTTACGAGTAAATAGGTGTGTGTCTTTAATAGCTTTGAATTTATTCATGGAAGGAGTGGGTATGAAAGTTAGGCCCTTTTTGAGGACTGAAATTTGATTTGAAGAAAGTACTTCATCAGATAAGTTAATTATGTTTAGGTCATTAGAATAGGTAGATTCTATTTCTTCTTGTGTGCCTGCTTCTGATTGAAGCGCACTTGTCTCTTGGGTCTTGGTCTGCTTTCTTCGACCCCTTCTGATTCTTTTCCTAAAGGGACATAATTACTATTATTAACTCTATGGGGTTGGATCCTATTTATAGTCTTAGGTCTACTGTCGTTATCTGAATTATCAGCATCAGTACTATCTCCTTCTTTATTAGAGATGTCTGATTCAAGTCCTGCTGTCCTATTTTTCCCCCATGAGTAAATAGTTTGTTTGGAGTAATCACTAAGATCTCTATCTATTTTGTGTTCCTTTTTCTCTGAAATAAATCTAGCGAATTTTTCTACTTAGCCTTTAGTCTTATTATTGGATTTTTGAAAATCCTCATTAAGTTCAAATTCTTTCAGGTTATCGCTTAGTTTAGAGATTTCTTCATTGATTGCATTTAGTTTATCTAGTTCATGTTCTGTTAGATAACCTATTAATTTCAGAGAGCACTCCGTTAGAGCACCTTCCCACTTCAATTTAAATTCTGGTTTGAAATCACTGAATGAGGGGAATAGCTTCAAAACGTAGTCCTCTGGGAATTACTGTGTTATCTTTATAGAAATTATACATTCCAATGTTCCATTGTTATTTTAATTTGTTTCTTTCTGATCCTTTTTAGGTCTTTTAATGAATCAAACCATTCTGCAGAGCTATTGTTATCATTAGTACTTTTATTTTTCAAATCTTATGTTAAGTTAGTGATATCTTCAGTCCATTTGAGCATCTAACCCTAACCCTAACACCCCCTAACTTAAATATAATTTAAATAAAGCTAAATAAAAATTAATATTATTAGCTAAATAATTCCTATTTAAAACTAAATACTTACCTATAAAATAAACCCTAAGCTAGCTACAATATAACTAATAGTTACATTGTATCTAGCTTCTGGTTTATTTTTATTTTAAAGGCAAGTTTGTATTTATTTTAACTATTTAGTTACTAAATAGTTATTAACTATTTAATAACTACCTAGATACAATAAATACAAAAGTACATGTAAAATAAAACCTAACCTAAGTTACACTAACACCTAACACTACACTACAATTAAATAACTTACCTATATTAAAGGGACACTGTACCCACATTTTTTCTTTTGTAATTCAGATTGAGCATGAAATTGTAAGCAACTTTCTAATTTACTCCTATTATCAAATTTTCTTCATTCTCTTGGTATCTTTATTTGAAATGCAAGAATGTAAGTTTAGATGCTGGCCCATTTTTGGTGAATAACCTGGGTTGTCCTTGCTGATTGGTGGATAAATTCATCCACCAATAAAAAAAAAGTGCTGTCCAGAGTACTGAACCCAAAAAAAAGCTTAGATGCCTTTTTCAAATAAAGAGCAAGAGAACAAAGAAAAAAACATAATTTATGCTTACCTGATAAATTTATTTCTCTTGTAGTGGATCCAGGCCACGGATCATCCATTAGTTATGGGATATTCTCCTTCCCAACAGGAAGTTGCAAGAGGATCACCCACAGCAGAGCTGCTATATAGCTCCTCCCCTCACTGCCATATCCAGTCATTCGACCGAAACAAGACGGGAAAGGAGAAACCATAGGGTGCAGTGGTGACTGTAGTTTAATTAAAATTTAGACCTGCCTTAAAAGGACAGGGCGGGCCGTGGACTGGATACACTACAAGAGAAATAAATTTATCAGGTAAGCATAAATTATGTTTTCTCTTGTTAAGTGTATCCAGTCCACGGATCATCCATTACTTATGGGATACCAATACCAAAGCTAAAGTACACGGATGATGGGAGGGACAAGGCAGGATTAAACGGAAGGAACCACTGCCTGAAGAACCTTTCTCCCAAAAACAGCCTCCGAAGAAGCAAAAGTATCAAATTTGTAAGTTTAAGCTCCACGGGGGAGCAACAGTTTTAAACACAGGCTTAATTCTAACCAAAGCCTGACAAAAAGCCTGGACGTCTGGAACCTCTGCCAGACGCTTGTGCAAAAGAATAGACAGAGCAGAAATCTGTCCTTTTAAAGAACTAGCTGATAATCCTATGTCCAAACCCTCTTGGAGAAAGGACAATATCCTAGGAATCCTAACCTTACTCCATGAGTAATTCTTGGATTCACACCAATAAAGATATTTACGCCATATCTTATGGTAGATTTTCCTGGTGACAGGCTTTCGTGCCTGTATTAAGGTATCAATGACTGACTCGGAGAAGCCACGCCTTGATAGGATCAAGCGTTCAATCTCCATGCAGTCAGTCTCAGAGAAATTAGATTTGGATGATTGAAAGGACCTTGTATTAGAAGGTCCTGCCTCAGAGGCAGAGTCCATGGTGGAAAGGATGACATGTCCACTAGGTCTGCATACCAGGTCCTGCGTGGCCACGCAGGCGCTATCAGAATCACCGATGCTCTCTCCTGCTTGATTTTGGCAATCAGTCGAGGGAGCAGAGGAAACGGTGGAAACACATAAGCCAGGTTGAAGAACCAAAGAGCTGCTAGAGCATCTATCAGCGTCGCTCCCGTGTCCCTGGACCTGGATCCGTAACAAGGAAGCTTGGCGTTCTGGCGAGACGCCATGAGATCCAGTTCTGGTTTGCCCCAACGATGGATCAGTTGAGCAAACACCTCCGGATGGAGTTCCCACTCCCCCGGATGAAAAGTCTGATGACTTAGAAAATCCGCCTCCCAGTTCTCTACGCCTGGGATGTGGATCGCTGACAGATGGCAAGAGTGAGACTCTGCCCAGCGAATTATCTTTGAGACTTCTAACATCGCTAGGGAACTCCTGGTTCCCCCTTGATGGTTGATGTAAGCCACAGTCGTGATGTCCGACTGAAATCTGATGAACCTCAGGGTTGCTAACTGAGGCCAAGCTAGAAGAGCATTGAATATTGCTCTTAACTCCAGAATATTTATTGGGAGGAGTTTCTCCTCCTGAGTCCACGATCCCTGAGCCTTCAGGGAGTTCCAGACTGCACCCCAACCTAGAAGGCTGGCATCTGTTGTTACAATCGTCCAATCTGGCCTGCGAAAGGTCATACCCATGGACAGATGAACCCGAGATAGCCACCAGAGAAGAGAATCTCTGGTCTTTTGATCCAGATTTAGTAGAGGGGACAAATCTGAGTAATCCCCATTCCACTAACTTAGCATGCATAATTGCAGCGGTCTGAGATGCAGGCGCGCAAATGGCACTATGTCCATTGCCGCTACCATTAAGCCGATTACTTCCATGCACTGAGCCACTGACGGACGTGGAATGGAATGAAGGACACGGCAAGCATTTAGAAGTTTTGATAACCTGGACTCTGTCAGGTAAATTTTCATCTCTACAGAATCTATAAGAGTCCCTAGGAAGGTGACTCTTGTGAGTGGGGATAGAGAACTCTTTTCCACGTTCACTTTCCACCCATGCGACCTCAGAAATGCCAGAACTATTTCTGTATGAGACTTGGCAATTTGAAAGCTTGACGCCTGTATCAGGATGTCGTCTAGATACGGAGCCACCGCTATGCCTCGCTGTCTTAGAACCGCCAGAAGTGAGCCCAGAACCTTTGTAAAGATTCTCGGGGCTGTGGCCAACCCGAAGGGAAGAGCTACAAATTGGTAATGCCTGTCTAGAAAGGCAAACCTTAGGAACCGATGATGATCTTTGTGAATCGGTATGTGAAGGTAGGCATCCTTTAAGTCCACTGTGGTCATGTACTGACCCTCTTGGATCATGGGTAGGATGGTCCGAATAGTTTCCATTTTGAATGATGGAACTCTGAGGAATTTGTTTAAGATCTTTAGATCCAAGATTGGTCTGAAGCTTCCCTCTTTCTTGGGAACCACAAACAGATTTGAATAAAACCCCTGTCCCTGTTCCGTCCACGGAACTGGATGGATCACTCCCATTACTAGGAGGTCTTGCACACAGCTTAGGAATGCCTCTTTCTTTATCTGGTTTGCTGATAACCTTGAAAGATGAAATCTCCCTTGTGGAGGAGAAGCTTTGAAGTCCAGAAGATATCCCTGAGATATGATCTCCAACGCCCAGGGATCCTGAACATCTTTTGCCCATGCCTGGGCGAAGAGAGAAAGTCTGCCCCCCACTAGATCCGTTTCCGGATAGGGGGCCGTTCCTTCATGCTGTCTTGGGGGCAGCAGCAGGTTTTCTGGCCTGCTTGCCCTTGTTCCAGGACTGGTTAGGTTTCCAGGCATGTCTGGAATGAGCAACAGTTCCCTCTTGTTTTGAAGCGGAGGAAGTTGATGCTGCTCCTGCCTTGAAATTTCGAAAGGCACGAAAATTAGACTGTTTGGCCTTTGATTTGGCCCTGTCCTGAGGAAGGCTATGACCCTTGCCTCCAGTAATGTCAGCAATAATTTCCTTCAAGCCAGGCCCGAATAAGGTCTGCCCCTTGAAAGGAATGTTGAGTAACTTAGACTTTGAAGTCACGTCAGCTGACCAGGATTTAAGCCATAGCGAATTTTGAAAAGGTGTGAAGCGAAGACCAAGTCGCAGCCTTGCAAATCTGTTCAACAGAGGCATCATTTTTAAAGGCCCAGGTGGAAGCCACAGCTCTAGTAGAATGAGCTGTAATCCTTTCAGGGGGCTGCTGTCCAGCAGTCCATAGGCTAAGCGAATTATGCTCCGAAGCCAAAAGGAAAGAGAGGTTGCCGAAGCTTTTTGACCTCTCCTCTGTCCAGAGTAAACGACAAACAGGGAAGATGTTTGGCGAAAATCTTTAGTAGCTTGTAAGTAAAACTTCAAGGCACGGACTACGTCCAGATTATGTAAGAGACGTTCCTTCTTCGAAGAAGGATTAGGACACAATGATGGAACAACAATCTCTTGATTGATATTCTTGTTAGAAACCACCTTAGGTAAAAACCCAGGTTTGGTACGCAGAACTACCTTATCTGCATGAAAAATCAGATAAGGAGAATCACATTGTAAGGCAGATAGCTCAGAGACTCTTCGAGCCGAGGAAATAGCCATCAAAAACAGAACTTTCCAAGATAAAAGTTTAATATCAATGGAATGAAGGGGTTCAAACGGAACTCCTTGAAGAACTTTAAGAACCAGAATAATAAATGACAAAAACGTTTTTTAAACACAGTCACAACAACTGCCACAGTCTACTGTGATTGTTACCCTCCTCAAACACGACTTTGAAGCCTTTTGAGCCCTTCAGAGATGTCCTGCATCATGCAGAGGGAAGCTGAATGTCTCTGTCAGTATTTTTAGCTGCACAGAAAAGCACTAAAAAAGGCCCCTCCCACTCATATTACAACAGTGGAAAGCCTCCAGGAACTGTTTCTAGGCAAAATTCAAGCCAGCCATGTGGAAAAAAACTAGGCCCCAATAAGTTTTATCACCAAACATATATAAAAAACGATTAAACATGCCAGCAAACGTTTTAAAATACACTTTTATAAGAGTATGTATCTCTATTAATAAGCCTGATACCAGTCGCTATCACTGCATTTAAGGCTTTACTTACATTAATTCGGTATCAGCAGCATTTTCTAGCAAATTCCATCCCTAGAAAAATATTTTAACTGCACATACCTTATTGCAGGAAAACCTGCCCCCTATTCCCCCTCTGAAGTTACCTCACTCCTCAGAATATGTGAGAACAGCAAAGGATCTTAGTTACTTCTGCTAAGATCATAGAAAACGCAGGCAGATTCTTCTTCCAAATACTGCCTGAGATAAACAGTACACTCCGGTAACATTTAAAAATAACAAACTTTTGATTGAAGAAATAAACTAAGTCTAAAACACCACAGTCCTCTTACGACCTCCATCTTAGTTGAGAGTTGCAAGAGAATGACTGGATATGGCAGTGAGGGGAGGAGCTATATAGCAGCTCTGCTGTGGGTGATCCTCTTGCAACTTCCTGTTGGGAAGGAGAATATCCCATAAGTAATGGATGATCCGTGGACTAGATACACTTAACAAGAGAAATGATAATAGGAGTAAATTAGAAAGTTGCTTAAATTGCATGCTCTTTCTGAATTACAAAAGAAACATTTTGGGTTCAGTGTCCCTTTAAAGAGATATAAAACCAAAAATGGTTTCTTTCATGATTCAGATAGAGCAGGCAATTTTAAACAAATTTCTTATTTACTTCTATTATCAATTGTTCTTCGTACCCTTGTTATCCTTATTTGATAAAGCTGGAATGTAAGCTTAGGATCTAAATGTATCCACCAATCAGCAAGCACTACCCAGAGTGCTGAACCAAAAATCGGCCAGCTCTTAAAGGGACAATGAACCCAATTTTTTTCTTTCACGGTTCAGATAGAGCTTGCAATTTTAATCAACTTTCGAATTTACTCCTATTATCAATTTTTCTTTGTTCTCTTGCTATCTTTATTTTAAAAATAGAAATTTAAATATTAGCAGCCAGCCCATTTTAGGTTCAGCACCATGGATAGCGCTTGCTTATTGGAGGCTTACATTTTCCCACCAATAAGCAAGCATAACCCAGGTTCTCAACCAAAAATTGGCCGGCTCCTATGCATCACATTCCTGCTTTTTAAATAAAGATAGCAAGAGAACAAAGACAAATTGATAATAGGAGTAAATTAGAAAGTTGCTTAAAATTGCATGCTCTGTCTGAATCATGAAAGAAAAAAATTGGGTTTAGTGTCCCTTTAAATACAATTAAATAAATTACATACAATTAGCTAAAGTACAAAAAAAGCAAACACTAAATTACAGAAAATAATAAACAAATTACAAGATATTTAAACTAATTACACCTAATCTAATAGCCCTATCAAAATACCCCCCCCCAAAAAAAAACAAAAAAAACCTAACCTAAACTAAACTATCAATAGCCCTTAAAAGGGCCTTTTGCAGGGCATTGCCCCAAAGTAATCAGCTCTTTTACCTGTTAAAAAAAATACAAACAACCCCCCAACAGTAAAACCCCCCACCCACACAACTATCCCCCCAAATAAAATACTAACTAAAAAAACCTAAGCTCCCCATTGCCCTGAAAAGGGCATTTGGATGGGCATTGCCCTTAAAAGGGCAGTAAGCTCTATTGCAGGCCCAAACCCTAACCTAAAAATAAAATCCACCCAATACACCCTTAAAAAAACCTAACACTAACCCCCTGAAGATCGACTTACAGTTCTGAAGACCGGACATCCATCCTCAAGGAAGCGGCAGAAGTCTTCATCCAACCGGGCCGAAGTCCTCAACGAAGCCGGGAGAAGTCTTCATCCAAGCCGGGCGAAGTGGTCCTCCAGACGGGCAGAAGTCTTCATCCAGACAGCATCTTCTTTCTTCATCCATCCGAGATGGAGCGGGTCCATCTTCAAGACATCTGGCGCGGAGCATCCTCTTCATCAGGAGTCTTCTTACTGAATGACGGTACCTTTCCAATCAGCCAATAGGATTGAGCTCGCATTCTATTGGCTGATTGGAACAGCCAATAGAATGCAAGCTCAATCCTATTGGCTTATTGGGTATTTTTCTACCTTAATTCCGATTGGCTGATAGAATTCTATTAGCCAATCAGAATCTAAGGGATGCCATCTTGGATGACGTCACTTAAAGGTACCGTCATTCAGTAAGAAGACTCCGGATGAAGAGGATGCTCCGCAACGGATGTCTTGAAGATGGCCACGCTCCGCGTCGGATGGATGAAGATAGAAGATGCCATCTGGATGAAGACTTCTGCCCGTCTGGAGGACCACTTCGCCCGGCTTGGATGAAGACTTCTACCGGCTTCCTTGAGGACTTCGGCCCGGTTGGATGAAGACTTCTGCCACTTCCTTGAGGATGGATGTCCGGTCTTCAGAACTGTAAGTCGATCTTCAGGGGGTTAGTGTTAGGTTTTTTTAAAGGTGTATTGGGTGGGTTTATTTTTTAGGTTAGGGATTTGGGCTGCAATAGAGCTAAATGCCCTTTTAAGGGCAATGCCCATCTAAACGCCCTTTTCAGGGCAATGGGGAACTTAGGTTTTTTTAGTTAGTATTTTATTTGGGGGGTTGGTTGTGTGGGTGGTGGGTTTTACTGTTGGGGGGTTGTTTGCATTTTTTTACAAGTAAAAGAGCTGATTGCTTTGGGGCAATGCCACGCAAAATGCACTTATTTAATTGTTTTTAATTTAGTTAATTTATTTAATTGTAGTGTAGTGTTAGGTCCTAGTGTAACTTAGGTTAGGTTTTATTTTACAGGTACTTTTGTATTTATTTTAGCTAATGTAGTTATACAAACTTGCCTGTAAAATAAAAATAAACCCTGATAGCTACAATGTAACTATTAGTTATATTGTAGTTAGCTTAGGGTTTATTTTACAGGTATTTCGTTTTAAATAGGAATTATTTAGGTAATAATAATAATATTTATTTAGATTAATTGTATTTCTATAAGTTAGGGGGTGTTAGGGTAAGGGCGGTTTAGGAGTTAATGTTTATTATAGTAGCGGCAACGCTGGGGGCGGCAGATTAGGGGTTAATAAATGTAGGAAGGTGGTGGCGACATTGGGGGAGGGAGATTAGGGATTAATAAATACAATGTAGGTGTCGGCGATGTTGGGGGCAGCAGATTAGGGGTTAATAAGTATAATATAGGTGGCGGCGGTGTCCGAAGCAGTAGATTAGGGGTTAATAAGAATAATGTAGGTGGCGGCTATGTTAGGGAAAGCAGATTAGGGGTTAATATTATTTAACTAGTGTTTGCGAGGTGGGAGTGCGGCGGTTTAGGGGTTAATATGTTTATTCTAGTGGCAGCGATGTCCAGAGCGGCAGATCAGGGGTTAAAAATGTTATTATAGTGTTTGCGATGCGGGAGGGCCTCGGTTTAGGGGTTAATAGGTAGTTTAAGAGTGTTAGTGTACTTTTTAGCACTTTAGTTATGAGTTTTATGCTACGGTGTTGTACCATAAAACTCTTAACTGCTGACTTTAAAATACGTTAGGGATCTTGGAGGTAGAGGGTGTACCGCTCACTTTTTGGCCTTCCAGAACAGACTCGTAATACCTGCGCTATGGAAGTCCCGTAGAAAAAAGACTTTACAAAGTTTACGTAAGTCGTTTTGCGGTAAGGCCAAAGAAGTGTGCGGTGCCACTAAACCTGCAAGACTCGTAATAGCAGCGGTAGTGAAAAAGCAGCGTTTGGACTTGTTAATGCTGCCTTTTCAGCCTAATGCACAACTCGTAATCTAGCCGAAAGTTTGTAAAACTGAATTGTGGGTGTGGTGAGGGGTGTATTTATAGGCATTTTGAGGTTTGGGAAACTTTGCTCCTCCTGGTAGGATTGTATATCCCATACATCACTAGCTCATGGACTCTTGCCAATTACATGAAAGAAAAAATAAATATTTGAAAATAATTTGAAAAAAAAAAGAAGACATTTTCAGTATCGGTTTTGGTTTTAGGCCAAGTGCATCCCGGATTTTCGGGTTTGGTTTCGGTCCAGAATTTCAATTTCGGTGCATCACTAATATAAACTGAGATACCTCTTTTCCCCCATGTGGGAAAAACTGACAACTAACCTGCAAAGCAGTTCAAGAACTAACCCCTTGTAATACTGTTACATATTACTCTACTCCCCATATATTGTATCGACTATTTTTTCACAGACTCCAAGGGCATATCCTATATTACACGTAGTGATATTAGACCCATTACATGGTCAGACCATGCCCTGTTAACTTGTAAACTTATGTGGCCAGACACACCAGACACCCCATTTCTATGGCGACTTGACAACACATTACTGGACAACCCAGCAATCAGATCAGACTTGACATCCTCACTGACTAAATTCTATACCATAAACATGACAAATGACCTGCCATTGCCAACTATATGGGAAGCACACAAGTGCATGATCCGGGGACAACTTATTAAGCACAAAGCTAAATTACAGAAACAGAAATGGGAAAAATATAACTCAATACTACAAAACATTTTGACATAAGAAGAAAAACATAAGAAAAACCCATCTGACCCCAATCTCGAATCCACACTTAATCATACTAGATGGGAATGTAAGCAGCTGCTACATGAAGATAATCAAAGCACAGCGCTACATCTGAAACAGAAGTTCTACGAGGGAGGGGACAAAGCCAGGAGACTGCTAGCCAAAACCATTAAGTGAAAACAACTGAAAACATGTATATTTACCATCAAAGACAGCGGGAGGGGGGGGGGAACCTACCATGAAAGTCTTAACATAGCAAGGGTCTTCTGCACCTACTACAATAAAGTATACTATATCAAAACAATAGCAACCACCCGGTTTCCTGAGAAGGCCTCCACATCCCTAGGGGCACAGGAATACCTGACACATACACAATGACCTTCTCTAACACAAGAAGCCATTGATTACCTTGAGTCCTCCTTAACCCTGGAAGAGTTGCAAATCTCATTTAAAGACCTACCAAGTGGAAAAAGCCCAGGTCCGGACGGACTAGGAGCCAAATACTATAAAGCTTTCCTGCCTATATTATTGCCCCAAAGTCCACAAACGGCAGCACCATAAAGCAGGTTAAAAAAGGTTTATTTCATCACACCTGGGTCAAACAAAGTGATGTTTCGGGCATCAAGCCCTTAATCATCATGTATGATTAAGGTCTTGATGCCCAAAACGTCACTTTGTTTGACCCAGGTGTGATGAAATAAACCTCTTTTAACCTGCTTTATGGTGCTGCCGTTTGTGGACTTTGCTTGATAAGGGTATACAGCACCCTTGTGTTGGCGTGCATTTGACAGTAGTGCTGTGCAATTTGAGTGAGTATATTATTGCCCCAATTACAAAATCTATTCAATGATCTACCTAATTCAAGTATGCTACCACATAGTTACCGATCTTAGTGAAAACACTAGCCAACAGGGTGAATAGGTACCTGCCCTTGCTTATCTCCACAGATCAGGTGGGATTCATATGAGGTAGGGAAGCCCGGGATAACACCCTCAAAGTACTCCAGCTTATAGCTTTTTCCAAAACTCATACCCTACCACTAGTGATGTCGCGAATAGTTCGCCGGGGAATAGTTCCCGGCAAATATAGCATGTTCGCGTTCGCCGGGGCGGGCGAACATATGCAATGTTCGATCCGCCCCCTATTCGTCATCATTAAGTAAACTTTGACCCTGTATCTCACAGTCTGCAGACACAATCCAGCCAATAAGCAGCAGACCCTCCCTCCCAGACCCTCCCAGCCATTTTAGATTAATTCGGAAGCTGCATTGTTAGTGAGAGAAGGGACAGTGTAGCTGCTGGTGATTTAATAGGGAAATTGATAGCTAGGCTAGTGTATTCAGTGTCCACTACAGTCCTGAAGGACTCATATGATCTCTGCTGTAAGGACAGCACCCCAAAAAGCCCTTTTTAGGGCTAGAACATAATTTTTTTTTTCCCCTGTGTAATCTAATTGCAGTTGCCTGCCTGCCAAGCCATTTGCCCAGTGCCACCACTCATATCTGGTGTAACAGTAGTGTAAATTTAAAAAAAAACTTTTTTGACTGTGAAACATCAGTCTGCTAGTGTAATCTAATTGCAGTTGCCTGCCTGCCAGCGTGTGTGCCAGGCCCACTTGCCCAGGGCCACCACTCATATCTGGTGTAACAGTAGTGTAAATTTAAAAAAAAAAACTTTTTTGACTGTGAAACATCAGTCTGCTAGTGTAATCTAATTGCAGTTGCCTGTCTGCCAGCTTGTGTGTCAGGCCCACTTGCCCAGTGCCACCACTCATATCTGGTGTAACAGTAGTGTAAATTTAAAAAAAAAAAAAACTTTTTTGACTGTGAAACATCAGTCTGCTAGTGTAATCTAATTGCAGTTGCCTGCTTGCCAGCTTGTGTGTCAGGCCCACTTGCCCAGTGCCACCACTCATATCTGGTGTAACAGTAGTGTAAATTTAAAAAAAAAAAATCTTTTTTGAATGTAAAACATCAGTCTGCTTGTGTAAGCTAATTGCAGTTGCCTGCCTGCCAGCGTGTGTGCCAGGCCCACTTGCCCAGTGCCACCACTCATATCTGGTGTAACAGTAGTGTAAATTTAAAAAAAAAAACTTTTTTGACTGTTAAACATCAGTCTGCTTGTGTAATCTAATTGCAGTTGCCTGCCTGCCAGCGTGTGTGCCAGGCCCACTTGCCCAGTGCCACCACTCATATCTGGTGTAACAGTAGTGTAAATTTAAAAAAAAAAAAACTTTTTTGACTGTGAAACATCAGTCTGCCAGTGTAATCTAATTGCAGTTGCCTGCCTGCCAGCATGTGTGCCAGGCTCATAGCGTATACTGTGCCCACTTCCACTTGCCCAGTACCACCACTCATATCTGGTGTAACAGTAGTGTAAATTTAAAAATAAAAAACTTTTTGGACTGTGAAACATCAGTCTGCTTTTTTTGTGTCAGGCTCACAGCGTATACTGTGCCCACTTGCCCAGTGCCACCACTCATATCTTGTTTAATAGTAGTGTAAGCGTACATTTAAAAACAAAAAAAACTTTTTGGACTGTGAAACATCAGTCTGCTTTTTTGTTTCAGGCTCACAGCTTATACTGGGCCCACTTGCCCAGTGCCACCACTCATATCTTGTTTAATAGTAGTGTAAGTGTACATTTAAAAAAATTAAAACTTTTTGGACTGTGAAACATAAGTCTGCTTTTTTGTGTCAGGCTCACAGCGTGTACTGTGCCCACTTGCCCAGTGGCACCACTCATATCTTGTTTAATAGAAGTGTAAGTGTACATTTAAAAAAATAAAAACTTTTTGGACTGTGAAACATCAGTCTGCTTTTTTGTGTCAGGCTCACAGCGTATACTGTGCCCACTTGCCCAGTGCTACCACTCATATCTTGTTTAATAGTAGTGTAAGTGTACATTTAAAAAAATAAAAACTTTTTGGACTGTGAAACATTAGTCTGCTTTTTTGTTTCAGGCTCACAGCTTATACTGGGCCCACTTGCCCAGTACCACCACTCATATCTTGTTTAATAGTAGTGTAAGTGTACATTTAAAAAAATAAAAACTTTTTGGACTGTGAAATATCAGTCTGCTTTTTTGTGTCAGGCTCACAGCGTATACTGGGCCCACTTGCCCAGTGCCACCACTCATATCTTGTTTAATAGTAGTGTAAGCGTACATTTAAAAAAAATAAAAAAATTTGGACTGTGAAACATCAGTCTGCTTTTTTGTGTCAGGCTCACAGCGTATACTGTGCACACTTGCCCAGTGCCACCACTCATATCTTGTTTAATAGTAGTGTAAGTGTACATTTAAAAAAATAAAAACTTTTTGGACTGTGAAACATTAGTCTGCTTTTTTTGTGTCAGGCTCACAGCGTATACTGTGCCCACTTGCCCAGTGCCACCACTCATATCTTGTTTAATAGTAGTGTAAGTGTACATTTAAAAAAATAAAAACTTTTTAGACTGTGAAACATTAGTCTGCTTTTTTGTGTCAGGCTCACAGCTTATACTGGGCCCACTTGTCCAGTGCCATCACTAATATCTTGTTTAATAGTAGTGTAAGTGTACATTTAAAAAAATAAAAACTTTTTGGACTGTGAAACATCAGTCTGCTTTTTTTGTGTCAGGCTCACAGCGTATACTGTGTCCACTTGCCCAGTGCCACCACTCATATCTTGTTTAATAGTAGTGTAAGTGTACATTTAAAAGAATAAAAACTTTTTGGACTGTGAAACATCAGTCTGCTTTTTTGTGTCAGGCTCACAGCGTATACTGTGCCCACTTGCCCAGTACCACCACTCATATCTTGTTTAATAGTAGTGTAAGTGTACATTTAAAAACAAAAAAAAACTTTTGGAACTGTGAAACATCAGTCTGCTTTTTTGTTTCAGGCTCACAGCTTATACTGGGCCCACTTGCCCACTGCCACCAATCATATCTTGTTTAATAGTAGTGTAAGTGTACATTTAAAAAAAAAATGACAGGCAGAGGCAGGCCACCCCGCAGGTGCCGTCGCGGTCGTGGTGCTGTGATTCCCTTTGGCCCTAGAATAATGCCCAGTGTTCAGAGGCCATGTCCCATGAACTTGAAAAGTTCTGAAGAAATAGTTGACTTTTTAACACAGGACACCCAATCTTCTATAGCTTCCGCTCCGAACCTTGATGCACCATCCTCCTCCAGCTTATCTTCGGGCACCTTTCAAGTTACCACTCGCCCGCCTGCCGCCACCACCAACACTAGCACCACAGCCGCTTCACTTGATCTGTCAGAGGAGTTTTTTACACATCAGTTGGAAGAAATGAGTGATGTGCAACCATCATTGACAGAGGATGTAGATAACAGTGATATGTCTCAGTAAGGCAGCATTACAGACATGGACGTACGGTGTGATGATGATGATGTTGTACCCGCTGCTACTTCCTTTGTTGATTATTCAGATACGAGTGAAGCGGTTGATGATGACGATGCGTCCGTGGATGTCACATGGGTGCCCGCTAGAAAAGAAGAAGAACAGGGGGAAAGTTCCGATGGGGAGACAGAGAAGAGGAGGAGGAGATGAGTTGGAAGCAGGGGGAGGTTGTCGCAAGGAGCTAGTGGCACAGTCAGACAGCATGCATCGGCACCCGGGGTCAGCCAGACAGCACGCCAATCAACGCATGCTGTTGCCACCACCAGAATGCCGTCATCGCAGAGCTCAGCAGTGTGGAAATTTTTTTGTGTGTCTGAATCTGACAACAGCGATGCCATTTGCAACCTGTGCAGAAAGAGTCGTGGGAAGTCCAACACCCACCTAGGTACAACTGCTTTGTGAAGGCACATGATCGCACATCACAAACGCCTATGGGATCAACACATGAGTAGAAGCAGCACACAAACTCAAATCCGCCATCCTCCTCCTGGTCCAGCATCTTCAGCCACGTCAACCACTGCTGTCCTCCTTGCCACCTCTCAACCATCCACCACTCCGTCTCTCTTCCGGAGCAGTTCCTGCTCATCTGCCCACAGTCAGGTGTCTGTCAAGGACATGTTTGAGCGTAAGAAGCCAATGTCACAAAGTCACCCCCTTGCCCGGCGTCTGACAGCTGGCTTGTCTGAACTCTTAGTCCGCCAGCTTTTACCATACAAGCTGGTGGAGTCTGAGGCGTTCAAAAAATTTGTAGCTATTGGGACACCACAGTGGAAGGTACCCGGCCGAAATTTCTTTGCACAAAAGGCAATCCCCAACCTGTACTCGATTGTGCGAAAGGAAGTAATGGCATGTCTGGCACACAGTGTTGGGGCAAGGGTCCATATGACCACTGATAGCTGGTCTGCAAAGCATGGTCAGGGCAGGTATATAACCTACACTGCGCATTGGGTAAACATGCTGACGGCTGCCAAGCATGGAATGCGTGGCTCTGCGGAGGAGGAGTTGGTGACACCGCCGCGACTTGCAGGCAGGCCTGCTGCCACCTCCTCTACTCCTCCTACTCCATCCTCTTCCATAACCTCCTTGGCTGAGTCCTCTTCTGCTGCTGCGCCTTGCTCCACATCAACAGCACCCCCCAGCTCCGCAGGTACTATTCCACATCCCGGATACGGCAGTGTCACGCCGTCTTGGGGTTGACTTGCCTGAAAGCAGAGAGTCACACCGGACCAGCACTCCTGTCCGCCCAGAACGCACAGGTGGATCAGTGGCTGACTCTGCACCAACTGGAGATCGGCAAAGTGGGTTCTGACAACGGAAGTAATTTGGTGGCGGCATTGAAATTGGGTAAGTTGACACATGTGCCGTGCATGGCACATGTGTGTAATCTGATCGTACAACGCTTTGTGCATAAGTACCTAGGTTTACAGTAAGTCCTGAAGCAGGCAAGGAAGGTGTGTGGCCATTTGAGACGTTCCTACACGGCCATGGCGCACTTTTCCGATATCCAGCGGCAAAACAACATGCCAGTGAGGCGCTTGATTTGCAAAAGCCCGACACGTTGGAATTCAACACTCCTAATGTTCGACCGCCTGCTCCAACAAGAAAAACAAAATTTATGCTTACCTGATAAATTCCTTTCTCCTGTAGTGTGGTCATTCCACGGGTCATCATTACTTCTGGGATATTAACTCCTCCCCAACAGGAAGTGCAAGAGGATTCACCCAGCAGAGCTGCTATATAGCTCCTCCCCTCTACGTCACCTCCAGTCATTCGACCAAGGACCAACGAGAAAGGAGAAGCCAAAGGGTGTAGTGGTGACTGGAGTATAATTCAATTTTTTTTTACCTGCCATAAAAAACAGGGCGGGCCGTGGACTGACCACACTACAGGAGAAAGGAATTTATCAGGTAAGCATAAATTTTGTTTTCTCCTGTTAAGTGTGGTCAGTCCACGGGTCATCATTACTTCTGGGATACCAATACCAAAGCTAAAGTACACAGATGACGGGAGGGACAGGCAGGCTCTTTATACGGAAGGAACCACTGCCTGAAGAACCTTTCTCCCAAAAACAGCCTCCGAAGAAGCAAAAGTATCAAATTTGTAAAATTTGGAAAAAGTATGAAGAGAAGACCAAGTTGCAGCCTTGCAAATCTGTTCAACAGAAGCCTCATTCTTAAAGGCCCAAGTGGAAGCCACAGCTCTAGTAGAATGTGCTGTAATTCTTTCAGGAGGCTGCTGTCCAGCAGTCTCATAGGCTAACCGAATTATGCTACGAAGCCAAAAAGAGAGAGAGGTAGCCGAAGCTTTTTGACCTCTCCTCTGACCAGAATAAACGACAAACAGGGAAGACGTTTGTCGACAATCCTTAGTTGCCTGTAGATAAAATTTCAGGGCACGGACTACATCTAGATTGTGTAGCAGACGTTCCTTCTTCGAAGAAGGATTAGGACACAAAGATGGAACCACAATCTCTTGATTGAAATTCCTGTTAGTGACCACCTTAGGTAGGAACCCAGGTTTAGTACGCAGAACTACCTTGTCTGAATGAAAAATCAGATAAGGAGAATCACAATGTAAAGCGGATAACTCAGAGACTCTTCGAGCCGAGGAAATCGCCATTAAAAATAGAACTTTCCAAGATAACAGCTTGATATCAATGGAATGAAGGGGTTCAAACGGAACACCCTGTAAAACATTAAGAACTAAGTTCAAACTCCATGGTGGAGCAACAGTTTTAAACACAGGCTTGATCCTAGCTAAAGCCTGACAAAAAGCTTGAACGTCCGGAACTTCTGACAGACGTTTGTGTAAAAGAATGGACAGAGCTGAAATCTGTCCCTTTAAGGAACTAGCGGATAAACCCTTTTCTAAACCTTCTTGTAGAAAAGACAATATCCTCGGAATCCTAACCTTACTCCATGAGTAACTCTTGGATTCGCACCAATATAAGTATTTGCGCCATATCTTATGGTAAATCTTTCTGGTAACAGGCTTCCTAGCCTGTATTAAGGTATCAATAACTGACTCAGAAAAAACACGTTTTGATAAAATCAAGCGTTCAATTTCCAAGCAGTCAGCTTCAGAGAAATTAGATTTTGATGTTTGAAGGGACCCTGGATCAGAAGGTCCTGTTTCAGAGGTAGAGACCAAGGTGGACAGGATGACATGTCCACTAGATCTGCATACCAAGTCCTGCGTGGCCATGCAGGCGCTATTAGAATCACTGATGCTCTCTCCTGTTTGATTCTGGCAATCAATCGAGGAAGCATCGGGAAGGGTGGAAACACATAAGCCATCCCGAAGGTCCAAGGTGCTGTCAAAGCATCTATCAGAACCGCTCCCGGATCCCTGGATCTGGACCCGTAACGAGGAAGCTTGGCATTCTGTCGAGACGCCATGAGATCTATCTCTGGTTTGCCCCAACGTCGAAGTATTTGGGCAAAGACCTCCGGATGAAGTTCCCACTCCCCCGGATGAAAAGTCTGACGACTTAAGAAATCCGCCTCCCAGTTCTCCACTCCCAGGATGTGGATTGCTGACAGGTGGCAAGAGTGAGACTCTGCCCAGCGAATTATCTTTGATACTTCCATCATTGCTAGGGAGCTTCTTGTCCCTCCCTGATGGTTGATGTAAGCTACAGTCGTGATGTTGTCCGACTGAAACCTGATGAACCCCCGAGTTGTTAACTGGGGCCAAGCCAGAAGGGCATTGAGAACTGCTCTCAATTCCAGAATGTTTATTGGTAGGAGACTCTCCTCCTGATTCCATTGTCCCTGAGCCTTCAGAGAATTCCAGACAGCGCCCCAACCTAGTAGGCTGGTGTCTGTTGTTACAATTGTCCAGTCCGGCCTGCTGAATGGCATCCCCCTGGACAGATGTGGCCGAGAAAGCCACCATAGAAGAGAATTTCTGGTCTCTTGATCCAGATTCAGAGTAGGGGACAAGTCTGAGTAATCCCCATTCCACTGACTTAGCATGCACAATTGCAGCGGTCTGAGATGTAGGCGTGCAAAGGGTACTATGTCCATTGCCGCTACCATTAAGCCGATCACCTCCATGCATTGAGCTACTGACGGGTGTTGAATGGAATGAAGGACACGGCATGCATTTTGAAGCTTTGTTAACCTGTCTTCTGTCAGGTAAATCTTCATTTCTACAGAATCTATAAGAGTCCCCAAGAAGGGAACTCTTGTGAGTGGAAAGAGAGAACTCTTCTTTTCGTTCACCTTCCATCCATGCGACCTTAGAAATGCCAGTACTAACTCTGTATGAGACTTGGCAGTTTGAAAGCTTGAAGTTTGTATCAGAATGTCATCTAGGTACGGAGCTACCGAAATTCCTCGCGGTCTTAGTACCGCCAGAAGAGCACCCAGAACCTTTGTGAAGATTCTTGGAGCCGTAGCCAATCCGAATGGAAGAGCTACAAACTGGTAATGCCTGTCTAGAAAGGCAAACCTTAGATACCGGTAATGATCTTTGTGAATCGGTATGTGAAGGTAAGCATCCTTTAAATCCACTGTGGTCATGTACTGACCCTTTTGGATCATGGGTAAAATTGTCCGAATAGTTTCCATTTTGAACGATGGAACTCTTAGGAATTTGTTTAGGATCTTTAAATCCAAGATTGGCCTGAAAGTTCCCTCTTTTTTGGGAACCACAAACAGATTTGAGTAAAACCCTTGTCCATGTTCCGATCGCGGAACCGGATGGATCACTCCCATTAATAAAAGATCTTGTACGCAGCGTAGAAACGCCTCTTTCTTTATTTGGTTTGTTGACAACCTTGACAGATGAAATCTCCCTCTTGGGGGAGAGGATTTGAAGTCCAGAAGGTATCCCTGAGATATGATCTCTAACGCCCAGGGATCCTGGACATCTCTTGCCCAAGCCTGGGCGAAGAGAGAAAGTCTGCCCCCCACTAGATCCGTTCCCGGATCGGGGGCCCTCGATTCATGCTGTCTTAGGGGCAGCAGCAGGTTTCCTGGCCTGCTTGCCCTTGTTCCAGGACTGGTTAGGTCTCCAGCCTTGTCTGTAGCGAGCAACAGCTCCTTCCTGTTTTGGTGCAGAGGAAGTTGATGCTGCTCCTGCTTTGAAATTACGAAAGGAACGAAAATTAGACTGTCTAGCCTTAGGTTTGGCTCTGTCTTGAGGCAGGGCATGGCCTTTACCTCCTGTAATGTCAGCGATAATTTCTTTCAACCCGGGCCCGAATAAGGTCTGCCCTTTGAAAGGAATATTAAGCAATTTAGATTTAGAAGTAACATCAGCTGACCAGGATTTTAGCCACAGTGCTCTGCGCGCCTGAATGGCGAATCCGGAATTCTTAGCCGTAAGTTTAGTTAAATGTACTACGGCATCCGAAATAAATGAGTTAGCTAACTTAAGGGCTTTAAGCTTGTGTGTAATCTCATCTAATGGAGCTGATTCAAGTGTCTCTTCCAGAGACTCAAACCAAAATGCTGCTGCAGCCGTGACAGGCGCAATGCATGCAAGAGGTTGCAATATAAAACCTTGTTGAACAAACATTTTCTTAAGGTAACCCTCTAACTTTTTATCCATTGGATCTGAAAAGGCACAGCTATCCTCCACCGGGATAGTGGTACGCTTAGCTAAAGTAGAAACTGCTCCCTCCACCTTAGGGACCGCTTGCCATAAGTCCCGTGTGGTGGCGTCTATTGGAAACATCTTTCTAAATATTGGAGGGGGTGAGAACGGCACACCGGGTCTATCCCACTCCTTAGTAACAATTTCAGTAAGTCTCTTAGGTATAGGAAAAACGTCAGTACTCAACGGTACCGCAAAATATTTATCCAACCTACACAATTTCTCTGGTATTGCAACTGTGTTACAATCATTCAGAGCCGCTAACACCTCCCCTAGTAATACACGGAGGTTTTCCAGTTTAAATGTAAAATTTGAAATATCTGAATCCAGTCTGTTTGGATCAGAACCGTCACCCGCAGAATGAAGCTCTCCGTCCTCATGTTCTGCAAATTGTGACGCAGTATCTGACATGTCCCTAATATTATCAGCGCACTCTGTTCTCACCCCAGAGTAATCACGCTTACCTCTTAGTTCTGGTAATTTAGCCAAAACTTCAGTCATAACAGTAGCCATATCCTGTAATGTGATTTGTAATGGCCGCCCAGATGTACTCGGCGCTACAATATCACGCACCTCCCGAGCGGGAGATGCAGGTACTGACACGTGAGGCGAGTTAGTCGGCATAACTCTCCCCTCGTTGTTTGGTGAAATATGTTCAATTTGTACAGATTGACTTTTATTTAAAGTAGCATCAATACAGTTAGTACATAAATTTCTATTGGGCTCCACTTTGGCTTTAGCACATATGGCACAGATATCTTCCTCTGAATCAGACATGTTTAACACACTAGCAAATAAACTAGCAACTTGGAAATACTTTTCAAGTAATTTACTATAATATGAAAACGTACTGTGCCTATAAGAAGCACAGAAAAAGTTATGACAGTTGAAAATTGATAAACTGAAAAGTTATGGCATCAAATCTTTGTAAAAAACACACTTTTAGCAAAGGATTGCTCCCATTAGCAAAGGATAACTAACCCTGATAGCAGAAAAAAAATACAGAAATAAACGTTTTTTATCACAGTCAACTACAATCTCACAGCTCTGCTGTGAGTGATTACCTCCCTCAAAACAAGTTTTGAAGACCCCTGAGTTCTGTAGAGATGAACCGGATCATGCAGGGAAGACAATAAACTTCTGACTGAATTTTTTGAAGCGTAGCAAAAGCGCCAAAAAAAGGCCCCTCCCCCTCATACACAACAGTGAGAGAGATCAGTAAACTGTCATAAATTAAATAAAAACGACTGCCAAGTGGAAAAATAGTGCCCAAAACATTTTTTCACCCAGTACCTCAGAAAATTAAACGATTTTACATGCCAGCAAAAAACGTTTAACATAAATAAATTAAGTGTTATTAAAAAGCCTGTTGCTAGTCCCTGCAAAATAGGCTAAAGTCTTATGCATACAGTATAATTCCAGTGAAGTGCCATTCCCCAGAATACTGAAGAGTAAAATATACATACATGACAGCCTGATACCAGTTGCTGCTACTGCATTTAAGGCTGAGTTTACATTATATCGGTATGGCAGAATTTTCTCATCAATTCCATTGTCAGAAAATAATAAGCTGCTACATACCTCTTGCAGATTAATCTGCCCGCTGTCCCCTGATCTGAAGTTTACCTCTCCTCAGATGGCCGAGAAACAGCAATATGATCTTAACTACGCCGGCTAAAATCATAGAAAAAACTCAGGTAGATTCTTCTTCAAATTCTACCAGAGAAGGAATAACACACTCCGGTGCTATTATAAAATAACAAACTTTTGATTGAAGGTATAAAACTAAGTATAAACACCACAGTCCTCTCACACATCCTATCTATTCGTTGGGTGCAAGAGAATGACTGGAGGTGACGTAGAGGGGAGGAGCTATATAGCAGCTCTGCTGGGTGAATCCTCTTGCACTTCCTGTTGGGGAGGAGTTAATATCCCAGAAGTAATGATGACCCGTGGACTGACCACACTTAACAGGAGAAAAGCCGTTAACGAGTATTTTTATGACCGGGGTGCTAGGACAGCCTCTGCGGAGCTGGGATTTTTTTTGCCACGTTACTGGATGCTCATGCGCAATGCCTGTAGGCTCATACGTCCTTTTGAGGAGGTGACAAACCTAGTCAGTCGCACCGAAGGCACCATCAGCGGCATCATACCATTTGTTTTCTTCCTGGAGCGTGACCTGCGAAGATTGCTGGATCAGGCCGTAGATGAGCATGAAGAGGAAGAGTTGTGGTCACCATCACCACCAGAAACAGCCTTATCAGCATCGCTTGCTGGACCAGCGGCAACGCTGGAAGAGGATTGTGAGGAAGAGGAGTCAGAGGAGGAATGTGGCTTTTAGGAGGAGGAGGAAGACCAACCACAACAGGCATCCCAGGGTGCTCGTTGTCACCTATCTGGTACCCGTGGTGTTGTACGTGGCTGGGGGGAAGAAGATACCTTCAGTGAGATCACTGAGGACGAGGAACGGGACATGAGTAGCTCGGCATCCAACCTTGTGCGGTTGGGGTCTTTCATGCTGTCGTGCCTGTTGAGTGACCCTCGTATAAAAAAGCTGAAGGAGAACGACCTGTACTGGGTGTCCACGCTACTAGACCCCTGGTATAAGCATAAAGTGCCTGAAATGTTACCGAATTACCACAAGTCGGAAAGGATGCAGCAGTTCCAAAATAAATTAAAAAGTATGCTTTACACAGCGTATAAGGGTGATGTCACAGCACAACGAGAATCTAACAGGGAAAGAGGTGAAAGTAATCCTCCGACTCCCACGACCACGCCGGCAAGGACAGGCCGCTTTACAGGCGTGTTGCTGATGGAGGACATGCAGAGCTTTTTAACTCCTATGCATCGCCACAGCCCTTCGGGGTCCACCCTCAGAGAACGACTCGACCGACAGGTAGCAGAATACCTAGCCTTAACTGCAGATCTCGACACTCTGAGGAGCGATGAACCCCTTGACTACTGGGTGTGCAGGCTTGACCTGTGGCCTGAGCTATCCCAATTTGCGATAGATCTTCTGGCCTGCCCCGCTTCAAGTGTCCTGTCAGAAAGAACCTTCAGTGCAGCAGGAAGTATTGTCACTGAGAAGAGAAGTCGCCTAGGTCAAAAAAGTCTAGATTACCTCACCTTTATTAAGATGAATGAGGGATGGATCCCGAAGGGACTGACATTGGGCGATACATTCGAGTAAAAAAGGCCTGATGAGATGAGCTGCCTTGGGCTAAAAATGGTCCACATGCTGCTGTATTTTATCTTCGAATGCAGGATGACTTGCGTGATTTATCCGCCACCAACTAGGGTTCAAACAGAAATGTTTTAGGGCACTTTCTGTCTGGGAAACAAACATCAATTTTTCTGGCCGCTGCTACAGCAGCAGCTGCAACAATACCTAATTTTTCAGGCATGTGTACATGCCAAATTTTTCTGGCCTCTGGTGCTGCACTGTGGCTTCAAAAACCAAACCAAAAAAAGGCACGTAACAGGGATTAAACTGATAGGAATAGTACTACTTAGCACACCACTCCTATCTGGTGGCACATTAGATTGCACGCGCAGTGCCCCAAATTTGAAGTAGGAGGACCGAACAAGCATCTTTTTCCATCTCCCGGTTCCTAAAATCCATGCCATATACACGTCCCCTGGCGCCGCAACTGCCTCTGGGAACCTTACCATGGGTCCCAGACCGCACGTCTTGTAATTCTCTGTCTGGGAAATTATCTATCTATCAAATCTATCTATTTATCTATCAAATCCATCTATCGTATCTATCAAATGTATCTATTGCATCTATTGATCTATCTATCTAATCTATGTATCTATCTATCTATCAAATCTATCTATCTCATGGCCGGACTGTTATCTGACAGCCACTTGTGTTTCGGCCAAATGTCTGTCGGCCAAATGTCTGTCTGCCAAATGTCCGTTGGCTAAAAGTCCGGCCACAATTGCAAGCGCAGTGCCCCAAATTTGAAGTAGGAGGACCGACCAAGCATCTTTTTCCATCTCCCGGTTCCTAAAATCCATGCCATATACACATCCCCTGATAGGGGACACCACAGTGGAAGGTACCCGGCCGAAATTTCTTTGCACAAAAGGCAATCCCCAACCTGTACTCGATTGTGCAAAAAGAAGTAACCTTACCATGGGTCCCAGACCCCGCGTCTGGTAATTCTCTGTCTGGGAAATTATCTATCTATCTATCTATCTATCTATCTATCAAATCTATCTATTAATCTATCGAATCTATCTATCTATCTATCTATCTATCTATCAAATCTATCCATCTTGTGGCCGGACCGATCACGCATCTTTTTCCATCTCCCGGTCCCTAAAATCCATGCCATATACACGTCCCCTGATAGGGGACGTAACAGGGATTAAACTGATAAGAATAGTACTAATTAACACACCGCTCATATCTGGTGGCACAGTAGATTGCACGCGCAGTGCCCCAAATTTGAAGTAGGAGGACCGACCAAGCATCTTTTTCCATCTCCCGGTTCCTAAAATCCATGCCATATATACGTCCCCAGATAGGGGACACCGCAGTGGAAGGTACCCGGACGAAATTTTTTTGCACAAAAGGCAATCCCCAACCTGTACTCGATTGTGCAAAAGGAAGTAACCTTACCATTGTTCCCAGACCGCACGTCTTGTAATTCTCTGTCTGGGAAATTATCTATCTATCTATCAAATCTATCTATTTATCTATCAAATCTATCTATCTATCGTATCTATCAAATGTATCTATTGCATCTATTGATCTATCTATCTACTCTATGTATCTACCTATCTATCAAATCTATCTATCTTGTGGCCGGACCGACAAAGCATCTTTTTCCATCTCCCGGTTCCTAAAATCCATGCCATATACACGTCCCCTGATAGGGGACGTAACAGGGATTAAACTGATAAGAATAGTACTACTTAACACACCACTCATATCTGGTGGCACAGTAGATTACACGCGCAGTGCCCCAAATTTGAAGTAGGAGGACCGACCAAGCATCTTTTTCCATCTCCCGGTTCCTAAAATCCATGCCATATACACGTCCCCTCATAGGGGACGTAACAGGGATTAAACTGATAGGAATAGTACTACTTAACACACCTTATAATAACGCAGATAGAGTCAACGCAGAGAGAGGAGTCTGAAGAAGAGGAGTCAGAGGAGGAAGGTGGCTTTGAGGAGGTGGAAGACCAAACACAGCAGGCGTCCCAGTGGGCTTGTTGTCACCTTTCGGGGGCCCTTGGTGTTGTACGTGGCTGGGTGGAGGAAGAGACCTTCAATGACATCAGTGAGAACAAGGAACGGGACATGGCTAGCTTGGTATCCAACCTTGTGCAAATGGGGAGTTTGCGGTTGTGCAAATGGACTGTTTGCGGTTGTTTGTGGTGCATTTAACGGGGAGTTTGGTCTGTCACTGTGAAGCGGCCGTAACTCTTACACTACCTGATCGATACAACATCATACCTGATGTTTGAAATCACGTTATTCCAAACAATTTAGGAATGTTAGGTGATTTATGCCCTTTATGGATTAAAACCAGACTCTGCATCAACTATGTAATTTTACGTGGAAGTTTTGCCATGGATCCCCCTCCGGCATGCCACAGTCCAGGTGTTAGTACCCTTGAAGCAACTTTTCCATCACTATTGTGGCCAGAAAGAGTCCCTGTGGGTTTTAAAATTCGCCTGTCTATTGAAGTCAATGGCGGTTCGCCCGTTCGCGAACATTTGCGTAAATTCGCGTTCGCCAACGGAAAATTTTAAGTTCGCGACATCACTACTTACCACTAGCTTTATTATCAACGGATGCTAAAAAGGCGTTCAATAGAGTCAACTGGCAATTCCTTAGGCACACAATGAGCAAAATGGGGTTTGGGGAAAAATTCTTGAAAATGGTTTTTACTCTATATTCAGCTCCCAATGCACAAATTAAAGTCAACAATATCCTTTCTGATCCCTTACATATAATGAATGGTACCAGACAGGGATGTCCATTGTTGCCCCTTTTGTTCACAAGTAACATCAGGGCAACTGAGAAAATTAAGGGGATCTAAGTTGAAACTAAAGAACACAAGCTGGCTATGTATGCCGATTACCTCTTACAATAACCGACTTGAAGACGTCCATCCCTGCCCTTTGACTGAATTCAAAAAGTATGGAGAAGTTTCACACTTCCTCCTCAACCCCACCAAATTTGAAATGTTAGGAATCTCCCTTCCACCCTCCACTAAAGAATGGCTTAGACACCACAGCCCCTTAGTTCTACAAACAAAGATTTCAAAATATCTAGGAATCAACCTTTCAGCCTCTATATCAGATTTTTTTTAAGCCAATTATGCATGTCTTAAAAAATAAATAGCTAAGGATTTCTCCAACTGGAAACATAGGCTGATCTACTGGCTTGGGAGAATCAATGTAGTTAAGATGAATAACCTCCAAGAATCTTGTACCTTTTTCAGACAATCCCAATCCCTCTCCCCCATTCATTTCTACCTATACTTCAGAGACTGATAGCGACTACATTTGGAAAGGAATAAAACCAAGGGTGGGAAAAGCAAACTTGTATATGACCGGGGAAAAGCAGACCTGGGTCTTCCCAATCTCCATTTGTACAGAAGAGCTATACTGCTCCAGAGTTCTGTAGAGTGGTGCTACCATAGTGACCAGAAGGAGTGGATGCATATAGACTCAGATATTCTCCGGATACATGACCTTGCTGCAATCCTATAGGTAGACCAAAAACACAGGCCACCTAACACCTCTAGCTACCCACTTATAGAAGAGATGCTGCATTAATGGGACAGTATAGTCAAAACAAGCCCCCAAATTATATCCACATACTCCCCCCTCTCCCCAATCTTTGGAAACCCGGAAATCCCTTTGCAGACAAAGCCAAACCACTGCGAGACCACATTTCTGATGAACAGCATAGGTCACCTCCACAGACAAGGGGAAATAAAAAATAAAAAGACGAAATAACAGAGGATACCCAGAATACGCACTGACTTGGTTCACCTACTAACAGAGCTATCACTATATTAAAACACACAAACATAAGCAACACCTCCTAAGGGAACCACTTATAGAAGAGATGCTGCATGAATGGGACAGTATAGTCAAAACAAGCCCCCAAATTATATCCACATACTCCCCCCTCTCCCCAATCTTTGGAAACCCGGAAATCCCTTTGCAGACAAAGCCAAACCACTGGGAGACCACATTTCCGATGAACAGCATAGGTCACCTCCACAGACAGTGGGAAATAAAAATAAAAAAAGACGAAATAACAGAGGATACCCAGAATACGCACTGACTTGGTTCACCTACTAACAGAGCCATCACTATATTAAAACACACAAACATAAGCAACACCTCCTAAGGGAACCTACACCATTTGAAAGGCTTTGCACTATGCAACATACACCTAAACATTTGATTTCCACACTTTACCAAATACTCCTAACACCACCAACAAACACATTACCAACCTATGTCAACCAGTGGCATAGAGAGCTGGGAATAGCGTTTACAACCACATAATGGCAATGGATGCTTAAAGCTGCTAAAAGCATATCAGTTTCAGTACACGTCCAAGAATCACATTACAAACTGTTATGCAGATGGTATCTCACACCAGCCCGATTAAAAGTAATATACCCTGCTACTTCTTGCAAGTGCTGGAGAGGGTGTGGGTCAATGCTACATATATGGTGGTACTGCCCCTTGCTAGCAAACTATTGGGGACAGAGCTGGGATGAGATGGGCAAAATTCTGGAAAAAGACATCCCCAAAACACTATAGCTCCACTTCCCATTCATTATCCAAAATAAAATTAAAAAAACTCTTACTGGTACTGATGCTAACTAGTACAAAATGGCTATTTTCCAATGGGTTGGTATTAAACAAAGTACTGTCAGTTTCAAACTGGAGACAGAAGGTCCAGAACCTCTTGCAGTTGGAGATACTACTATGCTCGAACAGCTAAGATCGAGATACACTAAATGATGCTCCAGATGTGGTCCTCTGGAGACTCAGACAACAACGACCAACATAATCATGCTATTAGACACCTGCTAAATTGGAAGGGGCGAAATTGCAGGGCCAATGAGTAAAATGGCCCACACTTTACTGACCCTATCTATGACCCCCCCTTACCCTCCCCTACCCTTTTCCCCTCCCATTCCTACTAATCATACCCCCTCCCTCTTCCCATTTTTTTTATTTTCTCTTCTTCATTTCTCTCTTTTTCTTTCTTTTCTTCTTGTATGACTCATTCTGGTTCAACATTGAGGTAACTGAAAGGTGCTGAAGAAGTTTTAGGCTTAGTACTGACTTTGCACTAACACCCAATTAACCTACCGCATTAAACCACACCTCACTATTTTGTATTCACTTGCTAAGTAATAAAGATGTGGATGTTTGTAGACATTCACCACTTAGCACCTAACCACTTCATATTATTTAGTTGGCCCTACTTGTAATTTAACACAACCATTTCTCAGATATGGAGGTTATTCTATTGTTAATTCTGTTTCACAAAAAATATTACTAATTAAGAAAATTTGTTAAAATGAAGAGCTTCTATAAGTGGAATGGAAACAAGTCAAAATCCGTGACTCAAATCTCAACTGTAACATCAAAAAGGACTGACGCTATACACATGTGATTGTCACTCATATGGTCCTCTCAGCAGAGCACATGGATGTCTAGTATTTGTCATATTGTATTTCCAGATCCTCTGTGTCAATGTATGTATCAAAATATTTCAATAAAGATCTTTTTAATATATATATATATATATATATATATATATATATATATATATATATATATATATATATATATAAACAAAATAAAGAAAGTGGTTTTCAATCCTCCTTTAATAATATGTATATGTCCAAAGATAGTCTTATCCTTTAATAACCCCACATGGCTATTGCCCTAAGACTTCATTTGAGAGGCAACAACAGTCTCATCTGAAACAATTAGATCAATCAAGGAGCATAATCTCTGTTGTGAGTAAATGTCGGTGTGGGTCTAATACACAATCTTCCTTAAAATGTGTCTTACTCATGCAAGAAACCGCTATGCGGCTACCCACTTACCGACCTCACCGGATATTTCCTCGATGGGTGATTGCTCTTGGCGTCCTGGAAGTTGTTATCCACCGCTATGTCCGTCTTTTTACTTCAGCATTGGAGCAGCCCTCTGTACTTCCAATGCCAATCCGATATCCACGCACTGGAAACAGCGTGGATACGTGTAGATGCGTGTGTAACGTACCACGTGTACGTACTCGTCCAATCAGATTGGAGAGAATCCGGGACACCTTTCTTGATTGAAAATAAGCCTCAATAGGGAAGTCTAGCTGTCCAAGCCAAACTGGGGTGTAAATAGAGCACTTAATACCGCTATTGCACAACTGCTGACCTGAAAAGTTCACGAATCCACAAGCCCAAAGTTTTCAGCAAAAAGAGCAAAATAGCGGTAAAAACATAAACTTTATTCAAGTGTAGTCACACTCATTAAAACATGGGGGTATCAGCATAAAAATAGAACAAAAAACAAAAATCAAACATGAGAACAAATAGCTGACATGTTTCGGCACACAGCCGTAATCATAGCTAATGGGCACACCTGTGTTAGACATTTAGTACCCTTCTCTAAATTCTCATTGGTTGCAATAAAATCATGTTGAAAATTGTCACTCCTCCTTATTATTTATTAATAACTTACAATACAATCTTGATTAAATCTAATAGGATAGAACTCTTAACTGGAGGAACATAATTCTAACAAAATTGCGTCTATTATATTTGATATAAATTCAAACTTAAACACTTAGCCAGACTAACGTTACAATAGGAATGAATGATAACTAGATGGATAGCAGCAGTTCTAATATCTTGTATATTAATAATAAAAAACCTTAGTAGATAGTAGAAAAAGTTGTAACCATACAATTCCTTCATTAAAGATATATTAAAAAACTTATTGCATCCAAATGTGTAGATAAAGAATGTATGAAAATTCCATGAAAAAAGTGTAAAGTGTTTTTGAAACACCAAATACAGCAATGAATCCGGACTTGGTATGTAGTTAATGAATCAACAAATAAGATCAAATGTATTCATTCAAGATTATCCTGTCTTTGTTTAAGTATATACCACACCAAATCCACATTCATTACAGTAACACAAATTAAGAAAGATTGGAAGAAATCTATTTCCAATAGTTAATTAAGTCAAACTCAGAGTTCAAACCTGAGGGGACTCTGGTGCCCAATCTAAATATCCAGAACATCTCCCTCTTGCCCAGCAATTTATCTCTGTCCCCTCCCCTAGGGGGGGTAGCCACCCTTTCAATAGCCTGCCAGCGAAAAGTGGTCAAAGTCTTATTGTGCCTTTTAGCAAAGTGCTGGACAAGAGGGGTTGTTGCTGTTCCTGAACTGATCGTGGATAAATGGTTCCTAATTCTCGTGTTGGCATCATTTGAGGTTAGTCCTACATACTGTAGGGAACACTCTATACATGTTATTAAATAAATAACATAAGTAGTGGTACAGTTGAGACATGTATCAATCTTAAATGTTTCTCCTGTACTAGTCGAATGGAAGCTGTCAGAAAATATTGCGTATTCACAAGGTCTGCATTTACGTTTACCACACTTATATAGCCCTTTGTGTTGTATCCACGAGCTCTCAGACTTTCTATTAGATTTCGGTAAACAAGAAGGGGACAGAATGTTACCCAAAGTTCTACATTTCCTATATGAACATTTTAGGCCTCTGTCCACACACTCTACTAGACCATCGTCTGCTGCCAACATTTTAAAGTGTTTTTTCACTATTCTACAGATATCTCTGTATTGGGCGCTGTACTCAGTGACAAAATAAGACTCTCTCTTTTTCACTGGGTTGATGTTATCTGTTCTCTTTCTTGTATTGAGCAATTTCTTCCTATCTATCCTGGCTACCTGCCCCTGTGCTTTATCCAGGATAGTATCTGCATAGCCTCTCTCTTTGAGTCTTTTTCTCAAATCCTCACTTTGCATGCTAAAAGCTCCATCCTCCGTACAATTTCTCTTTAACCTTATAAATTGTCCCTTAGCCACTGAAAAGGGTACATGTGGAGGATGGCAACTCCTAGCATGCAAAAGTGTGTTGCGTGTTATTGGCTTGCGATATGTGTCACATACTATGCGCCCAATTCCAGTACCAGTCAAAGTCAAGTCTAAGAAGCAAATGCTCTCTTTGTGATGTTCGAAGGTAAAGTTCAAACCCACATCATTATTATTGATCACTGAAATGAAATTATCTTCCGTACCCTTCCAAATAAGAAGCAGGTCATCTATGTATCTCCTGTAAAACACAATCTGATCTTTAAATGCATTCTTATCCCCAAAGATGTGGGACAGCTCCCACCAACCCATATACAGGTTGGCGAAAGATGGTGCAAACTTGGCACCCATTGCTGTCCCACACCTCTGGAGATAGAATAGTCCTTCAAACTTGAAGTAATTGTGTGTCAGGAGATACATAGTGACTCTTCCTACGTAATCCTTTAATTCATCAGAAAAATTGGTAAAATTGTGCAGAAAATATGTTATAGCTTCAAGCCCTCTCTCATGTGGTATGGAAGAGTACAGTGATGTGACATCAATTGTCACCCAACTGTACTCTCCCTCCACCCACTTCTCTCCTTCCAAGAGATTAATAACATGTTTAGTGTCTCTCAAATAACTTTGTAATCTGAGAACTAATGGATTCAGAATAGAGTCCAACCACTCTGATAAATGCTCTGATACAGAACCTATACCGCTCACAATCGGGCGGCCTTTAACGTCATCAATACTCTTGTGCACCTTGGGAAGATGATGGAAGATGGGCACAACGGGACATGTTACATATAGATAATCCCTCGTGGATTCATTAATGTGCCCATCCTCCAAACCATCATCCAAAATGGTCTTTAGAGTAGCTTGGTACATCTGTGTAGGGTCACCTGGTAATGGAACATAATTGTCAGTATTCTGTAATTGGCGTAAGGCCTCTTTAACGTAATCAGTCCTGTCAAGAACGACTATTGAACCACCCTTATCTGCCTTGCGTATTGTAATATCATCCATTCTTTTCAATTCATTTAACGCCCTTTTTGCATTGCGTGATAGGTTATCATTAGAAACAGCCGTTTCTTTTAGACTCAAAAGATCATTTTCCACCCTTCTGTAAAAGGTCTCTAATATTGTACCCCTATAATGTATAGGGTAAAAGTCAGATGAGGGTTTAAACCCACTGAACTCATTTACAGAATGCTGGTCCTGATCAATATGACCTTCAATAGACAAAGCATTAAGGGTGGTAATGTCACAAGCATCCTTAAAAGAGGTACAGTTAATTTCGCATACTTCAGGTATCCCAACTCCAACCCTAGTTTCCTCCTCCAATGGTGATTCCCTAAAAAATTTCTGTAAAGTTAAGTTCCTTATCAATTTATTTAGATCTAACATAGTCTCAAAAACATTAAACATATTAGTAGGTGCAAAGTTGAGACCCAGGCTCAGCACATTAAGATGTTCTTTAGTGAGTATTCTAGATGAAAGGTTTATTACATTGTTTATTTGTATTTCGTGTTGGTCCTGTTCCCTCTTACTGGGTACCTTATTTGCTCGTGACCTATACCTGTTTTTTCTGATGCTATGTGAAAAACCTTATCAAATTCTGCTTTATCTTGGTTTGCCTGACCAGATTGTTTAGCATGTTGACTCATCACATATTTAGAGCCTTTGCTGCTAGCTGCTGCTTGTGGCACTATCGCCTTCTGTCTCGCTCCCTGATCATCATTATATATAACTACTTGTGAGTCTGGAGTCTGAAAATTAACACTATGATGTATACTGGGCTTTAAGATACCAGTCTGTGTGCTCTGACCCTGATGACTTTCTTCTTGTTGTTTTAATACTTCTGAACTCTTATTGCTTTCAGAATGGGGTACAGGTGTAAGTGTATTACTTGGAGACCTATTATGTCTATTGCTACTCCTATTCCTACTCCTGGATCTACCCCTATTCTGCGATCTCCTTGTGTTTGTTCTATCTGTCTTGTTCCAAACATAAACATTCTTATTGTCGAAATCTGTTTTATCTCTCACATATTTTGTGTGCTTTAAATTCAAGACAGAAGTTTTAATCTCAGTAAGAGATGTTTTCAAAATATTATCAAACTTAGGGAAATCTATCTAATTTTTTCTGCTATTCATTTCAATTTGCAGTACCCCAATTTCCTCTCTTACTGTTGTTAGCAATTTAACTTTATATGATATCAAATGTAACATTAATCGAACAGAACACTCAGTGAGAATACTATTCCAGGCTTCAATAAATTCCTCATCTTGAACTTCAAAGGTTGGAAACTTATTGAGCCTAAGTCCTCTTGGTATCATATTTAATTTCAGGTATCTTTCAAAAGTCCAAATATCATATTGCAATTTCATTTCCTTAATGAGCAGTTTCTCCATTTCATCAAATAAGCAACTCAAGTTGTAATCCATAATATTCGTGGAAAAAATTCTGTCCAAATCCATACATTCTCTATCAGTCACTGGCATAAGTGAATAAAAATTTAAATTCTCTGTACCCTCCATGTTGGAAGTGCTCATGGACAAATTAGATAAATGAGGATATGAAAAAACTGCGCTTTATCAGGTATGCACAGATAATTAAACAAAATAAAGAAAGTGGTTTTCAATCCTCCTTTAATAATATGTATATGTCCAAAGATAGTCTTATCCTTTAATAACCCCACATGGCTATTGCCCTAAGACTTCATTTGAGAGGCAACAACAGTCTCATCTGAAACAATTAGATCAATCAAGGAGCATAATCTCTGTTGTGAGTAAATGTCGGTGTGGGTCTAATACACAATCTTCCTTAAAATGTGTCTTACTCATGCAAGAAACCGCTATGCGGCTACCCACTTACCGACCTCACCGGATATTTCCTCGATGGGTGATTGCTCTTGGCGTCCTGGAAGTTGTTATCCACCGCTATGTCCGTCTTTTTACTTCAGCATTGGAGCAGCCCTCTGTACTTCCAATGCCAATCCGATATCCACGCACTGGAAACAGCGTGGATACGTGTAGATGCGTGTGTAACGTACCACGTGTACGTACTCGTCCAATCAGATTGGAGAGAATCCGGGACACCTTTCTTGATTGAAAATAAGCCTCAATAGGGAAGTCTAGCTGTCCAAGCCAAACTGGGGTGTAAATAGAGCACTTAATACCGCTATTGCACAACTGCTGACCTGAAAAGTTCACGAATCCACAAGCCCAAAGTTTTCAGCAAAAAGAGCAAAATAGCGGTAAAAACATAAACTTTATTCAAGTGTAGTCACACTCATTAAAACATGGGGGTATCAGCATAAAAATAGAACAAAAAACAAAAATCAAACATGAGAACAAATAGCTGACATGTTTCGGCACACAGCCGTAATCATAGCTAATGGGCACACCTGTGTTAGACATTTAGTACCCTTCTCTAAATTCTCATTGGTTGCAATAAAATCATGTTGAAAATTGTCACTCCTCCTTATTATTTATTAATAACTTACAATACAATCTTGATTAAATCTAATAGGATAGAACTCTTAACTGGAGGAACATAATTCTAACAAAATTGCGTCTATTATATTTGATATAAATTCAAACTTAAACACTTAGCCAGACTAACGTTACAATAGGAATGAATGATAACTAGATGGATAGCAGCAGTTCTAATATCTTGTATATTAATAATAAAAAACCTTAGTAGATAGTAGAAAAAGTTGTAACCATACAATTCCTTCATTAAAGATATATTAAAAAACTTATTGCATCCAAATGTGTAGATAAAGAATGTATGAAAATTCCATGAAAAAAGTGTAAAGTGTTTTTGAAACACCAAATACAGCAATGAATCCGGACTTGGTATGTAGTTAATGAATCAACAAATAAGATCAAATGTATTCATTCAAGATTATCCTGTCTTTGTTTAAGTATATACCACACCAAATCCACATTCATTACAGTAACACAAATTAAGAAAGATTGGAAGAAATCTATTTCCAATAGTTAATTAAGTCAAACTCAGAGTTCAAACCTGAGGGGACTCTGGTGCCCAATCTAAATATCCAGAACATCTCCCTCTTGCCCAGCAATTTATCTCTGTCCCCTCCCCTAGGGGGGGTAGCCACCCTTTCAATAGCCTGCCAGCGAAAAGTGGTCAAAGTCTTATTGTGCCTTTTAGCAAAGTGCTGGACAAGAGGGGTTGTTGCTGTTCCTGAACTGATCGTGGATAAATGGTTCCTAATTCTCGTGTTGGCATCATTTGAGGTTAGTCCTACATACTGTAGGGAACACTCTATACATGTTATTAAATAAATAACATAAGTAGTGGTACAGTTGAGACATGTATCAATCTTAAATGTTTCTCCTGTACTAGTCGAATGGAAGCTGTCAGAAAATATTGCGTATTCACAAGGTCTGCATTTACGTTTACCACACTTATATAGCCCTTTGTGTTGTATCCACGAGCTCTCAGACTTTAGCTATGATTACGGCTGTGTGCCGAAACATGTCAGCTATTTGTTCTCATGTTTGATTTTTGTTTTTTGTTCTATTTTTATGCTGATACCCCCATGTTTTAATGAGTGTGACTACACTTGAATAAAGTTTATGTTTTTACCGCTATTTTGCTCTTTTTGCTGAAAACTTTGGGCTTGTATATATATATATATATATATATATTTGAATAAAATCCCATCCCTTGTTCCTGCAAAGGAAATGGAACAATCACTACCATTGTTTCCAGATCTGAAACCAACTGAAAAAAAGCTTGAGCCTTTAAGGGATTCCTTGAAAGATTGGACGGTAAAAAACTTCCTCTGGGGGCCATGTTCTGAATCCTATTCAATAACCCTGGGAAACTATATTTAGAATCCAGGGATCTGGAACTGACAGAAACCAAGCTTAACCTGCCATCTACCAGATCCACTGGATTGGGGCTGTACCTTCCTGAAGATTTGGAAGTAGGAGTGGATTTTTTGGCTTGCTTGGGCCTGTTCCAATTTACATTCGGCTTCCAGACTGGGCCAGATGTGCTTGGTTTTTTAGAGGAATCCACTTTCTGTTCTTTGCTCTGGCGAAAAGAACAAAACGGATTGGAAGCTTTAGAATTCCCCAATAGAAGTGATATAACCAAATTAGAACCAAACAACTTCTTTCCTTGAAAAGAAAGAGACAAAAGTCTGGATTTAGACACCTTATCAGTCAACTAGGATTTAAGCCCTAACGCTCTTCTAGAAAGGACTGCCAAGGACATGATTTTGATATTAATTTTAATAATATCAAATACAGCATCACAAATAAAGGCACTTTTAATAGGAAAGTCAAAATTAAAGTTGTATGATTCAGAAAAAGCATGTAATTTTAAGCCACTTTTAAATTCACTTCTATTTTCAAATGTGCTTTGTTCTCTTATTATCCCGTGTTGAAAAATAACAACAGTCACGTATCCTACACTAGTGGAAGCTAGCTGTTGATTGGTGCCTGCACACATTTGTTTCTTGTGATAGATATGTTCAGCTAGCCCCAATGCTACCTCAGCAAATGATAACAAGAGAATGAAGCACATTTGATAGTAGACGTAAATTGGAAAGTTGACTAAAATTATATGTTCTATCCGAATCACGACATAAACTTTTGTTTATGTCCCTTTAAGTAAACCCAAAACATCTTCAATAGCAGGATTATTAGAACACTGCTCTGAAAGATTAGATAACCAGTAAGAAGCAGCAGCTAGACCAGCAATAGAGATAGCAGGCCTAAACAAATACCCTGCTTGCAGAAAGGACCTTCTAAGAAAAGATTCTAACTTCCTATCTAAAGGGTCCTTAAAAGAAGTGCTGTCTTTCAAAGGGATAGTCGTATGCTTAATAATAAAGAAGGGTTTTTCTGTGGTTTACCCTTGATAAGCCGATAATAATGTAAGGACCAGTCAACACAGTAGATTTGCATATTCAACAAATGCATATTCAACAAATGCAAGATACCAAGACAATGCAATAGCACTTAGTCTGAACGTCAAATGAGTAGTAGATTTTTTTTCTGACAATTTTAAAAGTTATGTCATGTTCCACTCCCCTGTACCATGTGACAGCCATCAGCCAATCACAAATGCATACACGTACCATGTGACAGCCATCAGCCATTCACAAATGCATACACACTTATTCTTGCACATGCTCAGTAGGAGCTGGTGACTCAAAAAGTTTAAATATAAAAAGACTGTGCACATTTAGTTAATGGAAGTAAATTGGAAAGTTGTTTAAAATGGCATGCTCTATCTGAATAATGAAAGTTTAATTTTGATTGAGTGTCCCTTTAAGGTAGTCCACAGTTCCGTACATAATGTTTACAAGCAATATAATGGCACAACTCAACAAGCATTCCCAAGGACACTGTTAGGCAAAAGTTCCACTCTGTGTGATTTGATGATATAATCAATATAAAAATACCATATAAGTTAAAGACTCACCCACACTGCCCATGAAGTTGTGTCTGACGAGTATCCACTATGTGCGGGGATAGAGCAAACCAGGTGCTCTAAATGCTCGTCTGCTGCTCCCAAGATGGCTAAAAACTTTCAGCCGCCGCTTGTCATGTCCAGCTCCTGCAGAGACTTCAGCTATGCAGCTCTTCATTTAGCCGGTTCCGGTTTACCTCTGTGGTACAAACGAACGGATTCATAGACCAATGAGAATCTGTATGCTGGGTCACGTGGTGGGTGGTTGGCCTATCCGGTGTAATGGTTATGCCAAAATACTTCAGATGATGCTGCCCAAAAACTATGGTGCTCCGTAAAAGTCGATTCGCCCTCAGTTGCCTGTGATTACTTGTGGATAAAGGGTATCATGGAAGGATTCCTTGTAATCCTATGTATGTAAATAGAAACAAAAGAGCAAGCGATCCCAATATCCTTTGTATAAATAAAAACAGCCTTTATTTCTTCAATTTAAAAGTTAACATGGTTCACACGATAAGAGTATGCTTAACCAGAATGAAAATGGCCCCAACTACCATTTCAGGCAATTTCCCAAAGTTTTAAATTAGAGGGAAGTAAAGGTTATACCTTCTTAAACCTAGCAGAAGGATTAAAAGAATTACCTGGCTTAGACCATTCCATAGAAACTATCTCAGAGACAGCATCTGGAACTGAATCTAAATGGTTAGAAGGAATATCTTAAAACCCTTACGCCTAGATTACGAGTTTTGCGGTAACAGGGGTGCGGTGCTAACAAGCCTTTTTTTCCCACCGCTCCTTTAAAACCACGCTGGTATTACAGGTTTTTATTAAACCTGGCGTTAGCCGCAAAAAGGTGAGCGGAGAGCAAAATTTAGCTCCACATCTCACCTAAATACCAGTGTTGCTTAAGACAGCGGTGAGCTGGCTAAACGTGCTCGTGCACGATTTGCCCATAGGAAACAATGGGGCTGACCTGGCTGAAAAAAACCTAACACCTGCAAAAAAGCAGCGTTCAGATCCTAACACAGCCCCATTGTTTCCTATGGGGAAATTAATTTTATGTCTGCACCTAACACCCTAACATGAACCCCGAGTCTAAACACCCCTAATATTACACTTATTAACCCCTAATCTGCCGCCCCCGCTATCGCTGACACCTACATTATATTATTAACCCCTAATCTGCAACTCCGGACATCGCCACCACCTACATTATACTTATGAACCCCTAATCTACTGCCCCCCACATTGCCGAACCCTACATTATATTTATTAACCCCTAATCTGCCCCCCCAACGTCGCCGCAACTATATTAAATTTATTAACCCCTAATCTGCCGCTGCCAACGTCGCCTCCACTATTATAAATTTATTAACTCCTAAACCTAAGTCTAACCCTAACACCCCCTAACTTAAATATAATTTAAATTAAACGAAATAAATTTACCATAATTAAATAAATTAATCCTATTTAAAACTAAATATTTACCTATAAAATAAACCCTAAGCTAGCTACAATACAATAGTTACATTGTATCTAGCTTAGAGTTTATTTTTATTTTACAGGCAAGTTTGTATTTATTTTAACTAGGTAGAATAGTTCTTAAATAGTTATTAACTATTTAATAACTACATAGCTAAAATAAGTACAAAAGTACCTGTTACACTAACACTACACTACAATTAAATAAATTAACTAAATTAAAAACAATGAAATAAGGGCTTTTTGCCGGGCATTGCCCCAAAGTAATCAGCTCTTTCACCTATAAAATAAAACCTAACCTAAGTTACAATTACACCTAACACTACTCTATAATTAAACTAATTACCTAAACTACCTACAATTAATTACAATTAAATTAAATAAATTAAATTACGGAAAAAAAACACACTAAATTACAGAAAAAAAAAAAAGAATTACAAGAATTTTAAACTAATTACACTTAATCTAATCCCCCTAATAAAATAAAAAAGCCCTCCAAAATAAAAAAATTCCCTACCCTATACTAAATTACAAATAGCCCTTAAAAGGGCCTTTTGCGGGGCATTGCCCCAAAGTAATCTGTTCTTTCACCTGTAAAAAAATACAATACCCCCCAACATTAAAACACACCACCCACACACCCAACCCTACTCTAAAACCCACCCAATACCCCTTAATACAACATAACACTAACCCCTTGAAGATCTCCCTACCTTGAGCCAACCCTAACACCCCCTAACTTAAATATAATTTAAATTAAACGAAATAAATTTACCATAATTAAATAAATTAATCCTATTTAAAACTAAATATTTACCTATAAAATAAACCCTAAGCTAGCTACAATACAATAGTTACATTGTATCTAGCTTAGGGTTTATTTTTATTTTACAGGCAAGTTTGTATTTATTTTAACTAGGTAGAATAGTTCTTAAATAGTTATTAACTATTTAATAACTACATAGCTAAAATAAGTACAAAAGTACCTGTTACACTAACACCTAACACTACACTACAATTAAATAAATTAACTAAATTAAAAACAATTAAATAAGGGCTTTTTGCCGGGCATTGCCCCAAAGTAATCAGCTCTTTCACCTATAAAATAAAACCTAACCTAAGTTACAATTACACCTAACACTACTCTATAATTAAACTAATTACCTAAACTACCTACAATTAATTACAATTAAATTAAATAAATTAAATTACGAAAAAAAACCACACTAAATTACAGAAAAAAAAAAGAATTACAAGAATTTTAAACTAATTACACTTAATCTAATCCCCCTAATAAAATAAAAAAGCCCTCCAAAATAAAAAAAATTCCCTACCCTATACTAAATTACAAATAGCCCTTAAAAGGGCCTTTTGCGGGGCATTGCCCCAAAGTAATCTGTTCTTTCACCTGTAAAAAAATACAATACCCCCCAACATTAAAACACACCACCCACACACCCAACCCTACTCTAAAACCCACCCAATACCCCTTAATACAACATAACACTAACCCCTTGAAGATCTCCCTACCTTGAGCCAACTTCACCCAGTCGGGCACAAGTGGACCTCCAGAGGGGCATCCGATCCGGGCAGAAGAGGTCCTCCAAGCGGCAGAAGTCTTCATCCAGGCGGCATCTTCTATCTTCATCCATTGGAACAGCCAATAGAATGTGAGCTCAATCCTATTGGCTGATCCAATCAGCCAATTGGATTGAACTTCAATCCTATTGGCTGATCCAATCTGCTCCGGATGGATGAAGATAGAAGATGTCGCCTGGATGAAGACTTCTGCCGCTTGGAGGACCTCTTCTGCCCGGATCGGATGAAGACTTCTGTCCCTCTGGAGGTCCACTTGTGTCCGGCTGGGTGAAGACGGCTAAAGGTAGGGAGATCTTCAAGGGGTTAGTGTTAGGTTTTATTATGGGGGTATTGGGTGGGTTTTAGAGTAGGGTTGGGTGTGTGGGTGGTGGGTTTTAATGTTGGGTGGTATTGTATTTTTTTTTACAGGTGAAAGAACTGATTACTTTGGGGCAATGCCCCACAAAAGGCCCTTTTAAGGGCTATTTGTAATTTAGTATAGGGTAGGGATTTTTTTTATTTTGGGGGGCTTTTTTATTTTATTGGGGGGATTAAATTAGGCGTAATTAGTTTAAAATTCTTGTAATTCTTTTTTTTTGTAATTTAGTTTATTTTATTTAATTGTAATTCAATGTAGGTAGTTTAGGTAATTAAATAATATAATATAAATCCTAAAATAGCTACAATGTAATTATTAATTACATTGCAGCTATCTTAGGGTTTATTTTACAGGTAAGTATTTAGTTTTAAATAGTAATAATTTATTTAAGTATAGTGTAGTGTTAGGTGTAATTGTAACTTAAGTTAGGTTTTATTTTACAGGTATATTTGTCTTTATTTTAACTAGGAAGTTATTAAATAGTTAATAACTATTTAATAACTATTGTACCTAGTTAAAATAAATACAAAGTTGCCTGTAAAATAAATATAAACCCTAAGCAAGCTACAATGTAACTATTAGTTATATTGTAGCTATCTTATGGTTTATTTTATAGGTAAGTATTTTGTTTTAAATAGGATTAATTTATTTAATTGTAGTAATTTTATTTAGATTATTTTAAATTATATTTAAGTTATGGGGGTTAGACTTAGGTTTAGGGGTTAATAAATTTAATATAGTAGCGGTCGACGTTGGGGGCGGCAGATAAGGTGTTAATAAATGTAGATAGGTGTCGGCGATGTTAGGGACGGCAGATTAGGGGTTAATAAAATTTAACTAGTGTTTGCGAGGCGGGAGTGCGGTGGTTTAGGGGTTAATATATTTATTAAAGTGGCGGCGATGTCCGGTCGGCAGATTAGGGGTTAAATAATTTATTAAAGTGTTTGAGATGTGTGGGGGGGCCTCGGTTTAGGGGTTAATAGGTAGTTTATGGGTGTTAGTGTACTTTGTAGCACTTTAGTTAAGAGCTTTATGTTCCGGCATTAGCCCATAAAACTCTTAACTACTGACTTTTAAATGCGGTAGGAGTCTTGACAGGAGAGGGTCTAGCGCTCACTTCTTCCAAGGCTCGTAATATCGGCATTAGGCAAATCCCATTAAAAAGATAGGATACGCAATTGACGTAAGGTGATTTGCGGTAAGCTCGAGTTGCGGAAGAAAAGTGAATGGTACACCTGTACCTGTCAGACTCGTAATACCAGCGGGCGTTAAAAAAAAAAGCATTGTTGGGACCCATCAACGCTGCTTTTAAGGCTAACGCAAGACTCGTAATCTAGCAGTTAGAGTCTTTAAAGGAAGTAAAACCTCTTTCAAAAGAGAACGAATAAGTTCAATTTATAAAAAAAAAAAAAAAAAAAGAGGATGTATCAGGTTCAACATCAGAGGAGGATTCTTCATTATCCCAGACAGAACATTTTTTTTCGCTTTCCGTAATTTTTTTTTTTTTTTCCTGCAGGTCATTTTGAAATGAAATTCAATTTATATGTTCTTTTTTTATTTTGTTAAATGATCACTAAAGCACCATCTCAATTACAATGTGTTGATTAAATGGAGAATATAAAAGTTTTGTTATAATGTGCATTGCTCCCAGGAATGTATTACATTCAGGAGTCACAGCTTTGAAGACCAGGAAAGGCTAGGGGGTGGGGTTAAAAAAAACCATGAAAGAAAGTCCTGCTATATATTTGACTGTTCTCTTCAAACAGTGCTTTGCTCTGGTTTCACTGTTATGGAAAATGTACACAGTGAAGTCAGAACACAGCGCTGTTTGAAGCATACAGTCTAATGTGGTACAGTGCTGCTTATCTTCAGAGAAAACTTCCCCCTCTAAAGAAACAATAGTATCCCTGGCATTAGGAGACATAGCACTAGTAGAAGTTAAATACTGAACTGGCCTTTTATGTTTACTTGAAGGTGGGAGAGCTGCCAACACTTCAGAAACTGCATATTTGATTAAATTTAACATATCCAGAACCAGAATCTGTAGAACTCCCCTGCAAGAGACACACAAAAGGAGCAGTAATACCCATAGAAGCAGCATTAGGATGATCTCAATACATTAACATATTTAAACATGAGCCACATAAATAACCTGGAGTAGATACATCTGCTTTTTTTTCTTTTTTTTACAATAAACACACTTAGCAAAGATAGGAAGGTGTTCAAGGGACTCAGTTTCTAAAATAGAAAGTTCCATTATACCATTGATATACAATAGCATATAATATAAATCCTTAAAAAAACAAAATTTATGTTTACCTGATAAATTTCTTTCTTTACGGATATGGTGAGTCCACAACGTCGTCAAATACTAGTGGGAATATCACTTCTGGCCAGCAGTAGGAGGCAAAGAGCACCACAGCAAAGCTGTTAAATGTCACCCCCTACCCATAATCCCCAGTCATTCAACCGAATGGAAATGGAAAAAAGGAATAACACAAAGCTTAGGGGTGCCTGAGGTTTAGTCAAAAATAACTGTCTTAAAAAACAGGGTGGGGTCGTGGACTCACCATATACGAAAAGAAAGACATTTATCAGGTTAAGCATAAATTTTGTTTTCTTTCCTGTCCAAAACATCATCAATTACTAGTGGGAACCAATACCCAAGCTAGAGGACACAGATGACTAGGGAGGGATAACAAGACAGGCAGACCTAAATAGAAGGCACCACCGCTTACAAAAACTTTTCTCCCAAAAGAAGCCTCAACCGAGGCAAAAGTATAAAATTTGGAAAAAGTATGCAAAGAGGACCAAGTTGCAGCCTTGCAAATCTGTTCCACAGAAGCTTTCGTTTTTGAAAGCCCAGAAGAGGAGACAGCCCTAGTGGAATGAGCTGTTATTCTCTCAAGAGGCTGCTGTCCAGCAGTCTCATAAGCAAAACGGATCATACTTTTCAACCAGAGAGAAAGAGAAGTAGCAGTAGCTTTCTGACTGTTATGCTTTCCAGAGAAACAAACAAACAGGGCAGAGGACATACGAAAATCCTTAGTCGCCTGTAGGTAGAATTTTAGAGCATGCACAACATCCAGGTCATGCAACAAAGGATTAGAACATAGAAAGTCCCAAGTCCTTGCACCTTTAAAGTCCAGACTGCTCCCCAGCCCTGCAGGCTGTCGTCCGTGGTCACAATCACCCAGGAATGTCTCTGGAAACATATGCCATGAGACAGACTCTGAGAGATATCTGAATGGTCACCACTCCATTGACTGAACATTCATAACTGTAGAGCTCTCAAATGGACTTGAGAAAAGGGATAATGTCCATGGAACCATCAGACCAATTACCTCCATACATGGAGCCATTCAAAAGTAAAAGGAAAATCAGCTGCAGCTGGATTCAAATCCCAACCCTCTAGTTACAAAATGGCTAAGAAATTTACCGGACCACTAGAGCTTGCTGTGGGCTGAACAGTAGACTGTAGAGAGAGGTAAGAGGAAGAAATATTTGATTATCTGACCTCTGTTAGAAATATTCTCAAGATAGATAATCTGTTAAGGTCCCCCCCAAAAAAATCACCCTTGTAGTTGGAACAAGGAAACTCTTCCCCTGATTCAGTTCCCATCAATGGGAACATAGAATAGACCATATCTCTAGAAAGAGAGTTTGCACGAAGGAAGGATGACACCTGAACCATATATTGTCCAAGAGGGCATCCTTGCAATACCCCAAGACCTAAAAGACTCTTTGTAGGATGAGGAATCTCAGAAAATTGAGAAGATCCCGTTATCCGGATAATGGAAACAAGAAAATACACATCCTTCAGCTCTATGTTCGTCATGAACAGACCCTCTTGAACCAAATAAGAATGGATACTACTTTGAAGGACGGTACTCTGAAAAACTTGAGGTAAATACCTAGATCCCAATTCCCTTTACTGGAAAAGTAACTAACCCTCTTAGAGAGGAAGGTCCTGAACCCATTTCACAAATGCCTCATCATACCTGGACCGCAGATACTGTTGGGAGGAAATCTTAGATTGCTGCCCCCTGGACCAAGACTGGCTGGGATTCCAAAAAGACAGGACTGTCCCTGCAGTAAAAGGAAAACTTTTCTTAGTCTATTCCTCTTGACGTGTGGTAGAAAATACCCTTTTCCACCCGTAAAGTCAGAGGATAAATCTGCCAGACCAAAGGTCCAAACAAGATCTCATCCTTGTAAGGAAGCGCCAGAAGCTTGGACTTGGAGGAAACATTAAATATATTCCAAATATGGCCACAGTTGGCACGTCTTGGTCAATTAGATATTGAACCTGCATCTGCAGGGCTATAAAGCTGAGGCTGTATCACTAAGCCACAGGTAGGCTTCCCAGCTGACCAAGATTTCAACCACAATGCCCCAGATGTACAGAAACCACAAGGATAAAAACCAGGAATCCGACACAGAGAAGAACTTCTTCACAAGATAGTATAACCACACCCTAAAGAAAATTGAGTCCTCAAGGAACTCAAAATATTGAAGTCTTCAGAAACCGATATACGTGCAGCAAACCCAGAAGGCAAGCCCCTGGGTCAACACCAAACACTACAGTCATACCAGGATTACTACAGTAGTAAACTACTTGCAGGCAAGTAAGAGCAGCAGAGGATAGGTCACAAACCCTACCACCGACTGAAGAACATCCACTAAGGAGTGGACCCAGCTCAGGAGTAACCAAAAATCCGCCAGCCCTACTTCATATCCTGAACATGGAGAAGCACAAAAACCTCAAAAAGGCTCACTGTACCACAAGGGCCCAAAGGCGAACATAGAGCCTTGGTAAAAATCCGCCAACACACTGATAAAGTGCAAACGGTTGCAACTGATTTCAAACTGCAACCTTCGGCTTGCTATGCAGCAAAGTAACCCACAGGCCTCTATAGCTGGCTGTCAGGTCTGAAGGACAGGGGAACAGAAATACCTCAAACACCAGACCCCAAAAAAAGGTGAAAAAAGATGGACTCAGCCACTCAACAGAACTCAGGTACCATCTCAAGAACTCGAACAATAGGAAGTACAAGAGAATCCATAGGGGAGATAAAATGCAATAGAGCCTCAGAAGCCCCAGCACGACACTCCATGACAGTTTTGAACATGGAGACATTCTCACCCCAGAGGAAACAGAACCCCAGAGAACGGAGGCTCTCCTCTAGAGGATAAAATACTCCTGTTCCAACAACCTGCACACAGGACAGGACAATCAACCTCCAGAGAGAGGGAACCCCACCCCCATAATGAGGACAAATGACCCCCCCGAAAGGGAGAGTACAGAAGGAACAGCACACAAGCTCATTAAACATGAAGCCATAGGCTGAGGAAACAATTCCAAATTATATCATCTAGACGTCATAGATGAACATTGAGGAACTCCCCAAAAAGGAAGTAGAGCACACCTCAGAAAAAAAGCACAGAAATCCTAGCCAAGCCTTCTAGACCGAAGGTCATAGCCGGAGTACCCTGGAAAAACTGGATTGCACCGAACCAGCCACAGGATTGTAAATCTGCCGGACATCCGGAAGATCCACAACAAAACTATAGGCCTGAGGAAAAACTATAGGCCTGAGGAAAAATTATAGGCCTGAGTCCCGGATCGTTCCAGGGAACCTCCCACGGAACATAACCGGACCAACCCAGAAAATGGGAACAAGTCCCACTTTGAAATCTCAACCTAAAAGGGAAGAAGACACTCCAAAGGGAACTAAAGTACGACAGAGTCGCACGAGTGGCCTAGAGCCCACCAAGGCGATAAAACAATGCCCAGAAAGAACATTGAGGACAAGGTCACCCGGAGAGTGAGCAAAACAAAGGCTAGTCTCCATAATCCCCTCCGGAGTATCCGAGGACCATACCAAAGGAAAAAGAATGCAGAGCATCCTAAACCCCGGTATAAAAAAACCCTAAGCGAAGCTTGGAGAAGGAGACAGCACAGCCTACCATCCCTGATAGGGAATGACTTAATTCCCGAAGTAGGAAAAAGCCACAAGGACTTCCCATAAGGCGGCCAAGGCCGCTAAGGGGCAACATACAAGTCCTGAAGTCTCATCTGAAGTGGAGAACCTCAAAAGGAAAAATCCAAACAACGGACAAATCCAATAGCCACAAGGGCAAGACCGCCCGAACTAGTGCCTGCTTCGGATGAACCAAATCGGCAGCTGAATAGTAATAGTTGTAATTATTACCCAATCTGAATGGTACTCAATGTATTGTCAGAAGGATGAAGGGCTGAGTCGGCTCAGCCAGGACAGGATCTGTGACCCTAGGATTTTTGGACAGGCCCAGGCATTTTACCAACTGAGCTACCTCGCCGGCATCGGCCAGCTGGAGAGGTCAATGAGGACTGAACTAATCCCCATAGCCTCACAAACCCTCAGGTCTTGTAAAGAGAACAAGAATAACACAATAATATGTGAGGCACTCTGCGCCCAAACCGGACCAGCCAGGCAGAACAGGCGCCACGTGTCTGGACTAGGCCTCAGGACAGAAGGACTGAACCCAATCAGGAATAGCCTGAAACCAAGGGCTTTTCCTGTCAAGACCGTATAGAATCCCCCCGAGTGAGGAAAACAGCAGACACACATAGGACTAAACACGTCCTTAACAAACTTCCTTAGAAGCAACAGTGCGATCAAACATCGTGAGTATCAATTCCAGACAAACTTCCCGAAGGAAATATAAAATATGAGCATTATTCAAATAAAAAAAAGGATAAGGCAACCTGCAGGTTTATCGCCAAAGTAGAACAGACGTACCCGCAGGAACGACCAACAGGGCCCTTGTTCTACCAAGCTCAACTGGAAAAAGTACTCGATAACAAGACTATAAGAAGATGACTTCATCTCCTTATGTCTATTTCTGCAAGCTATTCAATGAAGCAGACTGAGAAGTCTCAGATCCAATAAGGATGGGATCTTCCGACAAGGCCAAAGCGTGCCCCAAAAGAACACGAAGGCTAGTCAGTCTATACCGAAAAGCGCAGCATACCCCAGAGCGAAGGACGACTTCGGCCTCGAAGGCTGACCCCCCGAAGCCTCAAGGACAGTCGTTCCCCCAGAGAGCTGAACAGGCCAACTTATGTCTGAAGAGCCCTGGATAACGGAACACGAACAGTGTCCAAAACCAACTTCTGGAAGTTGCATACGTGCTAGTGCCAAAATTATGGAAATGCAACATTGTGCCGAAACCCATGGCGGGAAGAAGCTACCTTCCGGAGAAGGGGAAGCAAATATTGGGTTACCTGCATGTGTAGTAAGTGATGGTGTGTAACAACGGATTAAATCTTGTAAGATAGGTAATAGGTTGTTGAACCACAACTGCTGAGATATAAAAGGTTTATGTGTAGAAAGGATTGAACCTGATAGTAACAATGAATACTGCAGGGATGTATAATGATTACACAGGTTTAATCACAGCAATTGCTGGCAGGTAATACAAGAGCAAGGAAGTTTCTATAGCTGCAAAAGGCAACTGGGGAGGTACAAGCAGCAAGAAAACCCTTGTCTATACACCAGTGTAAAGTAACACAGCGTGATATGTGAAACAGGCAGCATAATAGAAATCAATGAAAGTCAAGATTAGGTAAACTTCTGGCAAGCAGGATAAATATATACAATCAGCATAAGAGTCAACAGGTACCTGGTACTGTTTACTTTGAAAGCGGATAAACAGAGTAGTTTAGAGAGGGTAATCCTTGATGGCAGTTCAGAGCGGCAGCACTAGCAGAAGTTGGCGTGTGACGTCACCGCAGGCGGAAGCTGTAGGAAGAGATGAGCTGTACTGAACAGCAGGTAATTGCAGAAGTGAGGTTAGCTGCAGCAGAATGGGAATCTGCTGAAGGCAGAGGATAGCTTGTTAGGAGCAACAGGATCCCCTGTTAAGGCAAGCTGAAACACATTTAGGAAATGTGAAACAATATCAAGCAAGGTAATGATGTGGGAGGAGGCTTATATAGCTGAGACAAATTGGAAAACATGATTTAAAGGTACAGGAATGGTAATCAGAATAACACAAAAAAAAGGCAAAGTTAAACACATCATGACAGGATGCCCCACCCAAATGAGCCGCTCAGAGGCTCATGGATGTGGACGGTCAGGGTTCCTCTGGTGAAAGCGAGAAATAAGTCTGGGGGCAGATATGTTAACAGCTGGTTCCCAGGAGTTATGTTCCTCGGAATAACCCTTCCATCGTATCAAGTACTGTAGATGTCCACGAGAGACCCTGGAATCCAAGATAGAGTGGACCTCATATTCAACGTTGGGATCGATGGTCACAGGACAAATCCTCTGGTTGGGAGTTGGGTCCCGAACGGTTCGATAGGGTTTAATCAAGGAGACATGGAACGCTGGGTGTATCTTGAGAGTGCTGGGTAGTTGTAGGCGAACAGCGTTATCATTGATGATTTTGGTTATGGGATAAGGACCGATGTATAGAGGTGTGAGCTTTTTACTAGGAGTATTTAGCCTCAGGTTCTTGGTAGACAACCATACCAAATCACCAAGTGAATAACAGGGTGGAGTACTCCTTCTTAGGTCGTAGTATTTATTTTGTTTATTTTTTGCTTCTTCAATAGCCTGAGAAACTATCGTAAAATTTGAGGAGATTACATTAGAGAGATCACTGATATGTGGTGAAGAGGTTCCTTCTGGAAGTAGTTGGAAAGTAGGATGGAAGCCATAATTTATGAAAAATGGTGACTGTTTGGTAGTGGAATGAATACTGTTATTGAATGCAAATTCTGCGTAAGGGAGATGTTGGGACCAGGTATCCTGGTTGACTTGACAGTAGCATCGTAGGAATTGTTCTATGCTTTGGTTAGACCTCTCGGTCTGCCCGTTGGTCTGAGGATGGTAAGAAGTTGAGAGCCGTTTGTCAATGTTGAAGACCTTGCAGAATTTTGACCACAAACCACTAGTAAACTGGGAAACTCGGTCAGAAACTATCCGTTGTGGAAGGCCATGTAGTCTGAAAACGTTATGTAAAAGTAATTGTATTGTTTCCGCAGCAGAAGGTAACTTATGAAAAGGTATCAGATGCAACATTTTGCTGAACAAATCTACCACAACTAGAATTGTGATATTATTATTTGATCTTGGAAGATCCACAATATAATCTAGGGCAATCTCTGCCCATGGTCTTGTTTGAGTAGGAAGAGGCATTAGTAACCCATAGGGTCGATGTTTTGATCTTTTGGAAGTGGCACAGATTGAACAAGAGTTGATATAGTCCGTTATGTCAGTGCTCATATCAGGCCACCAATACGACCTGTTAATAAGATCCTGGGTTTTGTGTATGCCAGTATGACCTGCAAGTGGAGAGTCGTGTGCAGAATGAAGTAACAACTTTCTAGTAGAGGGTGGTACATATAACCTTTCACCATGATAGTACAAAGAATCATCTTTTTGTTTTAAAAGATGTAGTGGTTTTGTTGTATCTTGATGTTGTTCTTCCCGAAAATAAGGGATTGAATCAAGGAAGAAGAGGAGGAATTTATTTTCAGGTATGATAGACTGTTTTGGAAAAGAAAAGGATGTATGTCCAGGTAACCTTGAAAGAGCGTCTGCCTTTCCGTTTTTTGCAGCAGGTCTGTAGGTGATTAGGAAATCAAATCTAGAGAAGTATAAGTTCCATCGAACTTGACGAGCGGAAAGAGTTTTCGTGGATTTAAGGTACTGCAAATTGCGGTGGTCTGTATAGACTAGGGTAGGATGAGTAACACCCTCCAGCAGGTGGCGCCACTGTTCGAAGGCAACCTTGATGGCGAGTAGTTCCTTATCGCCAATAGGATAGTGTGTTTCTGGGGTGGTTAAACATCTGGAATAATAGGCGACTGGATGTAATGGCTTATTCAGATCTTCTCTTTGTGAAAGCACAGCACCGATGGCACAATCTGAGGCATCAACCTCCAATACAAATTGGAGCTGACTGTTTGGGTGTCGTAGGATAGGAGCCGTGGTAAATTTTTCTTTTAACAAATCAAAAGCGTTTTGTGCAGCTGTAGTCCACAGGAATTTATGGAGAGACTTTGTTAAGTCAGTAAGAGGCTTAGCAATAACAGCAAATTTTTTTATAAATTTTCTGTAAAAATTTGCAAAGCCCAAAAAGCTCTGTACTTGTTTCCTATTCGTCGGTTGAGGCCAATTCAGTATGGAGGTAATTTTAGAGTCATCCATCTGTATACCCGACTCTGAGATCCTATATCCAAGGAATGAGATATTGCTTGTGTGGAATATACACTTCTCAGCCTTAGCGTAAAGAGAATGTGAGCGAAGTCGTGAGAGTACTTGTCTAACATGTATGACATGGTCTTTAACTGTTTTGGAATATATCAAGATGTCATCAAGGTAGATCACGACGAAGGTGTCAAGGATATCCTTGAAAAAATCATTAATAAAGTGCTGGAAGGTTGCCGGAGCGTTGCAGAGACCGAATGGCATGACGGTGTATTCGTATAGACCGTAGCGGGTACGAAACGCCGTCAGCCATTCGTCCCCGGCTCTCATACGTACGAGATTATATGCACCTCGTAAGTCCAGCTTAGTGAAAACCTTGGCACCTTCCAGTTGTTCAATTAGTTGTGGAATAAGGGGCAATGGGTAACGGTTCTTTAGTGTCACCTTATTTAGTTGCCTATAGTCCACAATGGGTCTAAGAGAGCCATCCTTATTTTTCACAAAAAACATCCCAGCAGCTGCAGGGGAGGTAGATGGTCTTATGAAACCCTTCTCTATATTTTCATCTATGTAAGATTTTAAGTGGTCTAACTCTGGTTTGGACATAGGAAAGATATGCCCACACGGTATGACTGCCCCGGGTAACAGTTCAATGGGGCAGTCATATTTACGATGTGGTGGTAAATTTTGGGACTTCTTTTTGCTAAATACGTCAAGAAAGTCTGAATACTCAGGAGGAATTACAGTTTCTTGTATTTTTTCACGTGTTTGTAATAATAAAGCAGGGAAGCAGGTATTTATACAATACTCAGAATTAAACTGTACAGTGAGGTTGGACCAATTAATGCAAGGATTATGTTGTTTCAACCATTGGAGACCTAGAATGAGAGGATAGACAGAGGATGTAATGACATCAAAAGAGATATACTCTCTATGGTGGTCATGAGTAGTAAGTAATAAGGGTATAGTTTCATGTACTACAGGACCTGAAGATAAGACCTCCCCATCTATTCCCCTTAAAGGAACAGGAGACTTTTTTTTTATTAGTGGAATTTTATTTTTTGTGGCAAACAACACATCAATATAAGAGGCAGATGCACCAGAGTCAATTATCCCGGTAACGGTCAGCCGGAGTTGGTCCCACTGCAAGGAAAGAGGCAGGTTACAGTAAGTGTTAGGATATGAGACTGTGTTTATAGAAAAATAAGGATAGCAGCTCTCACCCTTGTTCTGTTTCTGTAAGATAGGACAGGCCTTTACCGTGTGTTCATCAGATGCACAGTACATGCACAAATTCAGGGTGCGTCAACGTAGTTTTTCCTGGTTGCTCAAGGGACCCTTCAGGAAGGCGATGTCCATGGGTTCAGTAGTGGTCTTATGATGAGTGGAGGAGATAGTTGAGGGAGTATGTTTTTTGTATGTGCTAGCTTGATGTGCTCTCTCATGCTGTCTCTCTCTCAACCTTCTATCAATACTAATAGATAAATTTATTAGTTCCTCTAAGGTCTGGGGTATCTCTATACGTGAGAGCTCATCCTTAATAGATTCTGACAAACCTAAGCGGAATTGGTTTTTTAGTGATAAGTTATTCCACTGAGTATCTTTGGCTAGCCTCTTAAAGTCTGATATATATTCCTCTACATCCCTTTTTTTCTGTTTTAATGACCGCATAGATGTTTCAGCGGTTAATTGCTTATATGGGTCATCATAAAGCTGGCTAAGTGCAGAAAAGAAAGATTCCAGGGAGTTTAGAATTTCATCATTATTTTCTAGAAAGGAGTTAGCCCAGCTCCTAGGGTCTGCCCTTAAATAGGAGATGGTGGTCATAACTTTAACTCTGTCATTAGGGTAAGTGAAAGGCTTTAGTGCAAATAATAAGAGACATGAATTCTTAAAATCTCTAAATTGTTTTCTATCACCGGAAAACAACTCTGGGAGACTAACTTGAGGTTCTTGGAACCTAGTTCTGCTATCAACAAAATCTTTGATGTAAGCTTTTAACCCCACATTTTCTTGTTTTAATGTATTAAGCCCCTTAGTTAACAAGTCCACTTTCTGGGAGAGAGTTTGTATAGTACTTGAAATCTCAGCTGGGTCCATCTTTATATATGGCTTGATATTCTGTAACAACGGATTAAATCTTGTAAGATAGGTAATAGGTTGTTGAACCACAACTGCTGAGATATAAAAGGTCGTTCCCCCAGAGAGCTGAACAGGCCAACTTATGTCTGAAGAGCCCTGGATAACGGAACACGAACAGTGTCCAAAACCAACTTCTGGAAGTTGCATACGTGCTAGTGCCAAAATTATGGAAATGCAACATTGTGCCGAAACCCATGGCGGGAAGAAGCTACCTTCCGGAGAAGGGGAAGCAAATATTGGGTTACCTGCATGTGTAGTAAGTGATGGTGTGTAACAACGGATTAAATCTTGTAAGATAGGTAATAGGTTGTTGAACCACAACTGCTGAGATATAAAAGGTTTATGTGTAGAAAGGATTGAACCTGATAGTAACAATGAATACTGCAGGGATGTATAATGATTACACAGGTTTAATCACAGCAATTGCTGGCAGGTAATACAAGAGCAAGGAAGTTTCTATAGCTGCAAAAGGCAACTGGGGAGGTACAAGCAGCAAGAAAACCCTTGTCTATACACCAGTGTAAAGTAACACAGCGTGATATGTGAAACAGGCAGCATAATAGAAATCAATGAAAGTCAAGATTAGGTAAACTTCTGGCAAGCAGGATAAATATATACAATCAGCATAAGAGTCAATAGGTACCTGGTACTGTTTACTTTGAAAGCGGTTAAACAGAGTAGTTTAGAGAGGGTAATCCTTGATGGCAGTTCAGAGCGGCAGCACTAGCAGAAGTTGGCGTGTGACGTCACCGCAGGCGGAAGCTGTAGGAAGAGATGAGCTGTACTGAACAGCAGGTAATTGCAGAAGTGAGGTTAGCTGCAGCAGAATGGGAATCTGCTGAAGGCAGAGGATAGCTTGTTAGGAGCAACAGGATCCCCTGTTAAGGCAAGCTGAAACACATTTAGGAAATGTGAAACAATATCAAGCAAGGTAATGATGTGGGAGGAGGCTTATATAGCTGAGACAAATTGGAAAACATGATTTAAAGGTACAGGAATGGTAATCAGAATAACACAAAAAAAAGGCAAAGTTAAACACATCATGACATGGTGTAAGGGAACTCACCACTCGGAGAACAGAGGCCCCAGAGGCGGATGGCTCAGCAGCTCCTTGATACCCTGATCCCGAGGAATTGAGCACTCTAATACGGCATTAAGAAGATAACTGATAGGCTAGTATTATCCGGAGAAATACGCATTCTGTGCACAGAGTAGAAAATAAAACAGAGACGTCCGTCTCCACAGAATCAGACTCCTCCATAGCTAGGATATTGATACGAGATTTGGACGCAAAACTTAAATGGCAACTGACACCCACAATGGCTAGGGCACTCATCACCTCCTAAGAGCCCAATACCAGTAGATCTGAATTTCTCCTTCGCCACAGGGCTAGGAATGCGGAAATGGAGAGTCAAAAACGTGACCACGCCCGGTTACAAGGTGAACCGTACATTCCAGAAAAGGCGTGTCCGACCGTAAAGGCTGCGTCCAAAGGTTGTTATGTTCCACAAGTCATGAGCCTAAGTAACAATACGCATAAGCAGGTCGAAACACATAAACATGATTAAACCCCCCTGTTCAATAACCCCCCTCAGGAGATATTACCCTTGATTCCAAGATACAAAAGGCACCTTACTGAGACCCTTATGTTAAGTTAGTCTGGCAAGGTGGTAGCCTTTCGGGAAAACATTTGTAATACAATACAATTAAAACGAAAGTAAAAATGAAACAATCTTACCAGAATCTACGCCGTGGAACAGGAAAACGGCCCTTCAAGTGTGACGGATATGCAAATTAATTGCATAATTTAAAATAAATGTATTTAACAATAATGTGTGCAATAAAAATTTAACATTTTTAATATTAACTAATTTTAGCTTATTATTTGCAAAAATTTTAGCCAATATAATCAGCAAGGTGGCGCACCCACTAAAAAGGTCCTGAGGAGCACTCTAAGCCATTCCAAAAACAATTGTTAAGACATATTGCAGATATTGTTTTCTTCAAATTAACTTTACCTCACTTAGTGGAAGTCGGATTTTGAACACTTGAATGCTGATACAAATCTGTGTTTCAGATACATAGATTCCAATTTCTAAAATAAAATATATTAATAAATAAATATTTAAATAAATTACTGTTTTTGACTGTTTAAGAGTAAACTTTTACTGTGCAAGGAAATATATGTCAATAATGCAAGCTGAACCATCACCAGGTAGTGTTTTAAAGTGATGGTAAATTATCCAGCATTAAGTCACATATTATGAAAGCTCCCTAACTAGCATATCGATCTGCTTTTAGCATTAAAAAAATCCAATCTATCTTTAATAATTAAGGTTTTTCTCCAGCTCAGTTAACTGCTGTAATGCAGCATCTGTCACAGAATTTCTCTTTGGCTTCCTTGACTGGCATTTGTTTAGCCAATCAGAGCTTAACCATGCGCCCCATGTAAAGTATTGGCAGCACGCTCCCATGCTTGTAACTCTGACTTCAAGAACAACTGCGCAACTCGCTACGCCGTTTGCGCAACAGAAATCACTGTTTACTGTTTCTGATAAGCAAACAGCGTAGTGAGTTGAGCATGCACAGATCTTCTTGCAGTCAGAGTTACACGAGGCTGCATTACAGCAGTTGACGGAGCCTGAGAAAAACCTTACTTATTAAAGGTAGATTGGACTTTTTAATGCGAAAAGCAGATCGATATGCTAGTTAGCACAGGAGCTTTCATTATATGTGACTTTATGCTGGAGAATTTACCATCACTTTAAAGATGTTTAACGCTTAAGCACGAGTGTAAACTACTCTAGACAGTTTTTTTTTACACGCGTCGGGTTTTGCTCTTATTACAAGTTGAAAGTAAAAAGTTTCTATGTGAACATAACTGCAACGCTTACTAACAAATTATCACAACAGTGTTAACTTCTTCTTCCATAGACTTTATAGGAGCACGAAACATGCAAAAAAAACCTAACACCCATACTTGCGCACTAACCCTACATTTATTCAAGAGCGCTAAACCAAACATAAAATATTAATATTTCACTTTTCAATCTTCTTCACATAGCAGAATGGGGGGTAGTTATCAAGCCGTCTACTTTACCTGCCTTCGCCGGTTCAATACGCCCGCCTAAGCTCGCCTACCATCGCCGCCGCGGACCTGAACATTTTTGCCTAAGTTATCAATAAAGCTGTCAAAAAGCCGCGCACCAAGTACGGGCGATGAGCAGCGGACTGTGAGAGTTATCACTCATCAGATCTCGCTGCTCTTCGGCTTCTTGACAGCTTTATTGACAAGCTGTCACTAAGCACCCACACTAAACTACACTGTTCTACCCCCTATACTGGCGCTCCCGGAGCCCCCCGCAACTCAATAAAGTTATTAACCCCTAAACCGCCGCTCCAAGACCCCACCGCAACTCTTATAAATGTATTAACCCCTAAACCGCCGCTCCCGGACACTGCCGCCACCTACATTATACCTAGTAACCCCTATCCTGCCCCCCTATACCGTCGCCACCTATAATAAAGTTATTAACCCCTATCCTGACAATCCCGGACCTCGCCGCAACTAAATAAATAGTTTAACCCTTAAACCGCCGCTCCCGGACCCCGCCGCAACCTATATTAAACTTATTAACCCCTAATCTGCCCCCCCTACACCGTCGCCACCTATAATAAATGTATTAACCCCTATCCTGCCCCCCCTACACCGCCGCCACTGTAATAAAATTATTAACCCCTAAACCTAAGTCTAACACTAACCCTAAAACCCCCCTAACTTAAATATTAATTAAATATATTTAAATAATATTTCTATTATTAACCCCTTAACGACCAAGGACGTACGCCACACGTCCTCAAAAAAAATACAGTTAATGACCGAGGACGTGTGGCGTACGTCCTTGGTCTGGAAAGCAGCTGTAAGCGATCCTGCTCGCTTCCAGCTGCTTTCCGGTTATTGCAGTGATGCCTCGATATCGAGGCATCCTGCAATAACCCCCCTTGGCCATCCGATGCAGAGAGAGCCACTCTGTGGCCCTCTCTGCACCGGACATCGGTGGCCGGTATCGTTGGTGGGTGGGAGCAAGTCTGGGAGGCGGGTGGGCGGCCATTGATGTGCCGAGTGGAGTGGAGGGGGGCGGGAGCGCGCGCATGCACGGGGGGGGCGGCGGGCGGGCGCGTGCACGGGGCGGGAGCGGAAGGAAACCGCTACACTACAGAAAAATAAACTTGCAAAAGTAAAAAAATAAAACGTCTTTGAAAGCTGTAAATAAACAGCTAAGAGATCTGGAAGGGGTGGGGGGTTGATCTTGGGGGGGGGGGGGGGAAGCTACACTACAGAAAAGGTTTTTTTTTTTAAAAAAAGGCACACTTTTTTCACTAAACTGGGTACTGGCAGACAGCTGCCAGTACCCAAGATGGCGCCCATTAAGGCAGAGGGGGAAGGTTAGAGAGCTCTTTGGTGGGGGATCAGTGAGGCTGGGGGCTAAGGGGGGATCCTACACAGCAGCATATGTAAATATGCTAAAAAAAAAAAACACAAAAAAAGCCCAAATATAGCTTTTATTTTAGTACTGGCAGAGTTTCTGCCAGTACTTAAGATGGCGGGGACAATTGTGGGCTGGGGGAGGGAAGAGAGCTGTTTGGGAGGGATCAGGGGGTCTCATGTTTCAGGTGGGAGGCTGAGCTCTACACTAAAGCTAAAATTAACCCTGCAAGCTCCCTACAAGCTACATAATTAACCCCTTCACTGCTAGCCATAATACACGTGTGAAATGCAGCGGCATTTGGCGGCCTTCTAATTACCAAAAAGCAACGCCAAAGCCATATATGTCTGCTATTTCTGAACAAAGGGGATCCCAGAGAAGCATTTACAACCATTTGTGCCATAATTGCACAAGCTGTTTGTAAATGATTTCAGTGAGAAACCTAAAATTGTGAAAAATTTAACGTTTTTTTTTAATTTGATCGCATTTGGCGGTGAAATGGTGGCATGAAATATACCAAAATTGGCCTAGATCAATACTTGGGGTTGTCTACTACACTACACTAAAGCTAAAATTATCCCTAAAAGCTCCCTACATCGATCATAATTAACCCCTTCACTGCTGGGCATAATACACGTTACTAAAAAGCAACGCCAAAGCCATATATGTCTGCTATTTCTGAACAAAGGGGATCCCAGAGAAGAATTTACAACCATTTAAGCCATAATTGCACAAGCTGTTTGTAAATAATTTCAGTGAGAAACCAAAAGTTTGTGAAAAAAATTGTAAAAAAGTGAACTATTTTTTGTATTTAATCGCATTTGGAGGTGAAATGGTGGCATGAAATATACCAAAATGGGCCTAGATGAATACTTTGGGATGTCTACTAAAAAAAAATATATACATGTCAATGGATATTCAGAGATTCCTGAAAGATATTAGTGTTCTAATGTAACTAGCGCTAATTTTGAAAAATAATGGTTTGGAAATAGAAAGTGCTACTTGTATTATGGCCCTATAACTTACAAAAAAAGCAAAGAACATGTAAACATTGGGTATTTCTAAACTCAGGACAAAATTTAGAAACTATTTAGCACGGGTGTTTTTTGGTGGTTGTAGATGTGTAACAGATTTTGGGGGTCACAGTTAGAAAAAGTGTGTTTTTTTCAATTTTTTCCTCATATTTTATAATTTTTTTATAGTAAATTATAAGATATGATGAAAATAATGGTATCTTTAGAAAGTCTATTTAATGGCGAGAAAAACGGTATATAATGGGCGCGATCCGATATAGATCGCAGTTTGCGGCGCAAGCGAGGGAACCGGCGTCGCCCGCAGTTTCCCCTAATGTAAGCCCCTTACACCGCCGCCATCTCTATTAAAATGATTAACCCCTAATTTAATCTACCTACCCCGCCGCCAGCTATATTATCTATATTAACCCTAAGTATATTATAGTTAATATAGTTATTACATTATATATATTAACTATATTAACCCTAATTATATTAGGGTTAATATAGTTACTATAGTATTTATATTAACTATATTAACTCTATCTAACCCTAACACCCCTAACTAAATTTATATTAAATTAATCTAATTCATTTATAAACTAAAATATTCCTATTTAAATCTAAATACTTACCTATAAAATAAACCCTAAGATAGCTACAATATAATTAATAATTACATTGTAGCTATGTTAGGGTTAATATTTATTTTAGAGGTAAATTGTTAATTATTTTAACTAGGTATAATAGATATTAAATAGTTATTAACTATTTAATATCTACCTAGTTAAAATAATTACCCAATTACCTGTAAAATAAATCCTAACCTAAGTTATAAATACACCTACACTATCAATAAATTTAATAAACTACAAACATCTATCTAAAAATACAATTAAATTAACTAAACTAAATTACAAAAACAAACAAACACTAAATTACAAAAAATAAAAAAAAGATTACAAGATTTTTAAGCTAATTACACCTATTCTAAGCCCCCTAATAAAATAATAAACCCCCAAAATAAAAAAAATTCCCTGCCCTATTCTAAATTAAACAAATTTCAAAGCTCTTTACCTTACCAGCCCTTAAAAGGGCCTTTTGTGGGGCATGCCCCAAAGAATTCAGCTCTTTTGCATACAACAAATACAATACCCCCCCCCCCCCATTACAACCCACCACCCACATACCCCTATTCTAAAACCACCCAAACCCCCCTTAAAAAAGCCTAACACTACCCCCCTGAAGATCTCCCTACCTTGTCTTCACCACACCGGGCCGAACTCCTGATCCGATCCGGGCGATGTCTTCCTCCAAGCGGCAAAGAAGAATTCTTCCTCCGGCGATGTCTTCCTCCAAGCGGCAAAGAAGAATTCTTCCTCCGGCGACGTCTTCCTCCAAGCGGCAGCAAAGTCTTCATTCTTCCGGCGGCATCTTCAATCTTCTTTCTTCGCTCCGCCGCCGCGGAGCATCCATCCCGGCCGACTGCTGTACTACGAATGAGGTACCTTTAAATGACGTCATCCAAGATGGCGTCCGCCGAATTCCGATTGGCTGATAGGATTCTATCAGCCAATCGGAATTAAGTTAGAAAAATCTGATTGGCTGATTGAATCAGCCAATCAGATTCAAGTTCAATCCGATTGGCTGATCCAATCAGCCAATCAGATTGAGCTCGCATTCTATTGGCTGTTCCGATCAGCCAATAGATGTTTGTAGTTTATTAAATTTATTGATAGTGTAGGTGTATTTATAACTTAGGTTAGGATTTATTTTACAGGTAATTGGGTAATTATTTTAACTAGGTAGATATTAAATAGTTAATAACTATTTAATATCTATTATACCTAGTTAAAATAATTAACAATTTACCTGTAAAATAAATATTAACCCTAACATAGCTACAATGTAATTATTAATTATATTGTAGCTATCTTAGGGTTTATTTTATAGGTAAGTATTTAGATTTAAATAGGAATATTTTAGTTTATAAATGAATTAGATTAATTTAATATAAATTTAGTTAGGGTTAGATAGAGTTAATATAGTTAATATAAATACTATAGTAACTATATTAACTATATTAACCCTAATATAATTAGGGTTAATATAGTTAATATATATAATGTAATACCTATATTAACTATAATATACTTAGGGTTAATATAGATAATATAGCTGGCGGCGGGGTAGGTAGATTAAATTAGGGGTTAATAATTTTAATAGAGATGGCGGCGGTGTAAGGGGCTTACATTAGGGGTTAATAATATTAATATAGCTGGCGGCGGTATAGGGGGATTAGATTAGGGGTTAATAATTTTTATATAGGTGGCGGCGGTGTAAGGGGTCAGATTAGGGGATAGATAAGGTAGATGGCGGCGGTTTTAGGGGCTCACAGTAGGGAGTTAGTTTATGTAGATGGCGGCGGGGTCCGGGAGCGGCGGTTTAGGGGTTAATAACTTTATTAGGGATTTGGGGGGGGGATCGCGGTTGACAGGTAGATAGACATTGCGCATGCGTTAGGTGTTAGGTTTTATTTAGCAGATCGCGGTTGACAGGGAGATAGACATTGCGCATGCGTTAGGTGTTAGGTTTATTTTCTAGTTAGTTTAGGGAGTTACGGGGCTCCAATAGTCAGCGTAAGGCTTCTTACGGCTGCTTTTTGTGGCGAGGTGAAAATGGAGTAAGTTTTCTCCATTTTCGCCACGTAAGTCCTTACGCTGCATATTGGATACCAAACTGCGCTGGTTTGGTATACCTGCCTATGGCCCAAAAAACTACGGGCGACGGCAGAAATATACGCGCGTAACTTCTAGGTTACGCCGTATATAGGATACCAAATCAGCGTAAATATTGGCGTCACCGGCTTTTGCGGGCGACGATTTATATCGGATCGACCCCAATATGTGTGGGTACAGTAAATGAGTAAGATGAAAATTACAGCTAAACACAAACACCGCAAAAATGTAAAAATAGCCTTGGTCCCAAACGGACAGAAAATGGAAAAGTGCTGTGGTCATTAAGGGGTTAAATAAATTAATCATATTTAAAACTGAATACTTACCTTTAAAATAAACCCTAATATAGCTACAATATAAATAATAATTATATTGTAGCTATCTTAGGATTTATTTTTATTTTACAGGCATCTTTCAATTTATTTTAACTAGGTACAATAGCTATTAAATAGTTATGTTAACTATTTAATAGCTACCTAGCTAAAATAAAGAGAAATTTACCTGTAAAATAAAAACTAACCTAAGTTACAATTACACCTAACACTACACTATACTTAAATAAATTATTCCTATTTAAAACTAAATACTTACCTGTAAAATAAACCCTAGCATAGCTGCAATGTAATTAATAATTACATTGTAGCTATTTTAGGATTTATATTTATTTTACAGGTAACTTGGTATTTATTTTAGCTAGTTAGAATAGTTATTAAATAGTTATTAACTATTTAATAACTACCTAGCTAAAAGAAATACAAAATTACCTGTAAAATAAATCCTAACCTAAGTTACAATTAAACCTAACACTACACTATCATTACATTAAATAAATAAATTAGCTACAAATAACTACAATTAAATTAAATAAACTAACTAAAGTACAAAAAATAAAAAAAGCTAAGTTACAAAAAATAAAAAAAAATAAGTTACAAACATTTAAAACATATTACAACAATTTTAAGTTACTTACACCTAATCTAAGCCCCTAATAAAATAACAAAGCCCCCCAAAATAAAAAAAATGCCCTACCCTATTCTAAATTAAAAAAGTTCAAAGCTCTTTTACCTTACCAGCCCTTAAAAGGGCCTTTCTCCTGTTAAGTGTGGTCAGTCCATGGGTCATCATTACTTCTGGGATATTAACTCCTCCCCAACAGGAAGTGCAAGAGGATTCACCCAGCAGAGCTGCTATATAGCTCCTCCCCTCTACGTCACACCCAGTCATTCTCTTGCACCCAACTAATAGATAGGATGTGTGAGAGGACTGTGGTGATTATACTTAGTTTTATACCTTCAATCAAAAGTTTGTTATTTTATAACAGCACCGGAGTGTGTTGTTCCTTCTCTGGTAGAATTTGAAGAAGAATCTACCTGAGTTTTTTGTATGATTTTAGCCGGCGTAGTTAAGATCATATTGCTGTTCTCGGCCATCTGAGGAGTGAGGTAAACTTCAGATCAGGGGACAGCGGGCAGGTTAATCTGCAAAGAGGTATGTAGCAGCATACTATTTTCTGACAATGAATTGACTGAGAAAATTCTGCCATACCGATATAATGTAAGCTCAGCCTTCAATGCAGTAGTAGCAACTGGTATCAGGCTGTCATGTATGTATATTTACACTTCAGTATTCTGGGGAATGGCACTTCACTGGGATAATACTGTATGCATAAGACTTTAGCCTAATTTGCAGTGACTAGCAACAGGCTTTCTAATGTAATTTTATTTATTTGATGTTAAACGTTTTTGCTAGCATGTTAAATCGTTTAATTTTCTGAGGTACTGGGTGAAAAAATGTTTTGGGCACTGTTTTTTTCCACTTGGCAGTCGTTTTATTTAATTTAAGACAGTTTACTGATCTCCCTCACTGTTGTGTGTGAGGGGGAGGGGCCTATTTTGGCGCTTTTGCTACGCATCAAAAAATTCAGTCAGAAGTCTCTTGTCTTCCCTGCATGATCCGGTTCGTCTCTACAGAGCTCAGGGGTCTTCAAAACTTATTTTGAGGGAGGTAATCACTCACAGCAGAGCTGTGAGATTGTAACTGACTGTGATAAAAAACGTTTATTTCTGTACTTTTTTTCTGCTATTCAGGGTTAGTTATCCATTGCTAATGGGGGCAATCCGTTGCTAAAATTGTGTTTTTACCGGAAAGAATTTGATGTTATAGTTTCTCAAGTTTATTATTTCTCAACTGTCATAACTTTTTTTCTGTGCTTCTTAAAAGCACAGTACGTTTTCATATTATTTGTAAATTGCTTTGAAAAGTATTTCCAAGTTGCTAGTTTATTTGCTAGTGTGTTAAACATGTCTGATTCAGAGGAATATCTCTGTGCTATATGTGCTAAAGCCAAAGTGGAGCCCAATAGAAATTTATGTACTAATTGCATTGATGCTACTTTAAATAAAAGTCAATCTGTACAAATTGAACATATTTCACCAAACAACGAGGGGAGAGTTATGCCGACTAACTCGCCTCACGTGTCAGTACCTGCATCTCCCGCTCGGGAGGTGCGTGATATTGTAGCGCCGAGTACATCAGGGCGGCCATTACAAATCACATTACAGGATATGGCTAATGTTATGACTGAAGTTTTGGCTAAATTACCAGAACTAAGAGGTAAGCGTGATCACTCTGGGGTGAGAACAGAGTGCGCTGTTGATAATAGGGCCATGTCTGATACTGCGTCACAGTATGCTGAACATGAGGACGGAGAGCTTCAATCTGCAGGTGACGGTTCTGATCCCAATAGAATGGATTCAGACATTTCTAATTTTAAGTTTAAGCTCGAAAACCTCCATGTACTGTTAGGGGAGGTATTAGCAGCTCTGAATGATTGTAACACCGTTGCAATCCCAGAGAAATTATGTAGGCTGGATAGATACTATGCGGTACCGGCGAGTACTGACGTATTTCCTATACCTAAGAGGCTTACAGAGATAATTACTAAGGAGTGGGATAGGCCCGGTGTACCCTTTTCCCCCCCTCCTGTGTTTAGAAAAATGTTTCCAATAGACGCCACCACACGGGACTTATGGCAGACGGTCCCTAAGGTGGAGGGATCGGTTTCTACTCTGGCTAAGCGTACCACTATCCCGGTGGAGGATAGCTGTGCCTTTTCAGATCCAATGGATAAAAAATTAGAGGGTTACCTTAAGAAAATGTTTGTTCAACAAGGTTTTATATTGCAACCCCTTGCATGTATTGCGTCTGTCACGGCCGCAGCCGCTTTTTGGTCCGAGTCCCTGGAAGAGACTCTTGACTCAATAACTATAGATGAGATTTCAAACAAGCTTAAGACACTTAAGCTAGCTAATTCATTTATTTCGGATGCCGTAGTACATTTAACTAAACTTACGGCTAAGAATTCCGGATTCGCCATTCAGGCACGCAGAGCACTGTGGCTAAAATCCTGGTCAGCTGACGTTACTTCTAAATCTAAATTACTTAACATACCTTTCAAAGGGCAGACCTTATTCGGGCCCGGGTTGAAAGAAATTATCGCTGACATTACAGGAGGTAAAGGCCATGTCCTGCCTCAAGACAGAGCCAAACCCAAGGCTAGACAGTCTAATTTTCGTTCCTTTCGTAATTTCAAAGCAGGAGCAGCATCAACTTCCTCTGCACCAAAACAGGAAGGAGCTGTTGCTCGCTACAGACAAGGCTGGAGACCTAACCAGTCCTGGAACAAGGGCAAGCA